>NC_137957.1:19538940-20068940 GCF_963924665.1 Micromys minutus | reverse complement strand
TATGTTAGTTCTAAACATCTTTTGTTTATAGGATAGAACTATATGGCATCTACTTGGATCTGGGCTGGAGTCCATGCCAACAAAACCTTGAAAAAAATGTCTTTGCCTCTGAAAAAAACATCTTTAGATAGCACTGTGTAGCCTTTACACAAGTGTATGTATAAGTATAATATGTATTTCTAACTAAACTTCTTCACCTGCCTTCTTTCTACTGCCAATTTTTGTCTTTTACAAAATCATCCATATAGACATAAAAACTGCTGGGAGGAATGAGGGACATGGAACCTGACTTATATAAATCTAGGCTGGAGGGGAGTGGAGCAAAAGACTCCCAGGCTCACCTCTTGTCAACACTGGCCCAGACCAGGCCTGAAGACCTGCTGGTTGGTGATTTGGGGGACAGTGCTCTACTCTTCTCCACTGTTTGTTTTCCTTCCCCAAAATGGACTTTTTTTGTAAGAGTCCCGGAGGATGGGGAATTGTTCCTATAAATATATATTTTTAAAGGTGTTGCTGAAAAAAAAAAACAAAAAAAAAATACTGCTGAACCATTTGATCCCACACCAATATTAAGGTTTGTTCTTGGGCTCTGGGATTTACTTTGATGATTTTTATCAGGCTTTTCTCCAATTCCATCCCAAATGTAAACAACAGACTTTATTGTTCCTGGGAATAGCATCCAGTCACTGAATGTGTTGTGTACTGTTAATTATTCAGAAGAAAAGTGAGGCAGAAAAATTACTAAAAATACAAAAACATATTTAAAGAGTACCATTGGTGACATTATTATCAGGTTCCATTTGGGAAGCAATAGAACTAATTGGGGGTTCTGCTATTTCTGAACAAAGCTTCTATTCTAAAGAATTTTTTAGAAGTAAGTACTTTTTAGGTTTCCAATTTGTGTCTTGTTTTAAAATATAATTCACAGCAGGACTTGAAGCCTACTAATTTGATTAATGCTATGTTTTGAATAATTGCTGATGTTTTCTTCTTGTCAAGGTAAGGACCTACAATTTTATAAATTTGGCAATTTAAGAAAATAATTCATTAAGTTCTGTTTGCAAAGTGTATCATTTCATCAAAACTAAAAAAATTTGTTTCTATGTAAAAAACATGAAAAATGAGAATTTTTTTCTCTTTCACTGTTTGTTTTATAAATTAAATTCTAAATTCAATATAACAAGAGAAACTATAGCAAATCATTCTAAGTCTTCAAATTATATATTTCAATACAATATTTCAATAGTAGATGGCATTTATTGATTCTTTTGTAAAGATTAGCTTATATATTATTTTTTACAATACTCTTAATAATTCAATAAATTTATTCATTTATTATTATTTTACTTTGTACTCATTCTCTTTCTCTCCTCTGTCCAACTCTTCTCTCTTTGTCTCTCTCTCTGTCTCTGTCTCTTAGTCTCTTTCTGACGCTCTATCCAACTCTCTGAGACAATCATTTTTTCTATGGAGCTCACAATATGCTTTCATAGACTCCTGAATGATGCGATAATAGGCATGCTTCTCTAAATTTAAATTTGGATATGCTGAAATATCTTGCCCAATTTATATTTGTCAAAACTTAATTTCAAACATTTTATTTTGTTAAAATGTATACTTCCTCCTTTAACTCAGTCCTTCATTTATCATTGCTATGTGACACTGTTTCTGGGGAGATATGATTAAAAAAAATCTATCTCAGAGAGGGAAGACCAAAATAAGGATATCACCAAATTATAACAGACAAAGTCAATAGTTTAGCAGGATCATTTACAGTAATACATGTTGTGGGTAATTTATAGCTAGGAATAATTTAAAATCTGTTACATCAATGGAAGCCTGTGTCACCTTGGGTAACAACCTAAGGCATGAAAGCTTGAAACCTAGATCTAGTTATATAATTTGTAAGAAACACAACATCTAGAGAACATTACCTCCTTGCAGTTTGCTTAATCTCAGCAACATTTCCAGGCAGCTCAGCTTGTTTGAGGAATTTCCCAAGCAGTGCTTATTGCTTATATATCCTTGATTGTGCATCTGGCAGTTTCAGAGATTTCCTTGAACTTATGAGTTGAGTCTGTTATACATCTGAAGGATACACTCTTTATAACTTCCTTTTTAAGGAGGGGGAAGGATTTTATTCAGTTTACACTTCCACATTGCTGTTTATCATCAAAGGAATTCAGGACTGGAACTCAAGCAGGTCATGAAGCAGGAGCTGATGCAGAGGCAATGGAGGGATGTTATTGGCTGGCTTCTCCTTGCTTGCTCATCTTGCTTTCTTATAGAACCCAGGTCTACCAGCCCAGCGATGGTGCCACCCACAATGGGCTGGGCCCTCTCCCTTGATCACTAGTTGAGAAAATGCCTTACAGCTGAATCTCATGTAGGCATTTCCTCAACTGAGGCTCCTTTCTCTGCGATAACTCCAGCTTGTGTCAAGTTGACATAAAACCAGCTAGTACGCATCCCCTAAGTGAGGACTCTGAATGACAAAGCAAATGAGTCCTTAGTAAACAAGGGCCATGATCTCATTGTGTTGGCTCACTGTGCTTTGCACAAAACTGTACCTTCTAATTTTCCTATAAATCTTATTGAAAAGCAGTTGTTGAGTTAAGCCTGTAGCTTAAGACTCTAACCTCCACTATTTTCAAAGCTGAGGAAGGATTACAAGTTTAAGTTGAGCCTTGGAAACTTAAACCCTGACTCAAGATTTGAAAAAGTAAAATGATAGGCCTGGGGACAGATATTAGTGCTAAAGTATTTGGCAATCATGCACAAAGTCTCTTGGATCCATATCAGTCACTACTTAAAAGAAAAAAAAAAAAAGGTGTGAGTTGCAAGGCTGTTTCAATTAGCAACCCAATACCTAACTGGGGCCATTATAACTGTCTTCAATATAAGAATGGTAGAAATAAAAGCTGTGATTAGATCTTCCTGAATCTTAAAGAGCTTCCCTGAAAGTTAGAATATTGCACCTTATTTTAAAACATACAGAGTTTCTGGTGGCTGAGTAGTATTCCATTGTGTAAATGTACCACAATTTTTGTATCCATTCATCTTCTGAAGGACATCTGGGTTCTTTCCAGCTTCTGGCTATTATAAATAGAGCTGCTATGAACATTGTGGTGCATATATCTTTGTTATGTATTAAAGTGTCTCTGGGGTATATGCCCAGAAGTGGAATAGCTGGGTCTTCAGGTAGTACTATATCTAATTTTCTGAGGTATCGCCAGACTGATTTCCAGAGTGGTTGTATTAGTTTGCAACCCCACCAACAGTGGAGAAGTGTTCCTCTTTCTCCGCAGCCTTGCCAGCATCTGCTGTCATCTGAGTTTTGGATCTTGGCCAATCTGACTGGTGTGAGGTGGAATCTCAGGGTTGTTTTGATTTGCATTTCCCTGATGGCTAAAGATGTCCAGAGCACTTCCTCAGATGTTTCTCAGCCATTCGGTGTTCCTCAACTGAGAACGTTTTGTTTAGCTCTGTACCCCATTTTTTAATAGGGTTATTTGATTCTCTGGTGTCTAGCTTTTTGAGTTTCTTGTATACCTTGGATATTAGGCCTCTATCTGAAACAATGACTTAACCAAATTCTTAAGAAAATGGCTGCATCTATAGAATAACATCCTGAGTGAGATAACCCAGTCACAAAAGAACAGACATAATATGCAGTCATTGATATTGGGATGCTAACCCCAGAGGCTTGCACTCCCCCAGAAACAACTCACAGACTGTATGAAGTCCAAGAAATAAAGAAAACAAATATATATATATATATATATATATATATATATATATATATATATATATATATATATACATATACATATATTTAAAAAACAAGAAGACTTTGACTATTTCCCTGTTGTGTTTTGTTTTGCATGTACTTTACACTCATTGTAACCATTAGGTTTTCAATGCATACTGTCAAGCCCTTGAAAAAATCAAGTACTGACTAAAAAATATATTCACAGAGTTTTATGTAGAAATTATTTTAACATCTGAAAAAACAGTACTGACAAAAATGTATAATTTTAAGCAAAAAATGTTTAAAATCTGTACATTTATCTTTGTTTTGTAAAATAAAGTCATTAAAAAAAAATAAAACATACAGAGTACTTAAAATACTCAAAGGTGGAAATTTTTATCATAGAAGAAATTTGTGTATACAATAGTTTTCCATTCATTCTTTAGTTAAGTGTAATTATTTTTTTATTATTTAAATTGGATATTTTACTTATTTTCCTTTCAAATGTTATCTCCTTTCCCAATTTCCCCTCTGCAAACCCCCAATCCCACCCCCGTACCGCGCCTCTTTGAAGGTGCTCCTCCACCTCCTACCTCCAATCTTACTGCCCTAGCACATCTCTACACTGGGGTATCAAGGGCATCCCCACTCATTGATGCCAGATAAGGCCCCTTCAGCTCCTTCAGTCCTTCCCAATACTCCTCCATTAAGGTTCTTATAATCTTTGTGATAGCTGCCTTTGAGCATCCACATCTGTAGTGGTCAGGATCTGGCAGAGCTTCTCTGGAGACAGCTGTATTATTCTTAAACATGAGGATATAATGGTTAGTGATAATTGCTGATTGTCAAAATCTGGACTCATTTGAGAGATAGGTTTCTATGTGTATACAGGAGAGATTTTTGTTTGAGTTAATTAATGTGACTGTGGTTTGGCCTTGTTAGCAAATCAAGTTTTTCAAAATGGATAAGCAGGGATATTTCTCTGATTCCTCACTGTCATTAAAATGCTGCCACCTATTTAAAGCTCCTGATGCCTTGACCCCCATACTGTAACATTGAAGTCATAGCCAGAAAAAAAAAAAAAAAACATTTTTTCTTTTAGGCTATATTTTATCACAGAAACAAGAAGAGAAAATTTCCAGATAACAGAGTGCATGCCACACTCTGTTGTAACTGGTAAATGGATCAGCATCACTCAAGAAAAATGCCCTAGGTTACACTGGAACAATATGAATATATCCTCAGGCAAAACCCTGCCACTCAGAGGCTTCATGTTGTAAAATTCCAACTTCACTAAAAGAATAAAAGCCTAAGGTTCAAATGTTCCCTTCTCAAAATCAAGAGTTCAGATGTTTCCCAAGAGTCTAGAGATATATGAATCAAGACTCAGTATTTTTCCCATAGGTTAATTCCTGGAAAACATTTCTTACTCTACATCTTATTATTCACCAACCATCTTGAATCTGACATTTGATTACTTAAGTTGTTTGTTTCACTTCCATATAAAATATATTCAGAGTGTCTCATTAATTAAATGTCATTACATGGTAAAGAAGAGACAAGTTTGGTTCTCAGGATATACATGAAACAGTCCACCACTGCCAATAGTTCCAAATCCCAGTGAATGCCCAAACTCTGACGTCTGTTAGTACATGTATTCATGCAGAAATAGACACACACACATGAACATGTACATAATATGGTTTAACATGGTGTTGTGCAATGATATTTCAGACATATACAGATATTGCATATTGCTTAATACCTTAAAATATCTCATATATATTGACTTCAAAAGAACTATGTACATATATCAGCTCAGCAATATTTACCCAAGATAAGCAGAGACCCTTCAGCTCTATAAATAAGGATTACAAACAGCTTAAAGTATTTTATCATTTTTTAAAAAAGTTATGTAAAATCAACAATATTGACATAAAATATGAAAATATTAATATCATCAGTATAACATTTTTATAACTCTAAATAAACAAAATAATAAATATAAAGAAGAGTCACCTATTAATTACAGATGTCATAAAGTCATCATTAATTAAATTATTTAAATATTAATATTTAATATTTAAAATATTCTCTGTGTAAACTAAAATAAAATTTCCCCTTAAAACAGTATATTAAAATTACAGCTTCTTGTTTCTACATATTTGATTTATAAAAGAAGATTGGGATGGTGTCATTTCTCTTGCGATAAGTACAAAGCAAGGATGAGTCCTGGAAACATAAATGTGTACTTTTTAAATTAATTTGCTATCTGATTGAATGAGTGTTTCATTTTTGTGTCTCTGACACAAGGTCTCACAATTTAAACCAGATGGGTCTCATACTCCTGGTAATGCTCACAAGGTTTTAGTGATAGAAAATAATTATATCTTCTTAAACTCATTTTAGTCTTAATTTGAAAAATAAATCTCTCATTTGTACACAAACATTAAATATGGAGAATTTTAATTCCTTACCTGTTTAGATTAAAGCTTACAAACACATAAGATCATGTACGAAGATAATGTAGTTTATAAAATATCTGCACTCTAGGATGAGAGGTACACATTCTGCCAACACAAATTGTCCACTCACACTGCACGTGCTGACTTCTCCGTCGAGCAGGTGGTGTTGGCTTTGCTCATTGTTCCAGAATCCAATTGCCACTAATTGACCCGCACACATAAACCTGACTCCCAGAATCTGAGTCTGTGGCAGACTCATTACAAACAGGAGGATAATTTCAGAAGCCTCTCCAAGAATGGCATTATGTCAACCAATGCCACCCCAGAGAAGGTCAGACATCATTCACTTATAAACTTAAGAATTCCATTCTATTATAGAGTGTGTAGATATATTTATCAAACCCATTTTTACTTAGAGTGATAGTGAGCATATCTTTAAAAATAAAGTAACAATGCATAACTCTGTCATTGTTTGTAAATGCTTGGCCCATGGAGTGGCACTAACCTGGGTTGTGGCCTGGTTGAGGTAGTTGTGCCACAGTTGGTGTGGATTTAAGACTCTTGTCCTAGATGTCTGGATGTGAGTATTCTGCAAGCAACCTTCAGATAAAAATGTAGAACTCTCAGCTCTGCCTTAACCGGGCCTTCCTGGATGCTGCCACATTTCTGTCAGCATGACTGTATCTGTGAACCTGTAAGCCAGCCCAAATTAAATATTGTCCTTTAAAAGACTTGCCTTTGTTTTGAGGTTTGTTCAAGGCAGTAAAACACTAACTAAGGTAAACTCTTAATGCATATGGGAGCTTTATCAAATTCATTCTGTGTGCTATGTGTTAGACACTGTTTTCATCCATTCTTCGTTCCAAAGGACTTATGATGATAAAATCAGGGATGTGAGTTAAGCCATTTAATAAAAAATAATTTGCAAAATGTAACACTTAAAGATGAGATGGTCTGGCCTCAGTGAGAAAAGATACACTTTAATCCTCTAGAGACTTGAGGTCACCATGGAGTTGGCAGTGAGGATGAGGGGGCTGGGCACATCTTCTTGGAGACAGGGGCTGCAGAGGAAAGAGATAAGGAACAGTCAAAGGGCAGACCATGAGGAGGTTGTATAATAATTAATAAAAATAAGAAATGAGGTATCATTTCATATTAAACTGCTTTAAAAAAGAAAGCAAGGTTATGCTGTCTTAAAATATTTTTGTACTACTAAGTACTATTTGCATTAAGGACTAAAAATTTGAGAGATGAAAAAATTGTAAAACCTCTAGAGTGTTCAAGAAAGCATCATGGATTATTAAAAAATGAACACATCTGCATTGGAAAAGTAGAATACAAGAAAAATGCCTCTCTAAAGAGTTCCCAAAAAAAGTTCACATTGACAGACCGAGCTAATAAGTACATAGCACTTCAGGTAGCTTCTAAGAGGAACTTCTCAGAACCCACAATAATTAATGTTAACTTTTGTAGCTTCTAAAAAGTAATTTTACCCAAAGTTTAGGGAAATGCTAAATACTTTAGTAGAAATAGGTGCTCAAATTTGTAGAACAAGTTTAGGAAACAGAATATAGTGATGTCTTTGTAACTAAAACAGTCTATAAAACTAATCATTCTTTGATATGAAAGATTCATTTCTTTTTAAAAATCAGAAAGCTAAAGTTGCTAATCTCTAGCCCTGCTAAATTTTAAATATTACTCAAGAAATATTATTTTCTCTGTAGTTAATGAAATTTCAAAGTTGTTTAAGAAACATTTAGCATCTCAAAGTGTAAATGTGTGTGTCTGTGTTTGAGTATGAAAATGTATGTGGATCCTCAGATAGGTCAGGTGTGGGCACTGGATCCCTTGTAGTTGGAGGATGTCTTGAGTCAATTAATTCATACAGGGCTTGGGAATTGTCTTCAAAAGGAGCAGGAAGTGCCTATAAGCTTTGCCTATATCTCCAGCCTGAACTAAACCTTCCCATCAATTATGTCCACAATTTTGGATTGTAATGAAATGATGAGCAAGAATGAAGGGATATATCTTTGAGAAAAGGAAGGAGAACTTGCAATGTTTGATAACATTGGAGATATGCTAATGGGACAAGGGTGCACAGATGCAAAAAAAGCAGACAGCTGCTATCTAGGTATACAACACCATTCATAAATACAGTAGAAAGAAGAAGAAGAGAGAAAATGTGTAAGAGAACATGGAGTTCTAGAAATGATTTTCTATGATGAAAATATTTTAGCTAGTGGAAGTGGACAATATGTAGAAGGCTGGGTTGGTGAATTATACAGCATCTGCCACTCCCAACGTTTAGACAGATTTGACATCTTGCTATTATGACTAGAAACACAATAAACATCATACATGTTGAGCATTTTGCTAAAATATTTAAAAGCTAAACTTCTAGTGTAAAAATTCTGCGGCAAAGAACACAGGGATCTTAAAAATAAAGTGTATGCCATAGGTATGTGCCATTGCTATGACAGAAGCCTGCTTCAGAGGCAAGATAGAAACAAAAAAATTAAGGCAACATAGGGGTCATGCTGAGAGAGAAAATAGTTTCCTATCATCATGGACATTACAATCTAGTTCTAGAAACCATCAATAAAGTACCAACGCTTTGCTACTTAAAAGTACCGAATAAAAGATCCATGAATTTTGCCAGCCAGGCTACAGAAACAACATTATATTTGACTCTTTATAAAGGTCACCCCTTTTCAGAGGCATGCTCTGCTCTAAAAGTAGGTCATATTCGATTTGCCTCCATGTACCTACTGCTTGTGACTCAATAACTGATTGAGCAACCGTGTCCAGGTGACACTCATGACTCTTCCATTGACATGCCACCTGACTCTAGTACATTAGAAGACAAAATGTTTTCCTTCCACTCAACACTACTTATGTGTCCCAACCTTGTCTCTTTAAGGACTTTAATTTTATCTGTGAAATAAACAGAAACATTAACCCCTGAGTCAAGCCATAGATATTAAATGTGCCTGAAAAGGAGTTGAGTCTTTTTAATTGAAACTATCATTATAATATCATCACTATTATTACCTAATAAATTTTCTGGGGAACACAGAACATCTGGGCAATACCTAGAACTGTTTATTTACCTGCGCAGCAGATCATTTAATGTCATGGGATGTTTCTGAACATCAAAACTGAAATCAAACTTGAGCCACCAGGAAACTTTTGTTGAAACAAGTTTGCTTGCCCTTGCAAACAGACTTGCCCATATCTCCTAAAGATATATTTCTCGAAGACTCCTACACATTTATTAAATCAGACTGACTTCCGCTGGTTTCTGTCCTGCTTGTAGGCTCTTAGAAACAGACTCACAGATGGTAATGATGAGTTCTTGTTTGTTCATATCGGAGGGCATGCTGGCTGGCAAATTGCACTCTTGTTTTTCTCTAGTAGATCTCAGTAAATTTTCTTCCTGTTTCATTTTTTCTCTCTGATAAGGCATCATATGGCCTTCCATGTATAAATGTGAATTTAAAGTAGCACTGCATGAAATAGGGTGCCAATAGCATCACATTTCCATTGTGTTAGGTTTATTTTTTTAATTGAAAAACTTTATTTAAAAAACAAAGATAAATGTACAGATTTTAAGCATTTTTGCATAAAAGTATACAAAGACATTTTTGTCAGTACTTGATTTTTTTTAAGGTTTGATAGTATGCATGAAAATCTTACTAGTTACAAGGAGCAAAAGTACATGTAAAACAGCAAGTAACCTAGAAATAATCAAAGTTTTCTTGGTGTGTAAAGATTAAGCATAATGGGTTTTTCATTTTCTTTTCTTTTTTTTTTTGGCCTTTGTTTTTTTCTTGAACTTCAGTTTTTAAAAGGCTTGTAATAGGTTTTGGTTGCCAAATATATGAATCATTGAGAATTTCATACGGTTGAAAATAGGTGGGTTGTAATTTCTGAGACAGTAACTAAAACTTGAGGTGGTGAGTTTTGCAGTTAACCAAGAACACTGAGTTGGTATGCCATGCCCATGGTGGTAGGGCACACTGGTCTGAATTAAAATGTTAATGTGTGTTAAGAGCCAAAATGGAGGGAGTACTCTGGTTGGTTGCTTAGTTGATTGGTTTTGGTTATTTTCTGAGACATACATTTTCTGTGTAACCCTGGCTGTCCTAGAACTTGCTTTGTAGACACGGCTGGCCTTGAACTAAGAGTTCTCTGCATGTGCCAATCTACCTCAGGCACTCAGAAGCACATATAAATTCAGCTCCAGAAGAAAGTACTATTATGTTTGATAAATTATAAGTGATTCTACTGGATTCATAATAAGCATGAGACTAATTCATTATCAACTATGCATTCATTTTACTACTGATACTGAATTAACAATACAAATAGTTTTATCGAAAAACAAAAATACCTTATTTAAAGTCAATATGTCATAGATAGTTTACATTTTCAATCTAAGCTATCTAGTCTTTTTAGAAACACTTTTTCATGCTTTTTAAATTTAGAAGAGATAAAAATAAAAACATTTTAGTGGTAAACTCAATTCTTATATCGTTCATTTTTACAGTCCTAGGAATTTTCATGTAAATTATGCCAAATACTTAAAATAGATAAATGCCACAGAACATTGTAATCAACTTAGAAAATAAGAGACTAGAAATTTTAGCTGTAGGGACCATGCAGGGCATGTGAATTGAGAGCAATCCTCTTCTGCACTTCCTGCCCATTTTCTTAATGTACTTTTACACAAACACTAACTGAAACTCAGCAACACTTATGACCTGGAAGCTGTCTGCAAACTACTGCATTTCACAACAGTGCAGGACACCAATCTAGTTACTATTGTTTTATTTCCTGTTTTATATAATAGACACCAAAGGTCAAAATTTCATATGTTTTGACAAGAGAGGCAAGGTTAAAGAGAACACTTTCTGTCTAAATTTAAATATATATTCAGTTTATAAATCTAATGTTATTCTCACTATTCAAAAATTTATAATTCATTCCATTAACATGAAAGTAACAGTAAATGTAAGTTCCAAGGAACTTGATAATGAAAAAATAATTATTTTATGCAAGGAAATATACTTGCACATATGTCTATGCAACACCTTTAGGTCTTGTGTACTCAGCGCAAGAAGAATCCGTAGAGTATCTTGGAACTAGAGTTGCTGTAAACTGTTGTAGCTGTTAGATAGATGCTGGGGATTCAACTCAGCTCTTCTACAAAAGCATCAAGTAACCTTAACTGCTAAACTATTGCTTCTGCAAAAGCACAACAGTTATATAATATACATTCTATAATTATTTAATTATAATATTAAGTGATTTGTAAATATTCTAATATAAAATATTAAATTATTACATATGTATTTTTATTCAATCCATGATAAACACTGTATCACTATTAAATTACAAACTGATCAACTATAATATTTCTTGGGCACTGTGAGTCTGAATGAACAGTGAGACATTTTGTTGAAGGGAGAAAATTAAGTTTTCATTATCATATGGATATAACGAGAAAAACTGAGAAAAGATATTATTAAAATTTTACAAAATATTCACTTTTAATGGGAAAAAACTAATTCAGATTAGAAGTCCATTTTCATTCATTAAGTTATGCTCTGTATGTAAGAGAGGTTCTAGGCTTCAATCACTTTCATCTGAACTTGTTTTGTTCATTATAAACTTTGGCATCTCAGAAGAGTTTTCTATTTTTACTTCAGTAATTTTGATTAAAGACACATTGCTAGGCCAGCAAAAAGTTAAGCCAACATCAAATTAGTTTTATAAAATTACATAATCAAGCAATTTTCAAAATGGTATTAGAACTCATAGAAAATATATTTTATGAGTAAGTTGTTATTTTATCATAGTGTATTTATGAGGTAAATAACTAAAACACAAGGCATAATATAGCTAATGATTCAAAATCTCTTATGTGTTAGCCACTGATTAGCAACTTGGAAAAGCCACAGGGAAAAAAAATAATAATCTCTAAAGTATACATAACTTACTCTTAGTTAGAACTTTTCTGACCAAAGGCTATTAGGGATAAGGATTTAAAAGAAAAACAACCAAAGTATAAAATTTAAATAACTATAAAGTACTGCATTCACAGACCCATAAATAATGGAACTGCAAGAGTCTTCAAAGACTGGTAGGGTGGGGTTAGGAGTGGACATTCTTGTAGAGACTTGGGGAGAAGGAGGTATGAGATGGGAAACAATAAGAGGTAGATCTGCAGAAGAAAAAATCTGGAGTGTAGAATGAATGAATGGATGAATGAGTGAGTGAATGAATGAACAAACAAACAAACAAACAAATAAAGCTGCCAATGAACATACAAAATAAAAATCCTACTTGTGTTTAAACATGGGCACTTTTTCCCTCTACCATTATCATTCAAAAAAAAAAAAAATAAGAAAGAGTGGAGCCTGGCCTACTTGCCAGGCAGAACGGCGGCTCATAGAGGTTGAGCAACTGTGCCTGAACCAGCAAACAGAAACAGAACGTTGGAACTTCTGCTCACACCCTACAACTCTGAGGCATAAAACAGGGCTTGACTCATCTGACACCTCAACCAGTGGAGAACCAGGGATACAGACCAGATACAAGGGAAAGGTAAGAACATATCACTGACAACAAAATGGCAAGAGGAAAGAGAAAGATTATATCCCAAGGGAACCAAGACAATCTAGCAACACCAGAGCCTAGCTCTCCCATAACAGCAAACATCAGAACTCCAAACACTCCAGAAAAAGAAGACACAGACCTGAAATCATGCCTCAAGACGCTGATAGAGTTAATTAAACAAGAAAGGGAGGAAAAGCAAAAAGATTCAGAAGCTTTTAAAGAAGAAACAAGAAAAACACTCAAAGAACTCAAAGAACTAGAGGAAAACAGAACCAAAGAAATAAAGGAATGGAAGAGGGAAATTAAAACAGAGATTGAAACAATAAAGAAAACACTAAAAGAGATAACCCTAGAGTCAGAACACCAAAAAAAGAAATCAGGAGTCACAGAAGCAAGCATTTCCAATAGATTACAAGAGATCGAAGAGAGAATCCCGGGGGGCAGAAGACAACATTGCAAACATAGACAAAACAGACAGAGAAGATGCAAAAAACAAAAAGCTCCTAACCCAAAATGTCCAGGAAATCCAAGACACAATGAGAAGACCGAACCTAAGGATAATAGGAATAGAAGAGGGAGAAGAGTATCAACTAAGAGGCACATTAAATATCTTCAACAAAATCATAGAAGAAAACTTCCCTACCCTCAAGAATGAGAAGACCATGAGCATAAAATAAGCCTTCAGAACTCCAAATAGGTTGGACCAGAAAATAAATACCTCCCGACACATAATAGTAAAAACATCAAGCGCCCAAAGTAAAGAAAGAATACTAAAAGCAGTAAGGGAAAAGGGTCAGGTAACATATAAAGGCAGACCAAGCAGACTCACACCCGATTTCTCAACAGAGACTATGAAAGCTAGAAGAGCCTGGACAGACATCATGCACTCCTTAAGAGAGCACAAGTGCCAGCCCAAGCTGCTATACCCAGCAAAACTATCAATCACCATCGATGGAGAGACAAAGATATTTCAAGACAAATCAAAATTCACACAATATCTGACCACAAACCCAGCACTACAACGAATTATAGGTGGAAAACCCAATACAATGAGGGAAAATACAGCCTAGTAAGAACAAGAAAACTCCTAAACAAGAAAACTAAAAGAAGAAAAAAAAACACAGACACAACTCAACCCAAAAAAGCAATAATAGCAGGAAACAGAAACAACTATTCCTTGATATCTATTAACATAAATGGTCTCAACTCCCCAATAAAGAGACATAGACTATCAGACTGGATACATAAACAAAATCCAGCCTTTTGCTGCATACAGGAAACTCATTTCAGAGACAAAGACAGACACTATCTCAGAGTAAAAGGGTGGGGAAAAAAACTTGCAAGCAAACAGCTCCAAGAAGCAAGCTGGAGTGGCTATTCTAATACCGAATAAAGTAAATTTCCAACCAAAAGTTATCAAAAAAGATAAGGAAGGACACTTTTTACTCATTACCGGGGAAATCTGTCAGGAGGAACTTTCAATCCTTAACATATATGCTCCAAATAAAAAATCACCCACATTCATAAAAGAAACCCTACTAAAGCTCAAAAAATACATTTCACCCCACACGATAATAGTGGGAGACCTTAATACCCCACTCTCACCAATGGACAGATCAGAGAAACAGAAACTGAACAAGGACACTGTAAAACTAGCAGAGACTTTGAACCAACTAGAATTAATAGATATATACAGAACATACTATCCCAAAGTAAAAGAATACACCTTCTTCTCACCACCCCATGGCACCTTCTCGAAAATTGACCACATAATTGGACACAGAACGAGCCTCCATCGATATAAGAAGATTGAAATTCTCCCATGCATCCTCACAGATCACCATGGGCTACGGCTGGTCTTTAACAACAACAAAGACAACAAAAAGCACAAATACACATGGAAACTAAACAATGCTCTGTTAAAGGATAGCAGGGTCAAAGAAGAAATAAAGAAAGAAATTAAGGATTTTCTAGAATTCAACGAAAACGAAAACACAACATACCCAAAACTATGGGATGCAATAAAAGCAGTATTGAGAGGAAAACTCATAGCCCTAAGTGCTTCCAAAAAGAAACTGGAGAGAGCTCACATCAGCAACCTGACAGCACAGCTAAAAGCCCTAGAACAAAAGGAAGCATTTACTCAAAAAGAGTATACTGTAAGAAATAATCAAAATTACGGCAGAAATAGACCAAATAGAAACAAAAAGAACCATTGAAAAAATCAACAAAACCAAGAGTTGGTTCTTTGAGAAAATCAACAAGATTGATAAACCCCTAGGCAGACTAACTAGAGGGCAAAGAGAGAGTATCCAAATAAACAAAATCAGAAAGGAAAGTGGGGACATAACAACTGAAACTGAAGAAATTCAAGAAATCATCAGATCCTACTACAAAAACTTATACTCCACAAAATTGGAAAATCTGGAGGAAATGGATGAATTCCTAGACAGATACAAGGTCCCAAAGTTAAACCAGGACCAAGTAAACCATCTAAATAACCCTATAACACCTAAAGAAATAGAAGAAGTCATCAAAAGCCTCCCAACCAAAAAAAGCCCAGGTCCAGACGGGTTCAGTGCAGAATTTTATCAGACATTTATTGAGGATATAACACCAATACTCTCCAAATTATTCCAAAAGATAGAATCAGATGGAATATTACCCAACTCATTTTTTGAGGCTACAATAACCCTCGTACCTAAACCACACATAGACCCTACAAGGAAAGAGAACTTCAGACCAATCTCACTGATGAACATCGATGCAAAAATACTCAACAAAATCCTTGCAAACCGAATCCAAGAACACATCAAAACGATCATTCATCATGAACAAGTAGGCTTCATCCCTGGTATGCAGGGATGGTTTAACATTAGGAAATCCATCAACGTAATCCACCATATAAACAAACTCAAAGATCAAAATCACATGGTCACCTCACTAAACGCTGAGAAAGCATTCAACAAAATCCAACAACCCTTCATGTTAAAAGTCCTGGAAAGAACAGGAATCTAAGGCCCATACTTAAACATAATAAAAGCAATATACAGCAAACCAACAGCCACCATCAAACTTAATGGTGAGAAACTTGAAGCAATCCCACTAAAATCAGGGATTCGACAAGGCTGCCCACTCTCCCCCTACCTATTCAACATAGTACTGGAAGTCCTGGCTGGAGCAATTAGACAGCAAAAGGAGATCAAGGGGATACAAATCGGAAAGGAAGAGATAAAAACATCACTCTTTGCGGATGACATGATAGTGTACTTGAGTGACCCCAAAAATTCCACCAGAGAACTCCTACAGCTGATAAACAAGTTCAGCAAAGTGGCTGGATACAAAATTAACTCAAACAAATCAGTAGCTTTCCTGTACTCATAGGACAAACATGTGGAGAAAGAAATTAGGGAAAACGTACCCTTCACAATTGTTACAAAAACTAAGAAATACCTTGGTGTGACTCTAACTAAGCAAGTGAAGGACCTGTATGACAAGAACTTCAAACCTCTAAAGAAAGAAATTGAGGAGGATCTTAGAAAATGGAAAGATCTCCCATGCTCATGGATTGGAAAAATCAACATCTTAAAAATAGCCATCTTACCAAAAGCAATCTACAGATTCAATGCAATCCCCATCAAAATTCCAACCCAGTTCTTCATGGAATTGGAAAGATCAATGTGCAATTTCATATGGAATAACAAAAGACCTAGAATAGCGAAATCCATCCTCAACAACAAAAAAAAACATCTGCGGGAATCACTATTCCTGACCTCAAGCTACATTCCAAGGCAATTGTGCTGAAAACTGCATGGTACTGGTACAGAAATAGGCATGTGGATCAATGGAATAGAATAGAAGATCCAGAAATGAGCCCTCATATATATGGTCACCTGATTTTTGACAAGGAGCAGTAAACATTCAATGGAAAAAGGACAGCCTATTCAACAAATGGTGCTGGTCCAACTGGCACTCAGCATGCAAAAGAATGAAAATAGACACTTTCTTATCTCCTTGTACGAAGCTCAAGGGTAAGTGGATCAAAGATCTCTACATTAAAACAGATACACTGAAACTATTAGATGAGAAAGTAAGGAAAACCTTAGAACACATAGGTACAGGAGAAAATTTCCAGAACAAAACACCAATGGCTCAAGCTTAAGGTCAAAGATTAACAAATGGGACTTAATGAGATTGCAAAGTTTTTGTAAGGCTAAGGACATCGTCAAGAAAACAAAAAGGCAACCAACAGAATGAGAAAAGATCTTTTCCAACACCACATCAGATAGAGGCCTAACATCCAAGGTGTACAAGAAACTCAAAAAGCTAGACACCAGAGAATCAAATAACCCTATTAAAAAATGAGGTACAGAGCTAAACACAACGTTTTCACTTGAGGAACACAGAATGGCCTAAAAACACCTGAGGAAGTGCTCGACATCCTTAGCCATCAGGGAAATGCAAATCAAAACAACCCTGAGATTCCACCTCACACCAGTCAGATTGGCCAAGATCCAAAACCCACATGACCGCAGATGCTGCGGAGTTTGTGGAGAAAGAGGAACACTTCTCCACTGTTGATGGCCTTGCAAGCTAATACAACCACTCTGGAAATCTGTCTGGCGATACCTCAGAAAATTGGATATAGTACTACCTGCAGACCCAGCTATTCCACTTTGGGCATATACCCCAGAGACACTTTAATACACAACAAAGATATATGCACCACAATGTTCATAGCGGCTCTATTTATAATAGCCAGAAGCTGGAAGGAACCCAGATGTCCTTCAGAAGATGAATGGATACAAAAATTGTGGTACATATACACAATGGAATACTACTCAGCCACCAGAAACAATGACTTAACCAAATTCTTAAGAAAATGGCTGAATCTAGAGAATATCATCCTGAGTGAGATAACCCAGTCACAAAAGAACAGACATAATATGCAGTCACTGATAGTGGTATGCTAACCCCAGAGGCTGGCTTTCCCCCAGAAACAACTCACAGACTGTATGAAGTCCAAGAAATAAAGAAAACAAAAAAAATATACATGTATTTATAAAACAAGAAGACTTTGACTATTTCCATGTTGCGTTTTGTTTTGCATGTACTTTACGCTCATTGTAACTATTAGGTTTTCAATGCATACTGTCAAGCCTTTGAAAAAATCAAGTACTGACTAAAAAAATATATTCACATGGTTTTATGTAAAAATTATTTCAATGTCTGAAAAAACAGTACTGACAAAAAATGTATAATTTTAAGCAAAACATGTTTAAAATTTGTACATTTATCTTTTTTTGTAAAATAAAGTCATTTAATAAAAAAAAACAATAAAAAAATCCCCCAAAACAAAAAACTATATGGAACAAAACTTAAAGCTCCTTTGATAATTCTTCTTTTAGGGCTTTGATATGTTTTGTTCTGCTTTTAGTCTTGTCTCTTATTTGTCTGACTAGCTTAATTTCTAAAATCCTAGATACAACTGTCAACTGTTCTTCATCCAAGACACTAAGTTAGAGAATTAACACTTAACAAACTTAATGGCGGGAAACTTGAAGCAATCCCACTAAAATCAGGGACTCGACAAGGCTGCCCACTCTCTCCCTACCTATTCAATATAGTACTGGAAGTCCTGCCTGGAGCAATTAGACAGCAAAAGGAGATCAAGGGGATACAAATCAGAAAGGAAGAGATAAAAACATCACTCTTTGCGGATGACATGATAGTGTACTTGAGTGACCCCAAAAATTTCACCAGAGAACTCCTATTGCTGATAAACAAGTTCAGCAAAGTGGCTGGATACAAAATTAACTCAAACAAATCAGTAGCCTTCCTGTACTCAAAGGACAAACATGTGGAGAAAGAAATTAGGGAAAACGTACCCTTCACAATCGTCACAAAAACTATGAAATACCTTGGTGTGACTCTAACTAAGCAAGTGAAGGACCTGTATGACAAGAACTTCAAACCTCTAAAGAAAGAAATTGAGGAGGATCTCAGAAAATGGAAAGATCTCCCATGCTCATGGATTGGAAAAATCAACATCTTAAAAATGGCCATCCTACCAAAAGCAATCTACAGATTCAATGCAATCCCCATCAAAATTCCAACCCAGTTCTTCATGGAATTGGAAAGATCAATGTGCAATTTCATATGGAATAACAAAAGACCTAGAATAGCGTAATCCATCCTCAACAACAAAAAAAACATCTGCGGGAATCACTATTCCTGACCTCAAGCTACATTCCAAGGCAATTGTGTTGAAAACTGCATGGTACTGGTACAGAAATAGGCATGTGGATCAATGGAATAGAATAGAAGATCCAGAAATGAGCCCTCATGTATATGGTCACCTGATTTTTGACAAGGAGCAGTAAACATTCAATGGAAAAAGGACAGCCTATTCAACAAATGGTGCTGGTCCAACTGGCACTCAGCATGCAAAAGAATGAAAATAGACCCTTTCTTATCTCCTTGTACAAAGCTCAAGTGCAAGTGGATCAAAGATCTCCACATTAAACCAGATACACTGAAACTATTAGATGAGAAAGTAGGGAAAACCTTAGAACACATAGGCACAGGAGAAAATTTCCTGAACAAAACACCAATCGCTCAAGCTCTAAGGTCAAAGATTAACAAATGGGATTTAATGAGATTGCAAAGTTTCTGTAAGGCTAAGAACATTGTCAAGAAAACAAAACGGCAACCAACAGAATGGGAAAAGATCTTTACCAACACCACATAAGATAGAGGCCTAATATCCAAGGTATACAAGGAACTCAAAAAGCTAGACACCAGAGAATCAAATAACCCTATTTAAAAATGGGGTACAGAGCTAAACGAAACGTTTTCAGTTGAGGAACACCGAATGGCTGAGAAACATCTGAGGAAGTGCTCTCAACATCTTTAGCCATCAGTGAAACGCAAATCAAAACAATCCTGAGAGTCCCCCTCACACCAGTCAGATTGGCCAAGATCCAAAACTCAGATGACAGCAGTTGCTGGCGAGGCTGCAGAGAAAGAGGAAAACTTCTCCACTGTTGATGGCCTTGCAAGCTAATACAACCACTCTGGAAATCTGTCTGGCGATACCTCAGAAAATTGGATATAGTACTACCTGAAGTCCCAGCTATTCCACTTTTGGGCATATACCCCAGAGACACTTTAATACACAACAAAGATATATGCACCACAATGTTCATAGCGGCTCTATTTATAATAGCCAGAAGCTGGAAGGAACCCAGATGTCCTTCAGAAGACGAATGGATACAAAAATTGTGGTACATATACACAATGGAATACTACTCAGCCACCAGAAACAATGACTTAACCAAATTCTTAAGAAAATGGCTGCATCTAGAGAATATCATCCTGAGTGAGATAACCAGTCACAAAAGAACAGACATAATATGCAGTCACTGATAGTGGGATGCTAACCCCAGAGGCTTGCACTCCCCCAGAAATAACTCACAGACTGTTTGAAGTTCAAGAAATAAAGAAAACAAAACAAAACAAAAAAATATTTACAAAACAAAAAAACTTTAACTATTTCCTTGTTATACTTTATTTTACATGTACTTTATGGTCATTGTAACTATTAAGTTTTCAAGGCATACTATCAAACCTTGAAAAAAATCAAGTACTGACTAAAAAATATATTCATATAGTTTTATATAAAAATGATGTTAAAATCTGAAAAATAAGTACTGACAAAAATGTATAATTTTAAGCAAAAAATGTTAAAATCTGTACATGTATCTTTGTTTTGTAAAATAAAGTTGTTTATAAAAAAACACTTAAATAATTTTTATCTTCAAGTTTTGTGAAAATAATAGACTTCTCAATACATTAATAAATGAAAATTTAGAAAGATTACAGTACGTTTTTCATATAACTACCACCCATTTAAATAATGATTATTTGAAGTACACTTTTTCCTGAATTTTGTTGCATATTTGGTTTAAAGTATGTAGATAAGAGCCATTTCTATAGCTTGAAATTATCATTTTGACTTCTGACTCTCATGATATTCTATAGAAATGACCACTGATCTATTGAACATAATTTTTGGTTTGCTGCTTTCCAAAACCTTTTATATTATACTTTTTAGTTGATTGCCCTTAGTACCTATATTACATTTAAATATGGGCCTTTTAAATTAGTCTACTAATCTCTTTTAAAGAAGCTAGCATTTTCAATAAAATTTGGAAAATTCCTCAACATTGCCTTTCAACTAAAATATTATTTTTTTCTTTTTATTTCATTTCACTTGTGAAATTTCTTTTATTTATTTATTTATTCATTTATTTATTTATTTACTTATTTATTTATGTTCCTTACAATTTTTTTAAAAAAAGAGAGATACATGTACAAATTTTTAAAGCATTTGGCATAATACTATATGAATATATTTTTGTCAGCACTTGAGTTTTTAAAGGTTTGATAGAATGTATTGAAATGTTACTAATTACCATAAGTATAACATACAGGTAAAACAAATGGTAACATGGAAATAGTAAAAATTTTCTTGGTGTGTATAGATTAAACATAATGACTTTTAAATATCTAAAATTGCCACAAGGCTATCTTCTTAGCTCTTAAGTTATTAATGGTTTAACATCTAGTTGTACCCCACTCTGACTGGGTGCTATACACTTGTTGGTTTCTTTTTTCTTTTTCTTTTTTTCTTTTTCTATGAAGGACTAAGGCTTCTAAATTTTGCCCTTTCTATTTTTTGAGCTTCATATATATCTGTGAATTGTTTCTTGGGTTACCTCAGAATTCAGAATTCATAGCTTTCTGGGGCTAGTATCCAATTATCAGTGCCTGTATATTATGTCTGGTTTTTGGTGACTGGGTTACCTCACTCAGGATGATATTCTCTAGATGCATCCATTTTCCTAGGAATTTCATAAAGTCATTGTTTCTAGTAGCTAAATAGTACTCCATTGTGTAAATATGTTACAATTTTTGTATGCATTCATCTACTGAAGGACATCTGGGTTCTTTCCAGCTCCTGGCTATTAGAAATAAGGCTGTTATGAACATGGTGGTGAAATTCTTGCTTTACTGTACTGAAATCTATGCATGTTCTTGATGCATTATTAAGGCTCCATTCACTATTTGGCATTCTCTTATTATTATTCACAGTGATTAGAGTCAATTGACATTTGTTGAGATTTTTCTCATTCTATCTTCTGAATACTGACTGCTATAGTTAAATCCCTTCAATATTTTATTATTATATCTCTCATGACTATAACATTTATTTAGTCTTTTTCAACTGATTTTCATTTCAGCATTAATGCTTTTTAGTGAGCCATCGGTCTTATATTCTTTGCTTGTTATAACATACATTTTTAACTTCTTTAGTAATATTGTAATACATAGAATATATTTCCATTAAGTACAACAATTTGGTACTTGAGGATTCTGTGTTGTCAATGTTCTTTTTTTTTGTGCCTGTACTTTGTATGTTTATGTTGTATTTTCCTGTCTTAGAACCTTGGGTTGGGAATTGGACATGTTTCATAATACAATATGGCTACACTGGAATACCTTCACAAAGACCCCTGCTACTGATATATAGTACATTGTAGTTCGTTTGTTGGAAGTGGATTGTGACTAGTCTGTCTTATTTGCTACCCGTGGCCAGAAAATATCTGTATAGTTTACATTCAATTCAGCTAAAGGCTTAGAAAATAATTATCCGATTTCTTCAGCTCTGTTTTTCTATTTTCTTTTGTTTGGCTCTATATGTATTCTGACACAAAGCTCTAATGCTCAGACAGATTAGGTTACAACCCTTTGCCTGCATTATTCCTTGTATAAGTCCTCAACGTCAACAAGAAATAAGTGTTGTATTCCTTTGATAACCATTTCCAAGGCATGAGCACAGCTGTGAAAGTTTTCATGAGCTTATAGATTCCTGTGTATACCAAAAAGCATTTTAAATCCCTACTAATGCTGAAATTTTCTGTACTTTTAAAACTTGTCTTCTTTGGGGAATTTTTGATTTTTTCTTTTTCTTCTTGATAAGTCTTTGTTTTCCCCAACCAGCTTCACTAAGCAACGCACATGAACTGATAGCTATCACTGTGCACAATTTTTAAACAGGTACAGAAGAAATGAAGGCAAATTTTTCTTCACTAACAGATCCCTAAGTCTAGGAAAATGAAGGCTTATAGTATAAGAGGGTATATCCACTTTCATATTGGGTTACTCTTTAGAGATGTGACAACTAAAACTTAGTGTCTGTGTGTAATTTTTACTGTAATGCTTAATTTGGCTTCATATACATGATGATATCTTTATCATGTATATCAAACCAATATTTTTCTTATTCTGCTATTTTCTTATGATTTGCTTTGGTATCAGATAATACTGGTGCCACTGAATGCTTAGATAGTTCTTGTTCTTTCCACTTTGAGGAATAATTTGGCAAGGTCTCCTGTTAAGTTCTTCAAAGTTTGTAGAATTATCAATATGTCTGCTCCTAGGTTTTACGCAGTGAAAAACAATCTTTTTTTCATGTTGTATGTGTACTATGTATTATTAAATCATTAAAAATAAGAATACAATATAATTACATTATTTTCTTCTTTTCTGGCTCACAAATACATACACTTGCCCATGTATACATATGCATTCACACATATGTACATACATACAAAAATATGTACTTACATGTGAACATACATAAATGCATGCAGGCATATAACACTACCAATGTTTTCAGTGTTGACTATTTGGTATCGGATAGCCAACTAATATGCCTTTGCTTAAGGAAGATCATTCTCTGGTTTGCATCATCTATCAGTTATTTGTATATTGATGTTTTGATGTTTTACAACACATATGTCTATGTATTACATAGGGTTCCGTGCTTGAAGATATCAGAAGAGGACAGTAGATAACCCAGAACTAATGTTAGAACTAACAACCAACTTGGGTAAAGAGGTACTAAAGCATGTTCTCTAGAGGAGCACTGCATGCTTGTAACATTTGAGAAATCATTACAGCTCCATAGAATAATCTTTTTTATTGAACAGACTTTAGCTTCTTTATTCAGATTACTATTCAGCCAGAGAATGGATAATAAAAGTCACAGAAAGAAGAACATTAGAAAACACAGATATTAAAAAAATTGAATAAAATTTCAATGATTTTTAAATTGTACAAATACCAGGAATATACTCACTTCAGAAAACACATCATTTACTACTGTAAAAATTCAAATTTTCAAAAAAGGAATTTCAAAGAAATCCCAACCAACATATAATATCAAATCTCAAAAAGCAAAAGTAGAAGACAACCTTCTCTGTGTAAAACAGAAACAATTTGCTAATGATAAAACACTTCACTGATCAATAACTGAATCCTTAGCAAAAAAGAAATAATCAAAAAACATAGAGCAAACATACAATGAGTGAAGCATACATAATAAAAAATTGTGGGTCATGGAGCTATCACCAAATTACCAGATGAATGTGTCTGGGACCAGGTAGTATACAGACCACTTCCTGTTAACAACTCTTTGAAAGAGAACATGTGTAGATGTAAGTGTGCAATCTAAGCAACAAAAACCTTATGAAAACACTGAAGATTCCAAGAACATGACATACCTGCTGAGGAAAGCAAACGTATCAACGAAGGCAGATGCAAGACATTCTTACTAAGCTGCAAGTGGTCATGGATATGCAGTGCATGAACATACAAAAATTAAGAATTAGCATGGAAGGATTTGTTCTTTCCTTAGACCATCCTTGTCTTGTTCTTCTTCAGTTTTAGTACAGTGATATGTTTATATCAGAAGTATGTGTCTCTTAGGACTGGCAGAGGCTCACAGCTATGACAAAACCTTGAAATTCTGCAGAGGAATTATACAAGTTGGTTGAAGTCAGATTAAATGCATTTTACATTGAGATAGCCGTGAGCCTTCAAAGAGAAGAATCAGATTTGGATGCTATAATTTAAACCTAATATAAGGTATTCCCACATATTCTTGCTTGGGAAGCTTACTTCACAGATTTTGGTACTGTTTTGAAGGGAGTAGTGCTAACTAAAGGGTGTGTGTCTTTAGGATGAATCCTTTGAAAGTTACATCTCCACTGCTTCTTAGAAGCCCTTCTGCAATGTTTTCCTCTTTTGGATTAACTGAAAACATGAATCAAAATAAAGTAGCCTACCTTATTCTGTTCCCAAAAGAAGTATAGTTATAGTGATTGGAAAGATCAACATCTTAAAAATGGCCATCCTACCAAAAGCAATCTACAGATTCAATGCAAACCCCATCAAAATTCCAACCCAGTTCTTCATAGAACTGGAAAGATCAATGTGCAATTTCATATGGAATAACAAAAGACCTAGAATAGCTAAATCTATCCTCAACAAAAAAAAAAAAAAAAAAAAAAAAAAAAAAAAAAAAATCTGCGGGAATCACTATCCCTGACCTCAAGCTATATTACAAGGCAATTGTGCTGAAAACTGCATGGTACTGGTACAGAAATAGGCATGTGGATCAATGGAATAGAATAGAAGATCCAGAAATGAGCCCTCATGTATATGGTCACCTGATTTTTGACAAAGGATCAGTAAAGATTCAATGGAAAAAGGACAACTTATTCAACAAATGGTACTGGTCAAACTGGCACTCAGCATGCAAAAGAATGAAAATAGACCCGTTCTTATCTCCTTGTACAAAGCTCAAGTGTAAGTGGATCAAAGATCTCCACATTAAACCAGATACACTGAAACTATTAGATGAGAAAGTAGGGAAAACCTTAAAACACATAGGCACAGGAGAAAATTTCCTGAACAAAACACCAATGGCTCAAGCTCTAAGGTCAAAGATTAACAAATGGGACTTAATGAGATTGCAAAGTTTCTGTAAGGCTAAGGACATCGTCAAGAAAACAAAACGGCAACCAACAGAATGGGAAAAGATCTTTACCAACACCACATCAGATAGAGGCCTAATATCCAAGGTATACAAGGAACTCAAAAAGCTAGACACCAGAGAATCAAATAGCCCTATTAAAAATGGGGTACAGAGCTAAACAAAACGTTTTCAGTTGAGGAACATCAAATGGCCAAGAAACATCTGAAGAAGTGCTCGACATCCTTAGCCATCAGGGAAATGCAAATCAAAACAACCCTGAGATTCCCCTTCACACCAGTCAGATTGGCCAAGATCCAAAAATCAGATGACAGCAGATGCTGGTGAGGCTGCGGAGAATGAGGAACACTTCTCCACTCTTGGTGGGGTTGCAAACTAATACAACCACTCTGGAAATCAGTCTGGTGATACCTCAGAAAATTGGATATAGTACTACCTGAAGACCCAGCTATTCCACTTCTGGGCATATACCCCAGAGACACTTTAATACACAACAAAGATATATGCACCACAATGTTCATAGCGGCTCTATTTATAATAGCCAGAAGCTGGAAAGAACCCAGATGTCCTTCAGAAGATGAATGGATACAAAAATTGTGGTACATTTATACAATGGAATACTACTCAGCCACCAGAAACAATGACTTAACCAAATTCTTAAGAAAATGGCTGCATCTATAGAATATCATCCTGAGTGAGATAACCCAGTCACAAAAGAACAGACATAATATGCAGTCACTGATATTGAGATGCTAACCCCATAGGCTTGCACTCCCCCAGAAACAACTCACAGACTGCATGAAGTCCAAGAAATAAAGAAAACAAAAAAATATATATTTACAAAACAAGAAGACTTTGACTATTTCCATGTTGTGTTTTGTTTTGCATGTACTTTACGCTCATTGTAACTATTAGGTTTTCAATGCATACTGTCAAGCCCATGAAAAAATCAAGTACTGACTAAAAAATATATTCACATAGTTTTATATAAAAATTATTTTAATATCTGAAAAAACAGTACTGACAAAAATGTATAATTTTAAGCAAAAAATGTTTAAAATCTGTACATTTATCTTTGCTTTGTAAAATAGTCATTTAAAAAAAAGAATAGTAATATGCCCACTCTTTATAATAAATGCTGCATAATAAAAAATAAAAAAAATAAAAAAAACAAAAAAATATAATAATATTTAAAATAAGTTTTAAATGAGCATATATATATATATATATGGTAGCAAATGGTTGGATGCATAAAAATTCATGCCACTGAAATCTGGCAAACTGAACTAAAAATCTTGGATTTGCATAATGGTAGGAGAAAATTACTTCCCACAAGTTCTTTTTTATTTCTACACAAATAATGTGTCACACACACACACACACACACACACACACAAAGGTTTTATAAAAGCCTACTCTTAAATTTTTTATTCTTTCTTTTTTATAATTCAGTTTTCAACCCCATCCCAGTCTGCTTCCCTAATCTTCCCAATCTCATACCTCTTACCTCTGTCTCCAAGAGGATATTCCCACCACCCCACACCTACATAAACATACCACCCCATTCCCTGGGGCTTCATGTTTTCCAAGGGCTAGGTGAATCTTCTAAACATTATCTAGTCAAGTGTGGTTATATATCCCTATAACTGTAGCACTGAGAAGACAGTGGTGAGAAGGTAAAAATTTTGGAAGATTACGTGCTATAACCAAGATGTTGCTTCATGGATGTATGGATTGATAGATAGATTAGATAAATAGATAGATAGATAGATAGATAGATAGATAGATAGATAGATAGATAGATAGATAGACAGACAGCTGATAGATCAACAGATGATAGAATGATAAATAGATGATAGAAATAGAAACATGATTAATCAAGATACTGCTGTACAATTTACAGAATTGAGGAAAAGTCAAAGCAGGGTGGAGAAAGAACCAGTTTTACATTCAGTCCTTAAGTTCTCCTTACAAGCAATTATAGTATGATTATATCCTAATACTTCTCTTCTTAATGGCAATAATGCTGGTTTTGGAATATTCATAGAAAACAGAACTGACATTTCTCAGTTGTGCTATAAAAGTAGTTTATCCAAATTTGTTCTAATTTCTATGGTTAAACCATATTGACTTAAACATCAGTTACAATTTTGTATTTGTTATTTATTTATTTACATTTAAAATATAGCCCCCCTTCCCAGTCTCTCTCCCTCCCATCACCTCTCCCCTTTACTTTCAAGAAGCTGTGTTGCCACCCTCCCACCCACACACTACAGCCTCAGGGCTCATTTCCTTAAACTGGGGAATCAAGACTCCATAGGACCAAGGGCCTCCCCTCCCATTTATAGTAAATAAGGGAATCCTCTACTACTAATGCAACTGGAACCATGGGTCCTTCATATATACTCTTTTGTTGGTGGTTTAATTCCTGGGAACTCTGTGGGGTCTGGTTAGTTGATATTATTGTTCTTCCTAGAGTTGCTACCCGCTTGAGTTCCTTCGGTCCTTCCTCTAACTCTTCCATTAGATTTCATGGGCTCAGTCTGATGGTTTTCTGTGATGATTTTCATTTGTATCTGAATCTATATTAATCAAGTACTTGCAGAACAATTCTTTACCTGATTATTTTTGTGGTTTGCCTTATAATTAATGACACAGGGAATAAAATGTAGTCATCCCCATGAATCCATCATACATGCAGGAGGACGTGGCATTTGTCCTAAAAAACAACTGAGCTTCAAGTGTGCACAGATATGATTCACTTTATCACTCACACACAGGCAGAATATGTTAATTTGGTTTCTGCTGTCACAAGAAAATACCTGAGGCTGGGTACCTGAAGTTGGACAGTAGAAAAAGAGCATGGTGGTACTATCTGGCTGTCTCTGGTGAAGATTTATTGCTTCAATTCTACCAGAAATTTCAAGTGGACATTTAAATTATTCAATTTTAGGAATGCATTAGAATTTTAAATAGTTTTACTTAAAAATTAAAATTGATCCAGTAAATCTATGCTCTTCACAGATGGCAATACCTCTTTGGGGCATTTTTAAAGTGATGTGGGGAGTGTTGCTGGTAATTGAAATGATAGTAGCCCATTGGCATTCTGTGCATTTGGCAGTGATGTTAAACTTGGTTTCTGATCAAGTAGCTTGAAATATTTAAGAATATTTTTATATTTTTATGACTTTTGAAATAAGAAAAGGAGAAACATATATAAAGTCTTACTTGTAACTATGTGACTATATCAAGAAATCTAAGGAGACATTAGATTGAAACATATTATTGCAAGGTTTAATTTCTATAAAAAAAATTTCAGGAGAAAAATCACAATGTAAATTAAAAGAATTAACTTTTCATGAAAATTAAAAAGAAGTTATTTGAATCAACACAGAAATACTGGCCTTGAGTTGCCAAAAAATACTCCATGTGTATCTGCTTTCTAGTTTACAGCTTACATGTACCTGACAACAAAAACACAAGCTTTCGCTTTGTTCAATGGGCCTCATGAAGTCAGGCTTCAGCAATGGATTAACACCATATGCCTGAGTACCTTCATCCTCTTTTTCCCCTGCCTTTTTCTTTTATTTATTTATTTATTAGATACTCTCTGTATTGACATTTGAAATGTAATCCCCTTTGCCCACTCTGCTCCCCTCCTCGCTCCCCCCTCTACTTTTCTTCAAGATGGTACACTAGCTCCCAATCACGCTCTCACCCTCAGTGCCTTGGCATTTCCCCTCATGTGGAAAACGTGCCCTCACTGGATCAAAGTTCTCTTCTCACATTGATGTCAGACACTACTATTCTCTGTTACATATGCAACTGGGACTTTCAGTGCATGGTCAGTGGTTGGTGTTCTAGTTCATTGGAGCTTTGGAGGATTTGGTTTATCAACAATGTTGTTCTTCCAATGAGGCCACAACCTCTTTCAGCTCCTTCATTCACCCCACACCCCAACACCCTCACTGGAGTCCCTGTGCTCAGTCTGATGATTAGCTGCAAGCTTGCTCAACTGCATGACTGTGGCAGAACCCCTAAAGAGGCACCCCTGTCTGGTTCCTGCCAGCAAGTACTTCTGAGCATCAGGAATAGGCCCTAAATCTTTAGGGCCCAGTGGTTGTACATGGGGTAGCTCCCCAGTTGAAGCAGCCCTGAAAGATCCCTCATCAATCTCTGCTCTTCCATTTGGTCCTGTAACTCCTCCTGTGATTATTTTGTTCTCCCTTCTAAGAAGGACTGAGGCTTCCATATTATGGCCTTCCTTCTTTTTGATCTTCCTAAGGTTTGTGAATTGTTTCTTGGGCATTCAGAGCTTTCTGTGGCTAGTATTCAATTATCAGTGACTGCATACCATATGTGTTGATTTGTGAATGGTAACCTCACTCAGGATGATATTCTCTAGTTCCATCCATTTGCCTATGAATTTCATAAAGTCATTGTTTATAATAGCTGACTAGTACTCCATTGTGTAAATATACCACACTTTCTGTATATATTCCTCTGTTGAAGGACAACTGGGTTCTTTCCAGCTTCTGGCTATTATAAATAAGGCTTCTAAGAACAAGGTGGAGCATGTGTCATTATTATATGTTGGAACATCTAAGGGGCATATGCCCAGGAGTGGAATAACTGCCTCTTTAGGTAGTACTATTTTCAATTTTCTGAAGAACTGCCAGGCTGATTTTCAGAACAGTTGTAACAGCTTACAACCCCACCAAAAGTGGAAGAGTGTTCCTTTTTCGCCAGCATCTGGTGTCATCTGAGATTTTGATCTTAACCATTCTGGCTTGTATGAGGTAGAGTCTCAGGGTTGTTTTGATTTCATTTCCATGATGACTAGGGATGTTGAACATTTCTTTAGTTGCTTCTCGGCCATTCAGTATTCCTCAGTTAAGAATTCTTTGTTTAGCTCTGTACCTCAATGGAATTGTGTGACTCTCTGCAGTCCAATTTCTTGATTCCTTTGTACATATTAGATATTAGACCTCTATCAGAGGTGAGATTGGTAAAGATAATTTTCCAGTCTGTTGGCTTCTGTTTTGTTTTATTGACAGTGGCCTTAGCCTTACAGAAACTTTGCAATTTCAATAGGTCCCATTTGTCAATTCTTAATCTTAGAGGGTAGGCCATTAAACTTCCAAGCAAATGGTCCCAAGAAACAAGCTGGAGTAGCCATCCTAATACCAAATAAAATAGATTTTCAACCAAAAGTTATCAAAAAGATAAATAAGTACACTTTTTGCTCATCACAGGTAAAATCTATCAAGATGATCTCTCAATCCTGAACATCTATGATTCAAATACAAGGGCACCCACATTCATAAAAGAAACCCTTCTAAAGCTCAAAGCATATATCGCACCACACACAATAATAGAAGGAGACTTCAACATCTTTCATCAATGGACAGATTATGGAGACAGGAACTGAACAGAGACACAGCAAAACTAGCAGAGGTTATAAACCAACTAGAATTAACGGACATCTACAGAACATTTCATCCTAAAACAAAAGAATATTCCTTCCTCTAAGCACCTCATGGTAGCTTCTCAAAAAATGACCAGATAGTCGGTCATAAAACAAGCTTCAAAAGCTATAAGAAGATCAATATACTCCCATGCATGCCATCAGATCACCATGGACTAAGGTTGGTCTTTAATAACAACAAACACAATAGAAAGCCCACATACACATGGAAGCTTAACAATGCTCTACTCAACGATAACATCGTCAAGGAAGAAATAAATAAAGAAATTAAGGGTTTTTTTTTTTTTTTTAGAATTTAATGAAAATGAAAGCAAAACATATCCAAACTTTTGGGATGCAATGAAAGTAGTGCTAAGAAGGAAACTCATAGCTCTGAGTGCCTCCAAAACAAAACTGGAGAGAGGACATTTACTAACAGCTTGAGAGCACAGCAAAAAACTATAGAACAAAAAGACGCAGATACACCCAAGAGGAATAGATGGCAGGAAATAATCAAACTCAGAGCAGAAATCAACCAAATAGAAACAAAATCAACTATGCAAAGAATCAAAAAATTCCTGAGTTGGTTCCTCTTATCTTATTATTATTTGATCTTCCTTTAATTACTTTTATTAAAGAGTCTTAATTATATGCAGACTTATTAGTCTAATTGTCTATAAAATTTCTTTATGTTATAATTGAATGACTCTCCTTTACATATTCAGATCATTCCATAAAGAAAGATTCTGGTTCCTGCATATATGGTACTAAGTATAGCAGATCAAACTTAGATTTTTATATCTGTAACAAGACATTTAACATTTCTTTGAGCTATGAAACTCCTCTGTCCTCAAAATTTTTCATTTTAAAGACCTGTCTATTCCTAAACTCCAAGTACTTTGATCTTGTACTTTTTGAAATGATTATTTCCTCTAATAATTCATACCATTCCTTAAATTTGGAATTTCCTCTGCCCTTGTCTACTTTATAGGTGTTTTTATCTTTCATTACAATAATTTCGTTCACAATAAAGAAATTATTGATTTTCTTTAGGCCCTATTTTCATATTTTTGTTGATAATATTTTATATTTACTTATCTGTTTAGTAGTTAGTTTAGTGTCTAAATTCTAATGACACTCTAAGGTCCTATTTTATCAAAGATTGTAGGCTTATTTAATAATTATTTTAGACTTTGCAAATTTTCCAGTGAACAGTATATAGTGCAATTCAATAAAAATTAGCCAAATAAGTTTGAAAATGAAAAATACAAATTGCATTATTTGCCCAATTTGAAGAATACTAGATACTTTTCTTTTAGACTACCAAATACTAGCATTCAAGTACTGACTTCTGAGATTACCGAAATATACAACCATGCTTATTAATTTGAGACATTTATTCATTAAATGCTAATTTTATGGCTAATGTAATGTTTGAATATGGTGATTCTAGTTCATGCTAAATTTAATCCCCTTTGGGAGACATTAAGAGAACAGAATCTTAATCTTCCTCTGGTGGTTAAATGTAGGACTACTGAGAAATAATTAAAATAAAAGTCATTAAATGTGATTAAATGTGTGCGTGTGCGTGTGTGTGTGTGTGTGTGTGTGTGTGTGTGTGTGTAACAAGAAATAAAGAGGCCATGTCTGCCACAAAACCAGGTACACTACCCACTAATACTCTTCCTTTCTCAGTTCCTCAGACCCAATCTCTCAGCATCCTCCCTAAAGCTGCAACATAGCTACTGTGTCCTTACTCTCCCTACAACCACCCATATGTCCTGTTAATTCCAAAGACCTCCCCTTCTATCATTTTTCACACAACTCATTACTATATTCTAGCCACCAACTCAAGAAGACATCGTTTTTTCAATTACAGGCTATAACTGGCAGAAAACCAAGTAAGCTGCCGTTGGACCTTTTCTGCTCTGTTTCCCAGACTGAATCTCTCAGTCTTATCCTGAGAACTAAAGCAAGAACCAGCTTTAGCCTCAATTCCTTCCTATCCCCATGTCCTGTGAATCACACCAGAAATCTCTCATGATAAACCTACCTTGCTCATCACTAATCTCACCCTTCAAGGCCTGCAGGCATTCCATGTAGTCACACTGGCAGAGTAATTGAATTAAAGTGAAAACACACAACCACCAGACTCTGAAAATCTATAAAAGAAACAGAAGCCAAGAAAGTAAACACCCATCCAACAAAGACACACCCAGAAACCAGTATGTAGTCATATAACCACTCCAAACACACTTATCTAGACACCAGCATAAGAAAACAATGTCAGCCAGGGAAACACGTTTTCACTAGAGCCCAGTTTAATGACCATAAAGACTTTGACTATTCCAACAAATTTAGGGATAAGAAAAAAAAAACAACTTTATGAAAATGACAGAGGTTCTTGGAAAAGAAATGAATATGTTACTTAATGAAATCCAGGACAACAAAGAAAATCAAGAAAGTATGAGGAAAGACATGAAAGAAATGAATAAAATTGTTCAAGATCATAAAATAGAAATAGAAGCAATAAAGAAACTAAAAACTGAGGGAAGTATATATATATATATATGTATGTATTGAAATTGAACAGGAACTCTGAGGCAAGATTCATCTACAGAATACAAGAGATGGAAGAATAAATTGATGACATTGAAGATATAATAGAGAAAGTAAATACATCAATCATAGATAATGTTAAAAAATGAAAAAAGAAAAAGAAAGAGAAAAATCCTGACACAAAACATGCAAGTAATTTGGGACAATCTTAAAAAATCAAATGTAAGAATAGTAGGAATACAGGAGGAAAAAGAATTTCAGCTCAAAGACCAAGAATATATTTTCAACAAAACTAGGAAGAAAATTTACCAGGAGTGGGAAAGAGCCTTGAAAATATTGGCACAAGAGACAAGTTTCTGAATGGCACAGGCACTAAGATCAACAATTAATAAATGGGACCTTATAAAGATAAAAAAAAAAAGTCTGTAATACAAATGTCAAGCATCAATTATACAAAACATCAGCTTGCAAAATGGGAAAGGTGTTTTTTTTTTAATTTTTTTCCCAGCTCCAAAACTGTTAAAGGACTTATATTTAAAATATATACTAAACTCAAGAAATTCCATGACGAAAAATCAAATAATAAAATTAGAAAGTGGGATACAGATCTAAACAGCGAATTTTTCAAACAGAAAAATCTCAAATGGCTAAGAAATATAAACAACAACAATAACAGCAACATCTTTAGCCAGCAATGAAATGCAAATCAAAACTATTGTTAAAATTCATATTACCCCTATTTTAATGGCCATGTTCAATGATGTAAGAATGTGAAAAACTGAAATACTCCTGCACTGGTAGGAGTGCAAACTCGTAGATACACTATGGAAATCATCACGACAGATTGAAAATTTATCTACCCAATGAACTAGCTTAATCATTGTGGGGCACATACTGTAAGGATAATAAACCCTACAACAAGTACATTTGCTCCAACATTGTCATTGCTTATTTAGTCATAATAGCTACAAAAACAAGAAAAGGTAGACATCCATCTACAGAAGAGTTAATGAACAACATATGGTAGATTTATATAATGGAGTTTTCTCTGCTGTTAAAAAAAATGTGCTAGCAACCAAGGAGAATTCACAGGCTGCTCCAAGGTTCCAAGCATATATGTAGCAAAGGGCTGCCCTGTCTGGCCTCAGTGAGAAAGGATGTGACTAATCCTATAGGGAATTAATACTCAGGGTTTGGAATTACCCCAGGGAATACCCTGTAAAAGGCCATGGGTAGGGGTAATGGGGAAAAATACTCTGTCAGGGAAAAACAAGAGGGAGACAGCATTTGGAATGTAAGAAAATAAAATAATTAATACAAATTGACATCAGGAGTTTCCCAGATAAATGGATGAAACTAGGAAAAAATCATCCTGAGTGAGGTAACAAAAGCTCAGAAAGACAAATATGGTATGTAGGGACTTAAAATTGGGTATTAGCCATTAAATAAATGATAACCAAGCTACAGTCCTCTGGAAGGTATGTGTCCTGGAGTTGTATGATGGTAATATGAATGAATGTCTTTGAAAAATACATAGAATTAATTTTCTTAGTAAACTGGCCTTGGTGGGGATCATAATGGGAGAAATCAGGTATGGGGATAGAGGGAGTGTAGGGAAAGGAATCTGGAATTGTGGTTCTTTGGAAGGTGATGTGAAAAACTAGTGCCATATAGCCTTCCTAAAAATCTATGAAGGTGATTTTAATGGGTATTCCTAGTAATAGAGAATATGGATTTTTAACTGATCATCTTTTATAGCCAGTCATGACTTCCAGTGGTAGGTCAGACTTCAGTTAAATTATGGGCCAGGAGAGTTCAGTGGAAATTTCAACATAACTTGGGTTGATACTAATATCAAAGGTCACTCTCTGAAAACTCACAGTGGTTTTCCATTGAGAACTCATTGATTGTGGAAAACTTGAGCTGATGCTTTCATTCAGACTTTATTCCTCTTTTCTAGTCTTTTTGGTCCGGAAGATACTCTACAGGATACTGAAAAGGAAACAGAAACACCAACCCAGCCACAAAACATTTGACTTAAACTTGTACTTTCTGGAAAATATTCTAGGACAGCTATGGTACAGAACTTGTAGATCTAGCCAAGGACTATCTGAATTAACTTAAGGCAAACTCCACAGGAAATTAAAAAAAAAAAAAAAACATACTGTAAACTGCTTTGGTAACCAAGAATCAGGCATTAAATAGTCCAAAGATCATGGATAAAGCCTAATGCTACTGGAAAAATTATCAAAAAAATGATTTCTAATGATAATCTGCTAAACACATAAATCTGTGGCTTACCTAGTCATCATCAGAGAGGATTGCTCTAGTGGCATATGAGAGCAGAAGAGACCCCGAATCAGACATTATGGGAACAAAGAGTCTAAGTTGAAGGTATTCATTAAATCCGTTGCCTTTGACTCCAGCAAATCCCACAGAAGAGGAAGCAGAAAGATTGTAACAATCAGAGGAAGTGGGAAACACCAGGAAAGCACTACCCTCAGAGTCCATCAACTAAGCAAAGTGTCTAAGAGTTCACAGAACCTAAAACAGGAAGAACAAGTTCTACTTGGGTCTATCACAAGATTATCCTTATATGTTGAAGTGATAGTATTTTTATGGAACTTCTTCTTCCACCTATCTCTCCCCCCCCCTCAATCCCTCCCTCCCTCCCTCCCCCCTTCTCTCTCTCTCTTTTCTGTGTATGTGTGTGTTGCTTTCTGTGCCCAACTTTAAAGTGAAAAATTTTTGTTCATTCTTATTACATATTGTGTTTAATATTTCTTAAGACCTGTTCTTTATTATTTTTTCATTTTTTGTTTTAATTAAAACAGAAAGTAGATTTTTCTCTCTCGTATGATGTATCTTATGCTTCCTCCCTGAATACGTAAATATCCAACATTTAATTTTGTACACTCATACACATACTCATATATATATATGTGTGTGTGTGTGTGTGTGTGTGTGTGTGTGTGTGTGTGTGTATAATTTCTTATATAATCACCACATAATATGTTTGGATCATTATGTGTATATGTATCTGTGTATGTATATGTATACATGCATGCATACATGCATATGTGTTTAATTTAGATATATGCAATATATATATAAATACACAAATATGTAATCTATTTGCATTGTGTCATTAGTATCTTTATTAAAGTTAATTTCTTTTAGAGTCATATAACTTAAACACTCACACCTAAGTAATATATGCCTACATGCCTCAGCTTAATTTTATATGGACATTTCTACATCATATTTGTATTAGTATAATTTTAAGACAATTAATTTTTGGCTTGATGCCTGTTTATGTCCTCCAAATTATATATGTTGAAGCTGTAATGTCCAATATAATCGCATTTGACAGTAGGTCCTGAGAAGTTGACATGGGAAGATGATCGAGTCATCAGCCATTAGAAGAGTGTTCCTTGTGGAATTACAGAATTGATGAAAAGAAAAACATTTGTAAACATGCTCATTTCTCTCCCTCTACTTCTGTTCTCTCCCATCTCTGTTTCTGTCCCTTGTCACCCTCTTCTTACTTCTATTCTTTCCCCAAGATTACAATGAAAGTCCAGAAAAAGAGTTTCAATAGTATCCGGCCATGCTACCTCCTAATATCAGGTCGTTCAATTGCCAAATCTGTGAAAATATGAACACTGTCTGTTTGAGCTACCAAGACAGTAGCAATGCATTAAATCAGACAGAGTAGGATATCTACATTTCCAGGTTTCTGGCTTTATATATAGCCTTTGCCTCAAACTGGAGAATAAACATTTTAGAGGTAAGAATCATATATCTAAGCATGAATTCTTAAAAGAATACAACCAAGAAGAAAATCAGCAAGACTGAAAAACCCTTAGCCAATCTCACCAAGAGACAGAGAAACAGTATCCAAGTAAACAAAATCAGTAGTGTAAAGGGAGATATAACAACTGACATAGGTAATTCAAAGAAACTTTAAGTCTTCAATCAAAAACCTATACTCCACAAAATTGGAAAATCTTAATGAAATCAGTATTTTTCTACACAGAGACCATTTACCAAAGTTAAATCAAGACCAGGTAAACTATTTACAGATCCCCATTACCCATATATAATTAGAAGAGCAGTTGATAAAAGTCTCCAAAAAAGGGGGGGTTGTAGGGGAAGGGAGAGGAGAGAGGGGTAGGGACAGGGGAAGGGAGAGGGGGAGGGGGAGAGGGAAGGGGTATGGAAGGGGACAGAGAGAGATAAAGACAGAAACAGAGAAGGATAGTGAGGGAGTGCCCAGGGACAGACGGTTTCAGTGCAGAATTCTACCACATATTCAAAGGATAATAGGACAAATTGACAGCCCACAGTTTGGGAATGTATCTTCACCAACTCTGGTTCTGACAGATGGCTTATATAGGAAATTTACAAAGAACTCAAAGAACACTAATAACTCAAAAAACCCAAATTTAAAAGTGGGGTACAGAACTACGTAGAGAATTCTCAAGAGATTAATCTTGAATGGCCAAAAAGCAACTAAAAAAATGTCCATAAATTTTAGTCATTAAGGAAACAAAAATTAAAACTTTGAAGCTTCATCTCACACCCAAAAGAAAATCTAAGATAAAAATCTTAATAGATAATGCATGCTAGCGAGAATGTGGAACAAGAAGAACACTTTCTTCTTGTGGTGGGAGTACAAACACTTTGGAAATCAATTTGGTATTTTCTCAGAAAACGGAGAACAATTTTAACTCAAGACCTAGCTATAACGCTTCTGGTATATAACCAAAAGTTGCTCCTACATCTCACAAAGACACTTGCTCAATTATGTTCATACCAGATTTATTCATAATAGCTAGAAACTGGAAACAACCTAGATGTCTCTCAACTGAAGAATGGATAAGGAAAATGTTGTACATCTATACAATGGTATACTATTCAGCTATTAAAATCAAGACATCATGAATTTAACAGGCAAATGTATGGGGCTTGCAGATCTTATCTTGAATGAGGTAATCCAGTCCCAAAAATACTTGCATGGTATACACTCATTTATAAGTGACTATTAGCTATAAATACTGGTTCTATGTTACACTCCACGGACCCAAAGATGCTAAACATGAAAGAAAGTCCCAAGTGAGGAAGCATGAATCTAAATTTGAAAAGAGAATTAAGTAGTCATAAGAGGCAGATGAAGGGAGGGATATGGGAGGAAGGAAGGGGGATTTGAGGGTTCAGGATCATGTGTGAAAAGCACAGGAGACATAGCTAGATGCCTATGAAAATGAATGGAAATCTATGATTCATGGGAGTGAGGACGTGGACACATCTTCATGATGAGACAGAGACCTCTGATAAGGCAGCATCCAAGAATCAGTGGAAGTAATCTTAGCTGTGACTCACTACATTGGAGATATGGACTCTGGAGTGGCCACCGACCCTAGACAGGAACCCCAGTGGAACGATAAAGACACCAATCCACCCACAAAATTTCACTCCAAAATTTGTCATGTTTACAAGCAATACAGGCACCTAGGAGAGAACAGAGACTCAGAGAATGTCCAAGCAATAACCAGCCCAACTGAGATGTACCATGGACAAGCACCAATCCCTCACACTATTAGTAAGAGTCTGCTATGCTTACAGGCAGGAGCCTGTTGTTCTCTGAGAGACTCCATACAGCAGCTGACACACAGTGAGGCTCACAGTGATAGAGACACCCACAGCCAAATGGTGGGTATAGCTTGGGGAAGCATTCTAGGAAGGATTGCAGGCTCCACTGTAGGTAGGAACACTACAGGATAACCAAGGGTGTCAACTAATCTAGTCCCACAGAGTAAGAACAACCAACAAAAGACCATATACAGCTAAACTAATCCTCTCTGCTCATATATAGAAGATATGTAGCTTCCCCTTCATGTGTTTCTGAACAACAGAAACAGGGTCTATCCCAGAATCTGTTTCCTGTACATGGTGTGTGTTCTGGTAGCTGGACTGCCTTGTGTGGCTTCAGTAGGAGAGGGAGCACTTAGTTTTACAGAGACTTGAAGTGCCAGATATCATTACATTCACATGCACACACACACACACACACACACACACACACACACACACACACACACACACCAAAAAACCAAAATTAAGAACCAATAATAATTTGTTATTTCCTATTTTCTGGAAATAGAAATTGTTGGTAGTTATATCTTGGAAATAAGGAGGTGAAGAAGTCTATAAACCTTGCTATTCAGCTGGCCAACTGCATTGGATTCACTCTTGCTGACCTACAGAAAATGCTCAAAAAGACACTAGGTAACTCAGTGAGTTCCTCACTTTTAAATGCCAAAAATTAAAAACTCTTGCACTGTAGCTCAGTGATAGAGTAGAACTGTCTATCTACTGACCTATCTACAGACTCAAGTCCCTGAATTTTGTCCCAACCCCTCAAAAAAAAGAAAAATATAATTTTTAAATTATTACAAAATTATATTGATCTAAGTCATCCTTAGTTAATAATTTCTGTGTATCATAAAATGTATACAAAAAATTGAATAATGCCCAAGCAGATGAACATGAATCTTTCCCAAATCCAATCTGATAAAATATAACATTTATATTGATGCTTAACTGTTTTTAAGACAGTAAACCATCTGTTTCCAGAAGTTTGATAACTATATAGGAAAAAGAAACAATACTAATTATTAAGAAAAAAATCTATTTTAAATTTCAGAGTAACAAAAATGGTATTGTCATGTGCAATAGTAGGTTCCCTTGGAGGCATGCTAAAAAATTACAGGAACCACAACTCACAAATATTTGCCTAATTAAATCACATTGTGGCATTAATGTAACATATTTTCTTTTTATTTGGGGGCATGATAGGAGTCAAACAGATTACTTCACATATGTTAAGCACTCAGTATATATCTGAGCCATGTTTTCAGCCCTCAGAGCACCATGTACACATTTTCACCTATAGCTTCTTCAGTGTTTTTATAAAGGGGATCATCACAGGGTTCAGATCCTATTTTAAAGCCAGAGAATTGTGATCATTGTTATTCACAGTCATTATGGTGTTCTGTTTTAGAACTTTTCCTTAGTTCCTAAAATGGATACAATTTCTGAATACTGAACACTGAGAAAAGCCTGGTGATACAGTTCATAAAACAATGGTGCTCTCTTTTTTATATTTCAGCTACATTAATTGTGTGTGTGTGGGGGGGGGTAGGGAGGGAGGGAGGGAGAGAGAGAATGAGAGAATTTTGGGAATTTACCTACAAGTGACAACAGAATGAATAACCTCTCTGTTTTATCCTCATTTTTTAGCCATATTTCTCTCCTTAACTTCAAAAGAAGAAACAAAAATGATGTCTCCATGATTTTCATTTCTGGTACAAACTGAAGAATAAGGTGTGCTCTTACGGACCCATACTAACCACATATATTGCACATATGTTTATCCTACATTCTCTAAATTTAAATAATTATTACAGTTCTACTTTCTATGTGATATTGCATAAGGTTTGAAGATAAGCAAGTCATTTTATCTTTCACCTACAGGCTGATTCAAATACTCATTTCTCATCCTTCCTTTACTACACTAAAAATGGCTGTAAATGCTCCTGTGCCCATTGGATACTGATTTCCACATGGTAGATACTTTGTATCCTCCTGTCAGCATTTGGAACATCAATATTTTACACTGTGATTGACACAGATGTTTACACCTTTCTGACATAAATCAACACCCATTATTGTTTTATGTTCTTCTGTTGTAGAGGTGTGTCGGCTACATGCAGGAGACTGCATCTTGAAAACTGCACCCTTTGTTCCATTCTAGAGGCTGTGATGATTCCTTTCATTATCACTCTGATATCTAGGTTACCTCCTTCCTTGCTGATTATTACTGAAAAGTCTCCCTTCCCTCCCAAAAATTCCTTTTCACCAGTCAATTTTTGACTTCAGAACCAGCAATACTCAGCTATGTCTTTACAATTTCAAAATCTCTGTACTCATCTCCAGTTGGTGACTTTTTTTTTGAATTAAGGACTTATTTGAACAAAATGTTCCATCTCAATAATTTATTGCTAACAGTCACCCAGTACTCAGACTGAGAATTTCAGCCAAATACCTAAAGATATATTTTCCTTAATGAAAGGTAGTACATATTTATACAATCTTACAATGGCCTTATAGGCATTGTTTGAATGGGAAGATGGTCTTGTGCAAACTTCCCATATCACATATTTTCCTTTGCATATCTTTAAGGAGCTATTTGGACTAGTGCTTAAATTGGATTCAGCTAACATTCAAGTGAACTTTTGGAATGGCTGTGGAATTGACAATAATATTCTCAGTTCATAAGAGCAAATTAAAGTGAAACAAAGCTCTAAAAGAGTCAATAAAATAAATACATTTAAAGTCTTTTTTTCATTTTATTTTATTTATAATTGAGAAGTCCATTGCAACAGAAGCTGCGATGTCATAATCATTTGCTACAGTTATGAAATTATTTTAACTTTGACAATACAAGGAGTAAACAGATCAGCACAACTACTTGTAGAGAAAAGACAAGAAGGTTAGAAACAGGAGGTCCTAAGAAAGGTTTACATTTGGTTATACAAAGGCTGCCAAAGCATCTTTACCTGTGAGTTTTTGCAATCAAGGTAGAAGGAGATACAGATTTTGACTTTATTGTATTTTTGTAAATGGGGCTGTGACTTGAGATCTAAAAGGTCAGGAGACAGAATTTCATTTGAAGCTCAGTCTAGTGGTAATTGCTCCAGCAACAAGAGTGGGAAAATGCCCTCAGACATGATGCCTTTTCTGGCTTGCTAATTGCATCAACCTAGCCAGCACTAGAAAAGGTATCAGAGTAATTGGCGCAGCAAGATGAGTTCAGGGGACTTCCTGGCCCCATTTCAATTGAAGCAAATTAACCAGTGCGATAAAGTGTTGCTGTGGTACTGAGGAGTTATTCAGTGCATAAACTCAGCCTGCCAGACTTATGCATAAAGACTTACTAAGGATGAACACACTGAGAAGTCATTTCCCATGTATGTTTTGGGCCATAAATATACCTGGCATCCTAACCTGTGGGAGATATCTGAAATAGCCACTCAACAAGTGTTGAAACAGAATGAAAGCTGCCAATCTGGTTCCCTAGAGTGTGAGGAAAACCATCTGGCTGTGTCTTCAAAGAGCACATCCTCAGGAGGAATAGAGGTGAGAGGTACTGAGCAAAATGGAAGGGTCTGTCACCCATTCAAAGATTCTGAGGAAATGCTCATCAGATGAAAAGCACATGCATCTGTTAATGCAGAGTTAGGCACATCAGGAAATACAAAATCGGTACTGGGCAGGGGGAAAAGAAAATACAGATGGGCTTTATTTTTTGTAAACTTCAGATGAATAGCTAATGAATGGAGAGATGAAGATGGAATTTAAAAATTGTTGATTAAACAGCTGCTGCTCCAAACACCTCTTTGCCACAGAAAACTTTCTCATTGAAATAACTTTGACAAACTCATTTGCAGAAGTATAGTGTGTAATGAAAACTAGCTATTTTGTATCATTTTAATGAGCTGTTTTTAAATTCAATTTGCTTATAAATAACAATATTTTGTGTTTGTAAATAGCACAATGATAGGTAGAATAAGACGTATCCAACTTGAGGGCAAAACCTTAACAATAAGATCTGTCTAATGATATAATTTTATTTATGTATTACACCAATTTCTATGACTATGGTGATTTCCTAACTTTCCAAAAATACAAACTCCCAATATTCTACTCCTTACTATAAACTCCCACACATACATTAACATACACCTTTTGATAGTCCCTATCAAGTAGTTATATAGACTCTCTTGAGATTGAAGAAGCCATAAAGAGTGAAATTTTAAGTCAAGAATATATATATTTGTTTGTGTGTATGTTCATTATTATATAATGAAAATTATTCACGCATTGAGATCTTCATACACAGATACAGTGTTCACCTTTGTTGCTCATGACCAACTTCCCCTGCCTACCTTTTAACCTCTGAAATTCAAGTATCTTTCTTTTCCTTAAGTTGGGCTTTAGGTCCAGTTACTGTTGCCCATATATTTATGTGTAAAGGGTCACTAACTTGAGCATATTTAGCCTTCCAGATGCTCATACTTAAAGAAATGTACTTTCTCTGTCCTAGCATTGTCAGTAAGTCCACAGCTAGGTGTGAAAGCTACTGTAGCCCTTCCTTGTATGCTAGAATAATGACTGTGTTCTAAAGACTGATATAATAATATCAATCTGAAACATTTCTGTTTCTCTGTACCATTAGCATATTATCATTATCTCCAATGATTTTGATGCATATTTAGAATAAATCGTTAAGCATGAAAACTCTCAGTTCAAATACTATACATACTACTAATTTGCTTTAAACTTCAAAAAACTATTTTATTTTAGAAAAAGATTAGTGGACTTTCTCAAGAGTTGCTTTGATTAATAATGGATATCACTATGTAAACATCACTATTTGGTTAAATACAGTCAGTCCATATCCTACTTCTCAAATTTAAAATATATTTATTTTTGTAATTTATACAACTATAATACTACCTATTTCAAATGAATTATACTTTTTATTTAACTCATGTTTTTATAATAAACTACTACTAGCTTTTTATCTATACCACCAGGAAGTTCTTACTCTGATATTTTTATTCCTTCCAAAATAAAGTTAATGAATATATGAAGCACCTATGTCACAAAGGTGTAAGAAGTTTTGTCTGTATATTTGTGAATTTTAATTTTAATTTTACCAAGGTAAAAAAGCAGAGTTTTATTTGCATAACCAATATTGGTCTGATTTCAACTCATTTTTAAAAGAGACAGTGTCTTAGTTGCAGTTTTTATTGCTGGGAGAAAATGCCATGACCAGAAATCACATTAGGGAGGAAAAGGTTTATTCACATTATACTTCCAGATCATAGTCTGTCACAGTAGGAACTCAGGACCCAAACTGGGACAGGAAAGGATCCTTTAAGTGGGGGCTGATGCGGAGACCATGAAAGAGTGCTGAGTACTGATATGTTTCCATAGCTTGCTCACGCTGCTTTCTTTTAGAACCAAGGAAGAATATCTCAGAAAATGGAGAGATATCCCATACTCATGGATTGGGAGTATCACTATTGTAAAAATGGCCATCTTACCAAAAGAAATCTACAGATTCAATGCAATCCCCAACAAAATACCAACCCAATTCTTCATTGAGTTGGAAAGAGCAATGTGTAATTTCATCTGGAATAACAATAGACCTAGAATAGTGAAATCCATCCTCAACAACAAGAAAACATCTGTGGGAATCACTATCCTTGACTTCAAGCTATATTACAAGGCAATTGTGCTAAAAACTGCATGGTACTGGTACAGAAATAGGCACGTGGAGCAATGGAATAGAATAGAAGATCCAGAAATGTGCCCTCACATATATGGTCACCTGATTTTTGACAAAGGAGCTATAAACATTCAATGGAAAAAAGGACAGCCTATTCAACAAATGGTGTTGGCCAACTGGCACTCAGCATGCAGAAGAATGAAAATAGACCCTTTCTTATCTCCTTGTACAAAGCTCAAGTGCAAGTGGATCAAAGATCTGCACATTAAACCAGGTATACTGAAACTCTTAGATGAGAAAGTAGGGAAAACCTTAGAACACATAGGCACAGGAGAAAATTTCCTGAACTATGCTGTTGACCAAATAAACATACTTTCAGACACATTATGGAAATGATTCCACTCACAACTGCATCCAAAACTTACCTTAGAATAAATAGAACTCAGAGGTGACAAAATTCTATATGGATCATTTTAAACAATAAAAAGCAACAATGACACAAATGGATGAAAATATAGACTCTCCATTCTCATTGAAAGAATTAGTGCTGAACATGATCTCAATGGCAAAAGTATATACATATTAATTTCAATCTCTAATGTCATTTTGATGAAATTCTAAAATGCCATATATATGCATATAATATAGTATATATATTATATATTATGTATACATTGTATGTACTACACATACATTTAATATATTGTATATAATATCTTATAATAATAGATATATCAGACATGTACGATATGTATTAAAATTGGTATAAATTCACAAAACACAGATATTCTAAAAAAATCTAAGCAATGTGAATAATACTGGGATTTCACCATACCTGAATTAAAATTATTATACAAGTCATTGGTGACAAAAATAGTTTAATATTGACACAAGCACACAACACAGATCACTGTAAAATTTTAAGTGCTTACATAAATGTCCATGAAAACAGCCAGTTTGATTTCCACAAATGTATGAACATAGACATTATAGATATGACAAACTGTGCTAGAGAAACCTGTTATTTATCTGAAGAAACATGAGGCTATATTTCTGTCTTTCAATGTACAAAATAATTTCAGCATATAATAAATAATAACAAGAATTCCTGAGCATAATTCCAGCCATTTGTGAAATAATAACAAATATTAACAAATAGCAATTAATAAATTATTACTTAGAAAATAGAACCTCATTAAATTTTAAAGCTTTTCTACAGAGAAAGAAATGATTAGTCCAGTGAATACAAAGCATAAAGAATGGAAAGATATCTTTTCTTGTTATATATCTGACAGAGTAATATCTAACTTATATAATAAAACAATATCAAAAGGTGGTTCCATGAGTAAATACAGCTGTCATGAAACCTCATTTTGTAAGTTTGTTCACTGGGATTTGCATGGTTAAAATAAGAAACTGAACCTTGTAAAGCATTTTGTACCTTCCACATAAACTCATTGGCATGGTGTGCCTTTCAATGGATAGTGGATAGATAGATCATAAAACTGTTTCCATGTTATGTTCTGTTCTACATGTACTTTATGCTTATGATACCTAGTGGGATTTCAATGCATGCTATCAAACCTCTATAAGAATTAAGTATTGACAAAATATATTCATATAGTGTTATGCCAAAATACCTTTAAAACTCTGTATATGTATTTCTCTCTTTTTTAAAAAAATAAAGTTGTAAGAGAGAAAAAAATACATAGATAATAGTTAGATTCATATATTTTAGATACATAGATACATTGATGATAAATATATATATATATATAAATAAGTGATAAATAGATACATATTAATATGCATACATACATACATACATACACACATACATGCATACATACTTAGATGCATAGATGTATAGATAGATACATAGATTGATGGGTGGGTAGATTAATTGATGGATAGATGGATCCCCTTTTGGGCCTTTCACAGGATTTTTTCTTCAGGCTCTTCTCCATTTCTATTTATGCAATTCTTCCAGACAGGAATAATAATGGATCATTATTAGTTTTGACAGTGGGACAGCAACCTCATCTCTTACTTGCTGCCCTGTCTTTATACTAAAGGTGGGCTCTACAAATTCCTTCTCCTTACTGTAGGGCATTTTATCTAAGGTCCCTCCTTTTGAGGCCTTGAGGATCAAGATAATAATAAAAGATAGAAGAGAAAATCTCAGGGGGTAGAAGATACCTTAGAAGAGATTACCACAATTGTCAAAGAATATTGAAAACATAAAAACTTCTAACCTGAAACATTCAGCAAATTCAAGACACCATGTAAAGATCAAATCTAAGAATAATTTGCATAGAGAATGAAGATTTCCAGCTCAAAGAACGTGAAAACATCTTCAACAAAATCATAGAAGAAAACTTACCCAACCTAAAGAAATAAAAAGGCCATAAAGATACAAGAAGCCTATAGAACACCAAACAAATGGGACCAGAAAAGAAAATCCTCTTGTTCCATAATCAAAACACTAAATGCACAGAACAAAGAAAGAGTACTAACTGATGCAAGGAAAAGGGGTCAAGTAACATACAAAGATAGACATATCAAAATTACACTAAACCTCTCAAGGGAAACTATGGAAGCCAGTAGAACCTGATCAGAGAACCTGAGAGAACACATATGACAATCCTAGATAATATATCCAGCAAAACTCTCAATCAACATAGAAGGAGAAACCAAAGTTTCAGGACAAACCCAAATTCAAACTATGTCTATTTACCAATCCAGACCTACAGAGGGTCCTAGAAAGAAAACCCCAACACAATAAAGGTGATATCTTAAATTGCAATTTTATTTACTGTTTGTTAGAGGTACAAACTTCAAATTCAAACCAACTGAGAAGGTTAGTAGTTGTGATAGTTCAGAAATATGTATGTTAGACACTGTTGTTTTAAATAGTCCTGTTATATTTGTATTATTTCTTTAGTAGAAAAGCTTAAAGACAAAGTGACTTACATACAATAAAGAATATCTAAAAAAAATATCTCTTGGAATTATAAGAATCTACCTAAATATATTACTTATTTAAGTCCTAAAATTTATTTTTAGCAAAATAATATTTCAAATATTTCACACTTTGTTTATGTAAGGCACTGGTAAAGGGACTTTTGGGAAAATCAAAATAAATAAGATATCATACTGTCCTACAAGTCATTAGTAGTCCTGTAAATACATGGTCATTAAGTATAAATTATAAAGGGTATAATCAATAAAGAACAAGTCAAAACAATAACTGACTAGAAAGTACAGATTCACTGAGGGCATAACACCAACAATAGTTTAGTGGAATAATAAGCTTTAGGGTAGGGAATCATCAATTCCTTAAATATAAGAGTTCTGATACACAAGGATGGAAGGTATATTGTTTGTCACATATGTTCCCGAAGCAAGGATGTTGAACAGTATTATCAATATGTTAACATTTAAAAATTGTATTTTTATTACTTAAAAAATTAAAATTATATGTTGCCACTTTAGGTTAAATGTAAAGTATTAATTTTCTTTGCATAAGAGGAAGCCTGGTCCTCAATGTTCCATTATTTCCCATTACCTTAAATATTTTATATAATGATAAACAATTTTTGTAGATATATGCTAGTTGAAATTAGATTTTGTTTCTCTGTGATGGAGCAGCAAGAAAGAGAAGCAGAGATATGAGAGACAGACAGAGATAAAATGTTGGTATAGTAATCAGAGTAGAGGGCAAGAAATCTGACATTAGAAAAATGTCTACACATCTTCATAAATAAGAAAACAGGTCCCAAATTATGATAGGAATTCTGCCCTTCTGTGGAGAAGGATACATACTAAAACTTAACTTTGTTCCTGTTATTTTTATTACAGATCTGGACTTTCTACTGAAACTTGCCTCCTAGTCAACCAAAGAGATCACAGAAAGCGCCAGGTATTTTATACACACATTCAATACATCTCACACCTTGTGCATTTCTGACTGAAATGGCTTAAGAAAATATACATATTACTATAAATGGAGAAAAGTCTCATGTGGTGATATTGTTAAAGTTTATTTCTTATAGATATTCCATCCATGGGAATATTATTCCATAATTTTATGAAGCTCTCACAAGTCTTCTCCAGTCTATTCTGGTAAAGGCTCGCTAAAGGAGATCATATAAAATAATTCATAATGAATTTGTATTGAGAGAGGATTTATTACATTGGCTTAAACAATACAGTCTGAGTAGTCCAACAATAGATTCCTCACTCAGAAGATGCTGAGAACTCAATACCTACTTAGTGCATAAGAGCAAGTAACTCAGGAGTGCAGGAATGGAGCTAAAGTCACTCAGAATTACCTAATGGTTATAAGTTTTAGGTCCTGTTGGAAGGATAAATAGGTTTATCTTAATATTAGTATACTTCCACAAAAATACAGATGCACTATCAAACAAAGGGGAAAGAGAGTAAGTAAAGAGTAAACCTTTCCCTCCCCCCTCATTATCCCTAAGACACCCCTGGAAAGAATTGCTACAGTCAAGGCTAGTCCTCTGATCTTCCAGAAGTGAACACCCACAATGACAGCCTGAAGACCAACAACAGGGGTTGGACTCAATCTCTTAGACCAAACAGACATCTGCACTCAATGAACAGAGCCACATGCATGCACATAATTGCAGTATTTAAGGAAAATATGTATTAAAATAACCAAGAAATTCTCTCATATGTATCCTACAGATTTGTCTTTTGGTTGAATCCATGTCCTTTCAACTTCGAATTATTAACAATCACAGAGTTCTGTCTCTATTTTTCCTAGTATATTTGCTTCATTTTTTGTGCTTAGAACTTCATGACTGTCAACTTCTGACAGCAATAACTTGCCTCCTATATTCATTTTAGTAGAAATTATAAATTATTAAAAGTATAGATCAGATAATAAGATTTTTGCAGTTTTTTAAGCTTCTGTGTCATTAGCTAGATCTGTGAGACAATCATCCTCTGAAAGACCATTCTAATAAGCAGTTATGTCAGATGAAGCTGATGTTTTGGAGTAATAAACATTAAAAATATATTAGTCACTTAGTAATGTGCCATAAGCACATTTCTTCAGCATGACCACGTTTTTTTTTGTTTTAAATAAAACTGAAAATATAAACAAATAACATTATGAGAAGCAAAGCAAATTGAATATTTTTTTAAAAAAACAAGGACCAAATTATAAGTTTGTCCATTTCTCTGGTCTAGAAGGAATTAAATAGGTTTTTATTTAAAAGACTCCAATGTTCTGTTCTCTCAGAAGGCAAATTTCTTCTCTAAGGAAAATTAGTCTAGTATTACTTCTCTTAGTTTAAATATTCACATTTACTGTTGTTCTTTCTGCCTATTAATTGCTTGTGATATCAGGATGTTATTTTCCAGTTAGTATCTAAAATTTCTATTAAGTCAGTTAAATATTATTTACATGTGAAAACCCCATGCTGGTTGATGCCCTAGTAATTTGTGCCAATTTGTGGTTCTTACTGTTAACAACATTTTCAAAATCTTATTTGTGAATGCAAATTCAGTACTGGGAAATCACTGTTTTCAGCTCCTTCAGTCCTTTGTCTAACTCTTTCACTGGGGTCCCCGTGTTCAGTATGATGGTTAGCTGCATGTGTCTTCATACTCATCTGTATCAGTTTGGCTCTGGTAGAGCCTCTGAGGAGGCATCTATATCAGGCTCCTGCCAATAAGCACTTCTTGGAATCAGCAGTGTTGCATGGGTTTGGAGGCTGCATATGTGGTAGATCCCCCAGTGAGGCTGAAAGGGTATGCAACCCCACCGGAAGAGCTTTAAGGGACTAAAACACCAACAATTAACCACACATAAAGAGACCCATTGCTCCAGTTGCATATGCAGCAGAGAATACCATTGTATGGCATCAATGGGAAGAGAAACCTTTGGTCCAGTAAAGGCTTGTTTTCCCTTTGTAGGGGAATGCCAAGGCAATGAGGTGGAAGAGGGTGGTAGGGAGATCTTCATGAATGCAAAGGGAGGGGAGATGGAAGTATGTGTGGGGAGGGGATAGCATTTAAAATGTAAATACAGAGATTATCCAATAAAAAAATCACTGCTTAAGTATTACACTGTTAATTATTCTCTAAAAGAATATTCAGAAAAATTGTAGGACAATAAAATAGTGTCTCCAGCTCTCCTCACAATAAATTACTATACAGATTTTTTCTTTTTACTCAAACATATCTTGTTTCTTAGATTTTGTAGAGATGACTTCTTATTACAATTTCCCATTTTAAATTTGATGAATTAAACTATTGAAAGCACTCTAACATATATGCCATGAATAGGGAGTTGCTGTTGTCTGACCCATTATTTCTAATTTATACATTGATAGCAAATAAAATTTTGTTTTATAAATGAAGTTTTAAGTATTAAGAACCACATGGCACTTTAACATCTGTTGTCGACGACGTGACCGATGTTTTTGAAGAATCAAGTTTATGCCTTTGATAGTTATTTTCCAACTCACTGCAAAACTTAGAACCTAGCCTCTGCTTGGAGAATTGTGTGGTCTTTAGGCAAACATTTGAATTCTGATAATTTCTTTGACTGAATAAAGGTTTTGTAAACTTCCTTACTTTTTCGTTTTTTTTTAAACAACTTTATTTTACAAAACAAAGATAAATGTACAGATTTTAAACATTTTCTGCTTATAATTATACATTTTTGTCAGTACTTTTTTTCAGATTTTAACATTATTTTTACATAAAACTATATGAATATATTTTTAGTCAGTACTTGATTTTTTTCAAGGTTTGATAGTATGCCTTGAAAACTTAATACTTACAATGAGCATAAAGTACATGTAAAACAAAATGTAACATGGAAATAGTTAAAGTTTTATTGTTTTGCAAATTTTGTTTTGTTTTGTTTTTTTTTCTTTATTTCTTGGACTTCATACAGTCTGTGAGTTGTTTCTGGGGGAGTGCAAGCCTCTGGGGTTAGCATCCCACTATCAGTGACTGCATATTATGTCTGTTCTTTTGTGACTGGGTTATCTCACTCAGGATGATATTCTCTAGATGCAGCCATTTTCTTAAGAATTTGGTTAAGTCATTGTTTCTGGTGGCTGAGTAGTATTCCATTGTGTATATGTACCACAATTTTTGTATCCATTCATCTTCTGAAGGACATCTGGGTTCCTTCCAGCTTCTGGCTATTATAAATAGAGCCGCTATGAACATTGTGGTGGATATATCTTTGTTGTGTATTAAAGTGTCTCTGGGGTATATGCCCAGAAGTGGAATAGCTGGGTCTTCAGGTAGTACTATATCCAATTTTCTGAGGTATCGCCAGACAGATAGGTACAAGGGTTATTCTAGCCTCAAAAAAATGATTTAGGTAGTATTTCATCTGATTCTATCTTGTGGAATAGTTTGGCGAGTATTGGTGTTATGTCTGCAATAAATGTCTGATAAAATTATGCACTGAACCCGTCTGGAGAAGGTGCCATGGGGTGATAAGAAGAAGGTGTATTCTTTTACTTTTGGATGATATGTTCTGTAGATATCTATTCATTCCAGTTGGTTTAAAGTCTCTGGTAGTTTTACAGTGTCCTTGTTCAGTTTCTGTTTCCATTGGAGAGAGTGGGGTATTAAAGTCTCCCACTATTATTGTGTGGGGTGAAATGTATTTTTTGAGCTTTAGTAGGGTTTCTTTTATGAATGTGGGTGCTTTATTTGGAGCATATATGTTAAGGATTGAAAGTACCCCCTGACAGATTTCCCCGGTAATGAGTAAAAAGTGTCCTTCCTTATCTTTTTTGATAAATTTGGTTGGAAATTTACTTTATTCGATATTAGAATAGCCACTCCAACTTGCTTCTTGGGGCTGTTTACTTGGAATTTTTTTTCCACCATTTTACTCTGAGATAGTGTCTGTCTTTGTCTCTGAGATGAATTTCCTGTGTGCAGCAAAATGCTGGATTTTGTTTATGTATCCAGTCTGATAGCCTATGTCTCTTTATTGAGGAGTTGAGTCCATTTATGTTAATAGATATCAAGGAATAGATGTTTCTGTTTCCTGCTATTATTGCTTAGTTGGTTGAGTTGTGTCTGTGTTTTTTTCTTCTTTTGGTTTTTTTGCTTAGGAGTTTTTTTGTTTTTACTAGGATGTATTTCTCCTCATTATATTGGGTTTTTCACCTATAATTCGTTGTACTGCTGGGTTTGTGGTCAGATATTGTGTAAATTTTGATTTGTCTTGAAATATCTTCATCTCTCCATCTATGGTGATTGATAGTTTTGCTGGGTATAGCAGCTTGGGCTGGAACTTGTGCTTTCTTAGGGTGTGCATGATGTCTGTCCAGGCTCTTCTAGCTTTCATAGTCTCTGTTGAGAATTCGGGTGTGATTCTGATTGGTCTGCCTTTATATGTTACCTAACCTTTTTCCCTTACTGCTTTTAGTATTCTTTCTTTGCTTTGGGCACTTGGTGTTTTGACTATTATGTGTTGGGAGGTATTTCTTTTCTGGTCTATCCTATTTGGAGTTCTGAAGGCTTCTTTTATGCTCATGGTCATCTTTTAGGTAGGTAAGTTTTCTTCTACAATTTTGTTGAATATATTTACTGTGCCTCTTAGTTGATACTCTTCTCCCTCTTCTATTCCTATTATCCTTAGGTTCGGTCTTCTCATTGTGTCCTGGATTTCCTGGACATTTTGGGTTAGGAGCTTTTTGTTTTTTGCATCTTCTCTGGCTGTTTTGTCTATGTTTGCAATGTTGTCTTCGGCCCCCGAGGTTCTCTCTTCGATCTCTTGTAGTCTATTGGAAGTGCTTGCTTCTGTGACCTCTGATTTCTTTTTTAGGTGTTCTACCTCTAGTGTTATTACTTTTAGTGTTTTCTTTATTGTGTCAATTTCTCTTTTAAATTCCCTCTTCCATTCCTTCATCTCTTTGGTTCTGTTTTCCTCTAGTTCTTTGAGTTCTTTGAGTGTTTTTCTTGTTTCCTCTTTAAAAGCTTCTGATTCTTTTTGCTTTTCCTCCTGTTCCTTTTAAGTATCTCTATCAGCGTCTTAAGGTATGATTTCAGGTCTGAGTCTTCTTTTTCTGGAGTGTTTGGCATTCTGCTGTTTGCTGTGATGGGAGAGCTGGGTTCTGGTGTTGCCAGGTTGTCTTGGTGTCCTTGGGATATACTCTTTTGCTTTCCTCTTGCCATCTTGTTGTCAGTGATATGTTCTTACCTTTCCCTTGTATCTGGTCTATGACCCTGGATCTCCACTGGTCCAGGTGGTGGATTATCTGAGCCCTGTTATGCGCCCCAAAGCCACAGGGTGGAAGCAGGGCGGGGGCATGTTTTTCAGTGTGCACTCAGCAGACATCTCTCTGCACCCTGGGTGCCCAGATCTCCTACTCACCAGTCTTTAAAACTTTAGGAACTGCTGGTCCGGGTGGCAGATAGGCCAAGCTCTGTTCTGCGCCTTAATGTCGCCCGGGGGGGGGGAACAGAGGTTCCAATGCTGTGTCCCTGGTCCCTGGCTCAGACAGGGTGGGGGCTTGCTTTCCGTGAGCACTCTGCAGAGCTCTCTCTGCTCCCTGGCTGCCCAGATCTCCTACTCACCAGTCTTGAAAATTTAAGGAACTTGTTTATTATTTTAGACTCCACCATAACTTAAACTTCCTGAAAAGTGTTATCTTATTTGTTTTGATGTGTTTGATACATAGGTATGGTGTAATAATATTTTCTAAAATTCTCTCAAGCATATGAAATAAGCAAAGTTAATATCTGCATTGTGTAGAATAAGGAACTGAGCCTTGAAGAAATCAAATAACTTATTCAAAGAGAATAAGAAATTATTTTCCTTATGCACCAGATATCCTCTAAAAAACATAGATATATTACATATTTGTAAAATACCTTCAACAATGCAAACTAGGTATGGGGAAATAGTTATATTTATATGAAAGTAAAGCCTTTCCCAAAGACCCCAAGAGTCTTCACTCCCATTCACATATTTGTGCATGTCAAAGGCCACAAATAGCATCCCAATCTTCCTTTCACATCTCCAGTTCTTTCTTATGTGATTCATATGTTTTTGTCCAAAATAGCGCATCCTGCACATTAGCCTGGACATGTTAATTAGCCTTATTGTGCTCCAAGCCATACTCATAGCACCTTCCTGAGTCACTTGGAACATGGACTGCAAGAGCATACCTAGTGGAGAAATGTGTTATCCCCGGGATCTAAATAAATTCACTAAACAACCATACCTCATTCTTGGTGATAGAATTAACCAGCAACAATATCTGATTCTTCACTTGAAAAAAAAATATATCTACATGCCTCTGACATAAAGAATCATAACACCTAAACTTTAAATCATCAATAATTCAGGAGCTAAGAATACAGCCTTGTGGAAATTCTTGATATTTAGAAATCATTATGTTTAATCTTTACACCCCAAGAAAACTTTGACTATTTCCATGTTATGTTTTGTTTTACATGTACTTTATGCTCATTGTAACTAGTAAGATTTCAATGCATACTATCAAACCATTAACAAAATCAAGTACTGACAAAAATATACTCATATAGTTTTATGTAAAAATGCTTTTTAAAATCTGTACATTTATCTTTGTTTTTAAAAACAAAGTTGAAAAAATCATAACAAACTCATCAAGGTAGAAGCCCTTAAATTTTCCTATATTTTGCATATGTGTCATCAAGGTATATAATGTCATTTTTACCTCTTGCTCACTTTATTCAATCAGAGCAATGACCTCATTATATTGGATCAGTGAAATATTTTCTGTAATGACAAATTTTCAAGGTCCTAAAATCCCTTTGAACTAAGTTATGATTCAAGACTGGAGTGTTATCATATCCTTGAGGCAGAACAATAAAGGTTATATATCTGACACTGTCAACTTGAATCAAATTGCTTTTGGTGGGTCTTATAGGCAAGTACTTTAAAAGGCATATAGTAGATCAATACTTCATGTACAAGTAGATGTTTTAAACTTTTCAAGTAAGAATACTGAATTTGGTACAACAGCTGAGGCAGGAGACTATTGGATTCATCTTAAATATTCAGTATCATTGTCTGTAAATCACCTGGATTCTGAATTGGCCAAATATTAGAGTTAAAGGGAGATGTGTTGGGAACCATAACCCTGCATTATTAAAGTCCTTGAAAGTGTCACAGATGCCTTCTTGTCCTTCTATTGGATGGGATTGTGACTTATCTTTCTAATGGAATTCTGTAATGAATAGTAATTCTCAAAATAAATTTAATCAGATGGTCGTCTGAGCCTGTGTATTTTAGAGAGTCACTTATACGCTACTGCCCATTCTACTCATGGTATTGAGGTATATTCTCTGAGTTGGAGTTTTTACAAGATTTCTTTAGGCAATCTGACAATTCTCCTTACAACATTCAGATACAAAGTTTCTTGGAAATGAGAAAACATATCATAAGGAAAATTGGGTAATAGATAGGTTCGAAAGCTTGAGAGATATAAAGACAGAGAATGGGAGACAAAGGAAGCAACAATGAGGGACTATTATTATGAAAGTACCTTTGGTAAGTTTATCATTTTAGAAATTATAAAAGTTACCATTTGTCCCTACTGTCTCTGACCAGCAGAAAAGGACGATGACACAGCTTTCTTCTCAATGCGGTTTATTCAGGAACCTTACAACATGCCTTTGAAAATCTTTCTCTGTCCCCTTCTGTCTCTCCTTCTGTTTCTCTTCTTCTCCTGTTTCCCTTTCAGTTTCTCTTTCTCTTTCTCCCCACCCCCAAGCTCAGTCCTATTATCCCGGTCATGGGTGCACCTGTGCAGCTCTCACAGTGGGAGTGGCTAATCTGGGGGGGGGGGGCAGGAGAAAGTCAGGTGCTAGTGCCAGAGCCCCAAGCATCACCTTGGGACTGCCGCCACACCCGTTATCCACAACCATTGGACTTGATGCCTGATACCTGGGCTCTAACGTTTTTCACAGCCCTTAAGGTATTATCACTTGCATTTCTTGCAGTAAGATTAAAAAAATAGTTACAATGCTCTAGAGGTGTTTCCAGGAGTCTCCACATTTTCTATTTTTATCAAATGTAGAACAAACTGAGTTGTGGAGGTCACAACCTCCCCTCCATCATAAGGATGTACTAAAGAGGGCTGCTGAAGCCTCGGTGTCAGGCTAGGTAACTAACTGTAGCAATGCAGAAGGTACAACACCAAATTACAACAAAAGGGAAATAATAAAGTCAGAGTCTGTTGTAGGTCAAAATGTATTTAAGTTAGCATAATTGATCAGCAATGCAAGCAGAAGTCAAAATAGCATTCCTTATGTGAGACTAGATAATCTTCTACTCAAACCCAGTCATAAGCAATACATCACTTAAACAGTGACTCCATAATATAATCAAACAAAAGCCATCTAATTTGCCTCTCTTCTCTGCAGGAATGATCCACTTCATACATGATCCAGATTCCTCCTCAGGTCCTTCTATTTTAAGTGCTCATATATAAAATAAATATAAGTTCAGCAAGAAATTGGTGTTTTTTTTTTTAAAAAAAAAAAAAAACTTTTTATAAGCCACTTAGACATGCATCCCTTCAGCTAAAACGCTGAAAACATCAAATTTAAAGCAAAACTCAGAATCCTGCCCTAATTTTAGAAACTCATAAAGTTCTCTGACAATACTCAAAGATTTCTTTAAAGTGGGAGAAAGATGAGAAAAGCGATCCCTACCTTGCTTTCAGGCTTTGCTCAATTCTGCGGAGAAGGGAGATCAGAAGACTGTTGGCAAGAACAAAAGTGTAAGTGACAAAGAACGTGGACGATAGAACAAGAGCCAACAAAGGCTAATCAGCAGGCCAAGAGGGGCACCTGGAACAGAGATCTGGGTAAGGTCAGGTCTGATGTATATTAAAAGCGAAAGTACTCTGGCCCTTGAGGGATCCCGGAAGAGCATTAACGGGACACCTTTATATGTTACAAGCAGAAGCTAACAAGTCATTGGTCATAGAAACACAACCTACTAAATTGGCATGTTAGAGAATAATGGAATTACACTAGCATATTAAATAACATGTACTACCATAGGTAAATAACAGTGTACAAGTGTATTCTCTTCAGAATGAATATCTGTTTTCAATGGCCCTGCTGGTAATTGACAGACTGTGAAATATAAATTAAAGTTAGGATATATATAGGACAAGAATTAAATAAAAAACAGATTTGTCTATAAACCCTCATAAAAGTGAATGGCCTTTCAAGATGAAAAGTTAAATCAAAATCAAGATGAGAGACAATTTCTAGGCTTGGCTTTTTAAAAATTCCTCTACTACAAATAAACCTTAGAAAACTCAGGAATGAAAATAATGGGAGGTCAACTGATATATGGCTCAGAAGAATTCAGAAGTTACAACTTGACTGTTCACTATAGGTATGCCTCAGCTTCTCAGTTAGGCTCATTATTTCTCTAAGATTTTCAAAAATGGAACACACACAGAAAGAATTCACTCAAACAAAATGGGCTAGTAGAAGAATTTAAAATAAGGTACAAAATCCAGTAAGTTTAACACACTGGGTACTGTCTTTATATAATCTAACTTTATATCATTTTCTTCTAAAATTTCTTCTCATAGCATGGTCATCACATTGTGTATTCAAATGTCAACTGTCATTTAAATTTTTGCAGAACCAAATAGTTCACCAAGAGCAGGAGGAACAGAAGTACCAGCCTCCCAGTGAACTTGGAGCAAGAAGAACATGTTCACCATTTCTTAATCCACACAATATCAGTGGGCAACATCAGGAAAGTCTGAGTTCTCCCATAGGACTCTGTATAGTAGATATTTAAAGGGGGTTACAATGCTGAGAATGGTAATTCTGACTCCAGGAACAAAAGGATATTCCAGAACTACACTCAGAAGTTTCCATCTTGTTTTACATGTACTTTATGCTTATTGTAACTAGTAAGATTTTAATACATACTATCAAACCTTTAAAAAAAATCAAGTACTGACAAAAATGTATTCATATGCTTCTATGCAAAAATGCTTAAAATATGTACATTAATCTTTGTGTTTTAAAATAAAGTTGTTCAATTAAAAAAAAAAAGAAATGCCATGTTTTTCAAAGATATATCAAAGACTAGCATAAGTGTTGTGGCAGTTTATAAAAAAAAAGTTTCCATGCAACTTACCTGTGTGTGTGTGTGTGTGTGTGTGTGTGTGTGTGTGTGTGTGTTTATTCCATTCGGGTGTGGATACATACAAACAATGCTGACAATGGCAAGAAGTGTCATCCCTCTGCATGGATGCTCAGAGCCAAACTTAAGTCCTCTACAAGAACAGAAAGTACCCTTAAGCAGAGTCACCTCTCAGAGCTGTAATTGAAAAACCGAACTTTCAATATTAACTTTTTGAATTTCAACTGTGGTTTCTACCTGACTGGGGTGATATGGTGCATGCTATTAAACTTGTAAATCTTGATTTGCTTTCATATCTGAAATGTTTCTGAAGAGTAAAATGTATATGATTGTTAAGTAGATTTAATAAAACCAGTAATTAAGATAATTAATCACTCAGTACTCTTCTACTAGGCATTAGGTGCTCAGTTGAAGTATTTTTTTTTATAAAAATCTAATACTAACTCTCTACTCTAAAATATTGAAAAACTGTTCTACCTCAATCAGGAAGACATGGCTACCATGTTCTCATTTCCATTCAGTAGAAATTCCCCATTTGTTCATTAGAGTTTTCTGGATAATCTTACCTGTTTTTTTTTTCTTTGTAGCTGCTTTTCCTCTGACTTAGAAGTGAGTTTAAGAAGTCTTTAATTTCTAGTTCATTCCAGTTTCCTGTTCTTAGTCAATTCCTGGGAGCTGTGTGATATTTCAGGTGTTTCAGCTCATCCCACTGATAATGTACTTCATCATACTTGGATTCAGTAACTATTTTCTTGTTTATTTGATGTCAGTATTTTCCATTTAAAGGTATATTTTCACATGGGGAAATACTTTCCCTAATATTTTTATAACCCTGAATTGTGTTAATTACCTAAAGTTATTTTGATGAAAAGACATAAATTTACGTCATGGATAAATCAATTTATCAAAAGTTCTGAATGACAGAAGATCGACATTCTAGAGGTCTGTGCTCCCATGGAATACTCACGACATGGGATTCAGTTTCAGATTTCTTCCTGCATGCGGTGGATAACCTGGCGTTCGTCTTATTAGTCTCTTCCAGTGTCTTTAAAATGCTTCCTTTGTGTATGTGATGCTTCAGTGTGCCTTTTCATTTAGAACAACAACAGTGACCCATAGTAAATTACCACATTTCAAAACTCTAATTACCTCTGTTATATCATCTTATTCCAAAATAAGATAATATCATAAATGTTCAGTGATAAGGGATTGATGTAACTGATGTCTTATTGCCTCTGCACAGCATTAACTAAATCCTTGTCTTAAATTTGCCGAGGGAATTAGGTGCTCCTATCTTTTCTTCCCATAATGTGTGGATTCATTCACTGTGTTTGCTTGCTCTTTTTTTTTTTTTTTTGACTTGAAGTGTCAGATTATACATAGGGCAGTGGCACTGCAAAAGTAAACTTGCTTTGTAGCAACTTTACCCAGTGATTGTACAACTGAGCTAAGTCTTCCATATTAAACTGCCTGCAAAAATTGATTAAAACATAAGCCTAGACACCTCATGCAATAGATCAGGTAATACAATATAAATGTCTGCCAGTCTTGCTTCAATATAAGTTAGAAGTGTTCCTGCTTGAAAGCTGACATTCTAAACTAAGCGTAGATAGATGAATGTCATAAAATAATGCAAGATTGACCTAGAAGCTAGTTAGAGGACACTTTCTAAAATAACTCAGCTCATGATTAAGAAAGTGTGTTCATGGTAAGAACTGGGTTAGAATAAGGTCTTGTGCCCTATCAAAGGCAATCCTTCTGGCATACATGGAATTCACTGGTCCATAGTGGATATTTCTTTGATTCTTTTAAAAGAAAAACTTGCTGTTCCTACTTATCAATGCTGACATTTTCACATTTCTTAATATGAACTTCCATTATTTATTGCAATGAATGATAAATGTTGCATTTTTTCACCATACTAATAAAAATAATATAATAAAGAAAAATCATTCAAATTTATATTCAAATGTTTTAGAGATCATGGGAATAAAAACAAGAATAATAACAACAGTATAACAAAACAAAATGTTGGTATCCATACAGAATAAAGTACAGTCATTTTTTTGTCATGGTAACAGAATATGAGATTGCTATAATCATTTTTATTTATTGGATATTTTCTTTACCTACACTTCAAGTATTATCCCCCTTCCAGGTGTCCCTTCTGGAATCCCCCTATCCTATGTCCCCTCCTTCTGCCTCTATGAGAGTGTTTTTTCACGACATAGGAAAAGGACTGAAGGAGCTGAAGTAGTTGCAACTCCACAGGAAGAACAACAATATCAATCAACCAGACCCCCCCAGAGCTCCCAGACTCTAAACCATCTACCAAAAAATACACATGGGGGGACCCATGGTTCCAGCAACATATGTAGCAGAAGATAGCCTTATCAGGTTTGTTCTAATTTTATGGAATAAATAGTGAGCAACCCAATGTATGTATGTTGAGATATTGATAAATAAAAATTAATATGAATAGGTCATAAAAGAAAACAAAACAAAACAAAAAAAATGTCATGCTCAATCCTTACACACCAAGAATACGTTGACTAATTCCGGGTTACATCCTGTTTTATATGTACTATTTGCTCATTGTAAATAGTAAGACCTTCATGCAGAGTATCAAACCTTAAAAAAAAGAAACAAAAACAAAAGCCAAACACTGACACAATTGTATTTGTATACATTTATGGAAAAATGTTTACATTTTTTCTTTTATCTTTGTTTTTTAAAATAAAGTTTAATAAATAAATAAATAAATAAAAGAAGCCAAATTACTTGTGCATCAAATGTGAGTCTTGTTGAAGTACACACTTCAAAATTGTAAGATTTATACCACCTTTCTTAACACTGACATTTTTTTGTAATTGGGATTTTAAACCATTAGCTATATAAAATACAATACGTAGCAAAATTGTGCAAATAATCCATTGTAAAGTTCAAGTGTTAAAGTTGTAATGATTGTGCATTAAAACAGCAAATCTTTCACTTCTAAATAAATAAATAAATAAATAGGTCATTAAAGAGTATATACATCTGTCTATTAACCTAACTTCTTGTGTTTTGATTGGGTAAGCAACAGAGATGTGCAGTTCCTTGACTTCTATAATTCAGTAGAGGAAAATTCTCTTGAACTCTAAGGAGAGAAGTCTTGTGGTTCCTATTAGTGTGTTATTCTCAATTGTTTGGCAATACCAGTGCCATTTATTGGATTCTATAGATGTGAATTCTTCAATCTGGAGCAAAGGGACTGTGGATTTGTAACTGATAGAAAATGTCTGATGGTGGTGAGTGAAAACCAGAGAACCAGAGTCATAGCCCTGCTGTCTTCTTCATTTAAGAATAATCTGAAGATTTGTGCAACAGCTGATTTCATTTTCTAGGCAGTGCTGAGGTTTCTGACATCTAACAAGTAGCAGGTGATGTTGAAGTTTTTAGACTGTAACCCAAGACTTAGCTATCAATGTGAAAGTTTCCACCGTAGAGAAAAAATAAAAATAAAAAATAAAAAGGTACACATAAATTTAAGTGACCATTGAAATGAAAACTTCAAAGACCATATGTATCAAATATATTAATTTTGCTCAGGACCAATGCTTTGTGCTGCATTTAGCTTTGTAGTAGTCAAGCTGTTGACCCTGATTGAGAACCCAGATGCTCCTGACCCCAAACGATCTGTTGTAGCCATATACATTCTTGAAGTCTGACTTTTCATCTCCTTAGTCTTTGGGCATTCATTCTTAGAATGTGTGCTTGTAAAAAATCACTTTTCCTACCTGTAGGATTATATGTAAATCATCCCTCTGTTTGTTTTTATGTTTATAACTCAGAAAATATCTTTCTGAAAGCCTCTTTGATACTGTTTAATACTGAAGAAGACATTAGGACTGTTCCGACATCAAGGGAATAGAGGGTCCTAACTTCACTGGGCATTACTTCATAAGCATTGATGGCCCAATCATGGGGGAGGGGTAGTGGTTCATTGTAAAATATCTTTCAAGGATATTAACTTTTATTACATAATCTTAAAACAACTCCAAAGTTCTGCACATGGCTGTCCTCCATCGTCATTATTATTCTTACTGACCTCAAAAACATATTCTATGAAGCATCTTCATAACTTCAGCTTCTGCTACTTTAAATGTGCTCAAAACTGTCAGTTCAACCTGATTGAAGATACCACCTGGAGATTATCTTTGGTTAATAATCTATATGTACTTTGTTTCTTTTTAGAGAGAAAATGGAAACTAAGTAGCAACGTAATTTATAGGCAGGATGTGTCTGTCATGCCATTTTGTAATATTCAACTTACACATGACATTGGAATCCTATGTTTGTGTTAGAAGCCATCACAGCTGTTAATCTGAAATAAATTACTTAGTATACAGATAAAAATAGTCTATCTATAAATTCTTACTTTATGTAAAAGTATGTACCTACCTTAACATTTGTCAGGAGAAACTTAGGGGAAAAAAATCACACACAGAAGTAAGATAAGGAAGAAAATCCTTTTGTTTTCAAATATATGTGCTACTGTTATTCATCAAATGCTTTTTAAGTTTAATACATTCTGTGTATATCTTATATTCACACAAAATTTTAATATGATTACTAGTGCTGGGTGTCCACATCTTCACAGTGACCCTCACACTATTCTATCACTTAGTTGCTCATATTATTTTTCATTTTAGGTGTAAATGGACTTGAAGTACAGAGGAGTGTCCATGCTAGTCCAGACTTGTCTAAAATCACAAGGATAATTAGTCCTGAGTTTCTTACCATGAAGCTATTTTATCGGTCTTAGAGATTAGGCATCATTTATTCTATGAGAAAAATAACAAACCATGTCTTTGTACAGTGGTTTCAAGTTGAGAAGTTTAAGAATGGAGAATTGCAGCCAGACCCATTTCTGTACAACACTTTGTTTGTTTGCTTCTGAAAACAATAAATGACTCCCTACCGTTAAAAGATAATTGAATTTTGGTCAGTGTTTTAGGCTGTGCTATTGGTTCTCAAATAATGGTCAAAGATGGTATTATTTTGATACACATTAGAACATCATGCATAATGCAAAAGAAATATGTTATATATATTCTATATATATACATATATTTTATTTATAATATAGAAGTATATTATATCATATATAGTACATATTTTATTGAGATTATTAGTCATTGTAGTAAGAGATGCTACAAAGTAGGAACTATAATTTCATTAATTGATTTACATCTTGTTGTACAATTTGCCCAATGATTGATTTATATAAATAAAATACAAACATAGCCATATAATTTTATTTACATGTGAGTCACACAATATTAATTATATCCAAAATTGTATTATGGCAAAATTTTGACCAGTAAATATATTCCACATATCTGAATATGCCAGTGGTAAAATTTTCCTGAAAACTTATATTGTTAAAAGCTCTTAAAAATTAGGAAGGTTAAAGAAAAATAATGTAAATTTTAGTAGAAAAAATACCTTGCAATAATAAAAAAGCTCAATAATTTAAAAGTCAAACAATCTCAAAGTTTATAAACAATCAAAGGAAACCCAATGGGTGGTAAGCAGACTGAAGAAATGATAAATCTTGTAAGTAATGAAAGTCTGGTTAAATCAATAATGAAATATCAGTCCATGCCTACTAATGAGAAAACAAAGTTTCCATAGTGCCAGGAGCCGAGGAGGAGGTAGGTTTGGATCAGCCCTCATTCATTGGCAGTGGAAATGAAATAACACCTTGCCATTTCAATGCTTAATATCAAATGTCAACTTGACAGAATCAAGAATTCTGTAGCAGACCACACTGTATGTATGTCTGTGTAATATCGAGAAGACTAGGTGCACTACTGTGTGAAGACCTAACAAGTGTGGTCATGTCAATTCATAGGTTGGGTCTAAGATTGAATAAAAGGATGCCAATCATTCAAACATCAGAATTCATCTGAATGTAGGTTCAATGCAATCAGCTATTTCAAGTTCTCCTTACTATTCCTTCTGTTTCATGGTGGATTTGTACTCTCCAATTGTGCGCCATCATAAATTCTGTCTTACTTAACTTGATTTGTTGACATTTTATCAGACCAACAAAGCAAGTAACTAACATTCATTTTAGAATGCAATTTGAATGTTTCTCATAAGGTTGAACATTGACTAACCATATGATCCAGGAATCATGGTCTAATGTATTCCCATAACATTATGAAAAATATATGTCCACACACACGTTTGTTCATGCCTATATTAAAGTTACCTCCTGTGGGTAAATTAGAATACAATGTCACTGTCTATCACATGGAATATTCTTCAACAAATGTTAGTAACTCAAGTTATAAAACAACATAAAAGTACTCTTAATGGCTTGGTTGTTGTTGGTGGTGGTGTGTTGTGTTTGCTTATAGAAGAAAGTCTAACTTCAGATCTGATGATCTGATGTACTGTAAAAGGAATCTCTGTAGAGACAGTAAAACATTCACTGGTTTCCAGATTTCAAGATGAGTGTGTTAGGCAGGCTCAGTGAAGCAGGGAGGATTTTTAGGGCGTTTTAACTGTGTTGAATGGTGTGTTGAATGATACGTAATAGTGTCCACAAATAGCAAGCATTATATGAAAGCCCTGGAGCATACAACACACAAATAAGTCTTACTGGATACTCAGTTTTACTTTTGTTGCTATAACAGATATTTTAATCAGAAGAAACACGGAGTGCAGGGTCAAGAGTTTATTTGGATTACAATTTCAAGTTGCAATTCATCATTTTAAGGAAGTCAGGTTAGGAATAACTCAAGCAGTTAGTCACTTCCCAACTGCAGGCAAAAGACAGGAGAGACTAAATGTATCTTTGTCCCACTCCTTTACAGTCCAGGCCACCCAGCCTAGGCAATCTTGTCACTGACAATAGGCGTTTGGTAGCAGGTTTGGTAGCACTACCATGTGGCTTATATCTGTAATCAATATAAATAAAAACAACATAGTTATGATGAACAGGGTCCTCCTATTTGGGAAAATTTGGTTTAATAGCTTTGTGTAATGTGTGGGTTGAATGTCCCAGTTATTAACATCAACTGTTCAATCCTTTCCTTTAAATATCTAAAAAAGAGATAATAATACGATCTCACTTATGTGACAATTAATGTACTGTATGCATTTATAGCTTATCATAATTTATGATACTATTAAATACCCTATGACCAACAATTATATATATTCTTTGTATTTTTGCTAAATATTTAATTTTGCAATTGAAAATTAACACATGACTCCATTAGCTGTACTTTATTGTTTGGATAGAAGAAATATCTAGGCTTGACCATATTTCTTCAATGTGCAATAACTGGTAGTTCTCAGTGGATGTCTTTTATTTACTTCTCTAATAAACTCCATGTACACTGTTTTGTTTTCATAGTACAACTGCAATGACTGATTTTAACCAAGGCCATCATATTTTTTGATATTCATTAAAAACAGGTAGATAAATTGATCTAGATAGATAAATAGATAGATGATATACAAAAATATAGAGAGATAGATAGATGGATAGATAGATAGATAAATAGATAGATAGATAGATAGATAGATAGATAGATAGATAGATAGATAGATGATAGAGAAAGAGAGATTAAATATTTTAAACGTTTTCTCCCCTTCCCTTCCCTCCTGTCATAGAAGTCCAGTATACAAGAAAAACGAAGCATAAGCTCATAGAGGAAAGTCTAATAGTATTTCTGAGGTTTCTACTTGCAACATCAAATCTTTTAGAAAGTAAGTATTAATCATGAACATCAACTCCCCAGGCTTTCAACAGTGTAATGATCACAGCCAAAATCATTGGCAAAACCATTAGTATGTTGTTGCACAACTACAATAAAATGTCTTGAGCATGGTATAAAAATCCTATTGTGCGGTATAAAATGTGGTCACATATATGCAATTACCAGAGAGACTAAAAGCATATTTCTTTCTAAGGAGTTGTTTGGATTGATAATCATAGCCAGCATATGAGCTAACATTCATCTGGAGAACAAGTTGATTTCATCTTGTTTTCATGTCTCTCTCACAACATGAGCAACTTCCAGACTCAATTGTCATTTTAATTAAGCAGTATAGGAGCAGAAATAAAAGTACTATTAGTATTTGGCAGCTAGAACTAGAAAAAGTCGTGATTTTGAATGAATGCAAGTTGCACTGATAAAGTACGTCTTTTAAAAGTATTCATTTCAAATACCCTGAGCTGTATTATGTAGCTCACAACTGAAAAGGTATGTTTAGATACAACTTTTATTACTTTTGTATTTTTAATGTGGAATGATGCAGAAAAAGAGAGATGTATCAAGTTTTAATTCAGAGCAAATATATATCCTTATATTAATAGCAATAGTGACCTTTGTTAAATTAAAAAAAATTTAAAAAGCCATCTACAGGATGGCTATTATGATCACCACTACTTAAAAGTAGTACCCAACAGGTTTTTAGGTAATTAAATAATGTTCTTTTGTAAACATATTGCTGTATGTTTTGTAACTGGAATAGAAAGTCTATATTTCAAATATGTGTCCTTAAAATCTATTGTCCACTTAATTTTGCATATTTTATTAATCTATTCTTAGATCATAATTCTTTGACAGCTGTAATAAGTCTTTATTACTTGTTTAAAGAATAGTAGAAATGATAAGAAGAAAATCAATAACTAGCCTTATTCTTTTAGTACAAACAAAACATTATTTATAAAAGTTCTTGAGTCCACGTTGGTTTCACTAATTGAGTAGGCATATTTCTTCTCAAAGATCCTGGAAGTTACATTGGTATGTTTAATAATAACTTATTGGATATCTATAATGTTATCATATATTCCATAAATTCTAAATTATTGGATTATGTCTAATGAATTGCTTAAATTATGTCAAAGTCTAATGTCAAGGTACCTGATATGTGTAAGGGAGGATTAGCCATAAACAAACTGATGATTAAGAGAATGTTTATTTACCCTTTAATTATCAAGTACAAAAGTTAATAGACATGGTGTGTTTATATCATCCTTAAATACTCTTCCATGTGGACAAGCTGAATGGAACAATTTCTTAGAATGTCAAATGTGATACTTGAGAAATAAAAATAAAAAACAAACATAAAAATAATTTAACTTACTTTGGTGCCATAAGGACTTTAACAGTGTCCTTCAGTCATAGGCAATAAACCTTATCATAAACCTATCATAATTTTGCAGTTAATTAAAATTATAGTAAAAAAGGCTTGGCTTTTATGGCTTTACTTTCACATTAGGTATTTTATCTGTTTCATGATTCTAGAGAACAAGATTGTCTATCTAACATTGTACAGAATGGTTCACAGCCTGTTCATGTTCATATTATGAACCAACAGTCTTAGGTCTCAAAAATAAAATGTCAATGAGAATCTCACACTAAGGGAATCAACAATGCAATAATGTGTCACTGGGATACAGCTTTCTAGCAGTCATTTCTTCAATAGATAAAGAGTTATTCATCTCTTGTGATTCTCTCATAAACAAAGACAAGTTTTCATTTAATAGGAAACTACCAGCCTCCCTCGATTTTCACTAAGGTAGGACATGCTCTGTGGAATTTGAGCAAATGTAAATTTAATTTTAGGAGATTTATATTCTATGAACCTGGAATGAAAATTATGTGCAATGATTTATATGTATATAGACATGTAGAAACATATGTTTATTTCTTAATTCATATATATTTAAATCACGCTATATTATTGTCAATTTATACATGTCAGTTACTAATTTCCATACTTTTATATGTGATAAGATCTTCATAAACATCTAACGGTTATGCCCAAAGGGTTACTCATTGATTTTCTTTTAACTTCATCAAGATAAACTCACCAATGAACTTCTTTGAAATAGATGATCAATAAAGAATGACAAAAATATAAAACACTAAACAAATCTTATTTAAAATGTCATTAAAATTAATTGGAAGTCTAATATATAGAATCTATGCAGTGTGCTGCGATGCTTGATAGTGGCAGCTTGTTATAAACTTGGCAGAAGCCAGGAAGAAAAAAATATGAAAGTGGAAAAGTGCAAAAATAACTATAAAAATAGAAATTTAAATTTCTATGAGAATCCAAATTACTATCAGTTCCACATAGCTTAATTATTGCTGTTTCGCCTATAAATAAAAAAGATATCTGGGAACATTTTTCATCTGAGACTAAGGACATCGACACAAGAGCCAGACATGTGATTCAAAGGGGAAGTTTGAGAACTTTCTTCATGAGATCTACTATTTTTTACCTTAATCTTTTCAATAGAATTTTCCATTATATTTAATGACAATGGCACTAAGACCAGTGGCATACATTATGTTTATTATGTCTTATAGAGAGGAAGTAATTTCCTCTGTGTTTTATTTCTATTTAGTTTTTGAAATGATAATATTATTACATTCACTAAAGACTTCCCTTGCCTGGTTAGAAGTAACAAGATCCTCTTTTCCCTGGATCTCCGCTATTCCTGGTGGCAAATAAACTGAGCGCCTCTTTTCATAGCAGCCTTATTTATGATAACTAGAAGCTGGAAAGAATCCAGATGTCCTTCAACAGGGGAATGGATACAGAAAATGTGGTAAATTTACACAATGGAGTACTACTCAGCTATTAAAAACAATGATTTCATGAATTTCTTAGGCAAATGGATGGAACTAGAAACTGTCGTTCTGAGTAAAGTAACCTGCCTACAAAAGAACACTCATAGTGTGTACTTACTTATAAGTGGATATTAGCCCAAAATCTTAGAATTACCAAGAAATAGTCCACAAACCATATGGAGCTCAAGAAAAAGGAATACCAAAGAGTAGATGTTTCAGTTCTTCTTAGAACAAAATACTCAAGGGAGGAAATACAGAGACAAAGTGTGGAGCAGACACTGAAGGAAAGGCCATGCAGATACTGCCCCAAATGGGGATCCATCCCATATGCAGTCACCAAGCCCAGACAATATTGTAGATGTTAAGAAGTGCATGCTGACAGGAACCCAATATAGCTGTCTCCTGAGGTCTGCTAGAGACTGACAGATACAGAGGCAGATGTTCTCAGCCAACAATTGGACCCCAATGGAGGAGTTGGGGAAAGGACTGAAGGATCTCAGGGTTTTTTCAACCCCACAGGATGAACAATAATATGAACTAACCAGTCCCCCGGGAGCTCACAGAGACTAAACCACCAAGCAAAGAGTACAGATGAAGATACTTATGGCTCCAGCCACATATCTAGCAGAAGGATTGCCTTATCAGGCAGGCATCAAGGAGAGGAGATGCAGTTGCCCCTTTGAAGACGCAATATCCCAGTGTAGGGGAATTCCAGGGAAGGGAGGTGGGAGGAAGTGGGTGGATGGGGGAGCACTTTCATTGAGCCAGGGACTGGGGGGGATTCCAGATGGGAAAGAGGGGAAAGAGGATATCATTTGAAATGTAATAAATATCCAATTTAAACAAAATTTTAAAAATAAGTAAACATATATACTCTTTACTTTAAAATTCATGACCTCTTTCTTCATTAATTGTTTTTATATATATACCCATACACACACACTTATATACACATATAGTTCCTGTATATATAGTTACTATTGAATACAACTCTCCCAGTCTGTATAATACTCACATGTATGTTTTTAGGTTTGCCCATGTGTTACATGTAAGTTTATTACCCAAATATACTCTAATAATGTATCATTTTAAAGTAAAATAAAAATGATTTAAACCATAATAAATGTTTCCATTGATTGTTGCTCTCTAGTATGAATAACATACTAGACTTACTGATTTAATATCTGGTATACAATTTCTGTCACCTTTATAATAGTTAAAATAGTATGAACAAATCTGGATGTATTCTCTTACAGTCCTGAACAGTTCAATCTCCTCGTTAGGTGACAGGCACAGGCAGGAAAGCACACTGAGAGAGCTTTCCAGAGCATTTGTTTACATTCATTTTCCAGCCTTAACAGACTGCTAGTCTTCCCTGATTCATGGTTTCTCTCCATTTCAAATTCTCCATGGAAGACCTGGCTCTCACACATTACTGTTCTATGTAATTTCTTTGCCCAGTTACTTTGTTTTTCTCTGATAGTTTAATTGAAAGCAAAAACAACAAAGATAAAGAAAAATTGGGAGACTTTTTACCAAGAAAAAAATTAAAATACACAACACACGGAGACATGTGTGTAAATACACACACACACACACACACACACACACACACACACACACACCTAAAATTCACAAGAAATGCGAGAGAAACTAGCATTGCACGATCTCTTATATTACACTTTACTTTTGTAAATCCTCAGAAGCTAGCTGTATCTGGAAACAGCACTAAGCTGCTTATCACTTCATTTAGCTGCAGCTCTTCACAACCTGTGCCAATCTGGAGATCAGAGGCTGGGGTCTTGAATAAACACACAGTAAATGAGCTATTTTCTCACAGTGCCCTGGACAGTAATACATTTTACAGAAATATAATTGTGAAACAACATGCTGGGTTGATTCATTACACACTATATCTCTTCTCTGTCCTGCAATATCACCACATTTGAATATGCCAACAGAATGCCTGATCACTTCCTTTCTCAAATACATTCTCCCAAATCTCATTACATACGACTCTGCTCACCTGATGGAAAGGCAAGGCTGCAGTGTCTGGATGGCGAGAACTGATAAACACGCTGTATTCCTCAAAACTTTTCCGTTTGGAAATATAAAGTGTCACAGCAGTCATCTTCTTCCTTGGTGCTCTGGTAGAATGAAATATAATACTAAAGAGTTCTTTGTGAAAACAAAGATGCTGATCCTTCTTCCTTTAATCTTTTATGGTGTTATGTACATTAGAAGAGCACAGTATGACCATACATGTCGTCTGAGTGTGTTTTAAATCAAGATATGGAAAAAGAATTCAGAATTACAACAGAAATGGGGGGTATTTATATTAAATATTAACAGCGTTCAAATATGATATTTAATAAAAGTAAAAACATCTGTCCAGCCAACCTTTTTGCTGCCTCTTCATTGACTCATTCACCTGACTGCTGTTTTCATGCTCAACAACTTCAAAGCAGTGATCTACAAACTTAAATTCAATTTTTAACACATTATTTTACCATTAAACACATTACTATCTTAGTAAATATTTTTCACGATTTCTAGCCCTTCAGTAGGCATCTGTCATGTTAATCAACTTCACGGCTCTTTATATTAGTGTAGAAATAGTACAGTATGATTCATATGGTTAAGAAGAAAATATCATTTCAGTCCCAAGAGCCAGGACAGCTGGGATAAAAGAAAGAGATCCATTTATAAATTGTCCCATATTTTAAAAAGGAGAGAAATATAAATGACAAGTCGTCATTCAACAAAATTGACCACAAAGTTACACTAATCTGTTTTGTGCCTATATGTGGGTGAATCTCTCTTATTCTGATATCACAAACATTTGCTCAGTCAATATCCCAAGGAGATTCAAAAGGTGTTCCTATAAACTGCTCAATATTTTATGTTAAAATCTGTGATTTTTATGGTTTCTAGGCATGGGATTCAAAGAAATCATTATTGTCTATGGAACTGTCAGTAGTGAGGCATCTTCCCTTCTTTTTTTTTTTTTTTAAACAGTGCTACAAACAATTTTATTAGAAACAGAATAGATATAAAAAAGATGCCCAATGACTTTACGAGAAGAAAGGGATTGCAATGAGGTAGGAAAGGATATTTAAAGCAAGTAATCCTAAATTAAGAGATATTTACATGTGTAAATACCGCCATCAACCAAAGTCATAATTTCACAATACACACACACACACACACACACACACACACACACATAAATTCCAAGTGGCTATAGATCTGTGGGAAAGTTGAATTATAAAACTCCTTAATAGCACGGGGGGGATATTGTTGAAATCCCAAAGCAGTCAAAAAGTTCTCAAGACACAGAAAACACTGGTCCTAAGGGAAGACTCACAAATGGAACTCATGAGATTAATCATGTACATCAAAATACTTCTGAGATGAAAAATCAAGTATATAGGAGAAGCATTTGTAAACATCGCGAAAAATTTCCAACTAGAAAATATGAAGAATTTCATAAAACTCATTCAAAACAAAGCAGAAGCTTTTGTAAAACACTTTTTTGGAATGCAAATATATTTTATTATCTCTGATTATGTACAGCTTTTCCAGGAAAACAGGATATTACATCTTCTGTAATAGATTCCTCTTTGACTCCCTCTAGCGAAACTAAAGGCCTGTAAGCAGAAGAAAAAAACATACACATGGAACAATCAGCAATAAGTATAACCTAAATATTTTCTAGGTTCAAAATTCCAGGAGTAACTTATTATACATAATTCTATATACATGGACATATTAAACACAATCGAATAAACAGACAATGCTATTATGATATTTATTCTTGACCAATAAAGGTCAATCCTAGTTATAGAGTTGGTCACTGACCAGTGGGGCAAAACAGTACTATGCCCCTCCTCTCTGTTATTTCCTCTAATATAGATATTACTTATCATCTTTTATTTAGTTTGGCATTTGGGTAAAATATTTGAGCTATTTCATAATTTTAAGTGGTAAGTAGATAATTTTTACATAGTACTTTTTAAAGTCATATACAAAATGACTGTACTTTATTTTTACCAGACCTTTAAAAAAACAAACACTGTATTTACATAGGACTTTTTTTTTCTGAAATAGATTTATATGTTAAATTCTCAATCCAGAAAGCCTCTACACAAAAAGCTTACAGCCAATGGACAAAGATAAACTACCCATTTTTATGAGATAAACAGACTCAAAGAAACCTTTCAAAATATTCATAACAACCTTACATATGAAGAGATGCCCCAATAGAAACATTCACATCTGCTTCCATGTTGTCTCCCAAATCTCTGACTCCTCTCCTCATCTTTTTTCCTAGATTTTCCCTGCCTACATACCTACTGTCGAATCATGTATCATCTTTTTTTTATTGTACAATTTTATTTTTTTAAAAAAATGTACAGATTTTAAAACCATTGTTGCATAAAAGTATATGAACACATTTTGGTCAGTACTTGATATTTTTTAAAGGATTGATAGTGTGCATTAAAATCTTACTAGTTACAGTGAGCATAAAGTACATGTGACACAAGATGTAACCTGGAAACAGTCAAAGTTTTCTTGGTGTGTAAAAATTAAACAAAATGATCCCTCCCCTTTTTTTTGGCCTTTGTTTTTCTTGAACTTCATATAGTCTCTGAGTTGTTTCTGGAGTGTTCAGAGCTTTCTGGGGTTAGTATCCAATTATCAGTGACTGCATATTATGTCTGTTCTTTTGTGACTAGGTTATCTCACTCAGGATTATATTCTCTAGATGCATCAATTTTCTTAAGAATTTCATAAAGTCATTGTTTCTGATAGCTGAGTAGTACTCCAATGTGTAAATATACCACAATTTTTGTATCCATTCATCTACTGAAGGACATCTGGGTTCTTTCCAGCTTCTCGCTATTATAAATAGGGCTTCTATGAACATTGTGGTGCATGTGTCTTTGTTGTATGTTGGAGCGTCTCTGGGGTATATGGCCAGAAGTGAAATAACTGGGTCTTCAGGTAGTACTATATCCAATATTCTTTGGAACCACCAGACTGATTTCCAGAGTGGTTGTACCAGTTTACAACCCCACCAACAGGGGAGAAGTGTACCTCTTTCTCTGCATCCTTGCCAGCATCTGCTGTCATCTGAACTTTTGATCTTAACCATTCTGACTGGTGTGAGGTGGAATCTCAGAGTTGTTTTGATTTTCATTTTCCTGATGGCTAATGATTTGGAGCACTTCCTTAGATACTTCCCAGCCATTTGATATTCCTCAATTGAGAACTTTTTGTTTAGCTCTGTACCCCATTTTTTAATGGATTGTTTGACTCTCTGGTGTCTAACTTCTTGAGTTCTTTGTATACCTTGAATATTTGGCCTCTATCTGATGTGGGGTCAGTAAAGATCTTTTCCCATTCTGTGGTATGCCATAACCTGCATGGTACTGGTACATCTTCCCTTCTAAATTCAGAGATTCCAGTGCAGTAAGCTCATTGCTTTGTCAATCACTAATGTCTGTCAAGCAGTACAGAATAACAGAAAATAACAAGAATAAGAGGGATATCATATGAAAAGGAGAAATAATGATGAAAAGACAATTTTCCTAAAGTAAAAAAGAATATAAAAAATAAAGATAAGATGGATATTTTTTGTTATATATAAATATTTATTTGTATATATTTATTTTTATATATTATTTGTATTTTCATATAAAAATAAATTGTTTATTAATATATATAATAGTATATATATATTAAAGCCTTTCTTTTAAAAAAAAGATGGATATTTTAAGCTACATTTTTTCCTTTTTAAAAAAATATTGGATATTCTCTGTATTTACATTTCAGATGTTATCGCCTTTCCCCAAATCCCATCCCCCTTCCCTCTCCTCAACCACCCTCTCCCTCCTCAGCACCTTGGCATTCCTGCACACTGGGATAAAGGAGCCTTTATAGCATTCTCTGGCATCAATGGGAGAGGCCTTTGGTCCAGTGAAAGCTAAATGTTTTAACAGCCAGACTATATGCGGAAGCTGACTGTTGACTGAAATCTTGATGTATTTTGGAGAGAAGTGAAAAACATACTAAATGATGAATTTGCCCAGTAGGTGGGAGAAAATCAAAGAGACCAGACTGACTGTGCATATACACACACAGAGAGAGAGAGAGAGAGAGAGACAGAGAGAGAGAGAGAGAGAGAGAGAGAGAGAGAGAGAGAGAGAGAGAGAGAGAGAGAGAGAGAGAAAGAGAGAGAGATGGTTCTGGAAGAGCTGAAGCTCTACATGTTGTTCAGAAGGCAAACAGGAGAAGACTGACATCCTCAGGCATCTAGGACAAGGATTTCAAGACAGCCCTCCACAGCTACACACTTTTTCATCAAGACCACATCTACACCAGCAAGTCCACAACTCCTAATAGTGCCACTCCTTGAGCAAAGCATGTTCAAACCAACATACTGAACAATCAATACCTGGGTATATCGTTTATCAAACACATCTATCCATCTTATTTCTCCCCATAAGCTTCTGAGGTCAACCCCCTCAGCTACAAAATAAAATCTGCACTTATTCGCGTGACATCCAGCAGCCAGCATGTTCTAGAATCAGCTTGTTCTACATTCATTGTTGTTGTACCATATATGCAAAGGAACAGTACCATCCTGTTATTGACAGACTGACAGAATAAATTATGACTCTGGTCAGGCCTGTGAGGAAAGACTTACTTGGTCTTAGTAGATTATAAAAATAAAATTAAATAATTAACGTAGTTAAAAAATGACATGTAGAGGTTGAAGAGAAAAATATTTGAGGGGATTTGGAAATGGGGAATGTTAATCATAGATTTCTGTGTGCATATATGACATTCTTGAGAACAAATTAGATTTAATATTATATTGACATAAAATATTAAAGGAACTATATTTTGCCATATTGCCAGTAAGTTTACAGTGACGTACTGGTTTCTGCCCCATAAGCACCTTATTAGATAATGAGGATTTTAAGAGGCAATGGCTTTACTCTCACTTATCATATCCTTTCCATTCTGAAAATGTTAATCTAGTGAATAAATGAAGGGGAAAGGATGGCAAGAAAAGGGGAAAAGGAAAACAATCATCACACTCAGGTTTTTATGATCCCATCTTATGAAGGAAGTCATCTCAGGTTTACAGTCTCGTTACATTTTATAATGATTGTCTTAAGTACAAAATATAAATTACATATGAGTATGAAACCATGTTTGCATATCATAACTTTATAAAAATCAATAGATGACAGGTATCAAAATTTCAGAAAAATTTTAGTGTCAGAAATGCCTTAAATGGTTATTCAGAAGTGAGTAACTGAAAAGGACAGGAAGAAAAAGAAGGAAAGGTGAAAGGTGATATAATTCTATTTACAGTAAAAACATTAGAATATTGACAAAATTTAGAATTTAAATGTATTAAAATAAAAGTAGTGTAGTTCTATTCCTTTTCTAGGACAATATAAATTCTTAATTGTGTATTTTATATCTTCAAATATTTTGTACCAGCTTTAGAGAGAAAAGCAAAAATAATTTAAAAGACTTAGACTTATTTTAATTATTAATAAAATACTTTTTAAATCAAAAACAGGAAAGGAAAAGGATTACCCAGTGAGAAAACAGGGTGGTATTAGAAAAGTGGATGGATCTGATCATCATATAATACACGAGATACTATATATTTTATATAATACATATACATATATATAGCATACATACTATATACTTTATATGGTATATATACATATATAGTATACATATTTATATAGTATATATATAAATAGATATATAATATATATACAATATAGTAAATTTACATAATACATTTTAATGTATGTTAGTAAATATAATTTCATGTGAACTTTTTTAAAAGATGTATAGGAAGAGAGAAAGTCCTGTGGACTATTGTGAGTTATGATTCTATAAAGTCTAATTAAACTTGATTTTCTTTTTAAGTATTAATTTCCTATGACTGATTTTTATCTCAAGAAGACATGCAACTAAATCAGTTTTTCTCACTTATTTGTTATCAAAATGTTCTGCTTAAAATGTAAGTGCCTCATATGAGTTAGAAACACCCATGGTCCATGAGACATGCAAGGGATAGATTTGTTTTCAACAAAAAAAATGGCATATTTTCAGGATAGCACTATGTCTTTGTTATTCAGAACCAAGAGAAAGTCATTTTCAAACAAGCAATCATATTTCCTAATTCCTGAAATATTGTAATATTTAAAAAATTTCCAGAGATCTGGGAAGATGGTTGAGCTGGAAAAGCAATCATTGCGTACACATGAAGACTTAGGTACTCTAATGAAAACCAGAAGTAGTGGGATTTTATAACTGCCTTGCTCATAGGAGGCAAGGAATCTACAGAGGTAAGTAAGCAGATTCCTACAACTCACTGGCTCCATATTTTAATCTAACTGCTGAGATATGTGTTCAGTCAAGTGACCTTGTCTCTCAAACCGTGATGGACAGTGGTGGAAGACAAACCACCCTTTAGAGCACTGGTTGCTCATCCACAATCTGTGATTCCATTCTGAGTACCCACCTGGTGAATCGCAACCTTTATAAATCTAGGTCACAAGGATACAATGTTCTCATCTGGCCTCCCACATGCTAGTGTGCTACGCAGACATGCATGCAGGCAAAACACCTCCACACATAATAAAAATTAAACATATATGGTGGAGAGTAATCAAGTAAAGACAACTAATGCTAATCCCTGGCTTCTATATATATCCACCCATATGCAGCCATATGTCCTAGTACACTCATTTACTTAATCCAAACACACACACACACACACACACACACACACACACACACACACACACAATTTTAAAGTAACTGCAAAGAGAAATAATTGTCTCCTGAGAGGCTCTACCAGAGCCTGACAAATACAGAGACAGATGCTCACAGCCCACCAATGGACTGAGAGCATGATCCCCAATGAAAGAGTTAGATAAAGAACTGAAGGAGCTGAAGGGGTTTGCAACTCCTTGAGAAGAACAACAATATCAACCACCCCCACCCCTGAGCTTGCAGAGAGTAAAACCAAAACCCAAAGAGTCCACATGGAGCAACCCATGGCTCCAGCTGCATATGTAGCAGAGGATGGTCTTATTGTGCATTAATGGGAGGAGAGGCCCTTGGTCATGTGAAAGGCTTGATGCCCCAGTGTAGGGAAATACCAGGGTAGGGAGATGGGAGGGAATGGGTTGGTGGGTAGGGTAGTTCCCTAATAGAGGCAGGGGGAAGGGATGTGGCATAAGGGTATTCTGGAGAGGAAACTGGAAAAGGGGATAACATATGAAGTGTAAATGAAGAAAATATCCAATAAAAAAAGGCAGCATCTAAAAAAGTACACAATTACATTGATCTCCATATTATGTCTCAATAAATATACCAAGTTTCCCTTTGTCAATTCTTGGAAATAAGTCACGATTTGAATAATATTAAGACTGTCACAAATTAATTCTCTTGACATAAAATATTCCAAAGAACTCAAGGAAATTTCACTGATAGAATTGGCCTTTTCTCTTCCATGTCTTCTGAATCTTATGGCTGACATTTGGACTGTATCCTCCCAGAACACTGGAACAATATTTAACTTTCAGACTTTGACAGTGACGTGTGGTGGAGAGACCGATTTCTAACAGCTGGAGATTAAAGGATAGATGAGCTTTACGGATTTTTTTCAAATGTGACCTGTCTCAGGATGCAAAGATTGCTCTCTTCAAACTTTTTACCTATTCTGACTAAAAGTTTATACTCGCTCATTTTATGATGGGTTTTAATATAGTGTGGATACTAAGTCATTTATTATTATTAGTGAACATATAGGCTTCACTAAGGGTATGTTGCTATATTCTTGTTCCTTAGATTATCACTTTCTTCATTCGTAGATGCTTTGAAATGAGTAAATCACAAAGTAAAGAATGGAGACATGAAAGCAAATAAATCTGCGTTATCAAAATACTCATTCATAGCATTGTTAGCCATTAGTTATAAAAATAAAGCACTTGTTTGCTCAGTGTTAAGAAAAATGAATCTTCCATTTTAATTGAGATATTTTCAACTAATTTGCATCACATGTCCAATTTTATTTCAATTCGCATGCTAGGTGAGAACAGTAATCATTTCACAATGAGATTGCTTTATACATTGAATCTGTATAACTTTTTGTTGAAATTTACATAGTAAGGTTATATCTTACACATCTACTATCAAATTTTTTCTTGATATTTATTGCTTCTCTGTCTAATGGAACATAAGTCTGAGTATTCATATCAACAACTATTTTAACATATCCATTAATATTCCTTACTTTGAGAAAATGTATCAATTTTCCAGAAAAAGAGTCAGTAATTATAGGGATTGGTTTATGGTAATTTCTTTAGAAAAAATAATCTGCTGATCATGACAATAAGAAAAAATAGATGATTTTTGTGTATGTTTTTACAGCTTTTGGTGAAACACTACATACACAAAAAGAAGAAACAAGGTTTGACTGTTTAAAAACTCTGCTGCCACATATGCCAGTAGGTGTGGAAAATGTCACAAATTTGTGGTACTGTTTGGCCATGTCCCCAGTCTTCCCTGAGGACGTCTCTGTGAAGTCAACATCTATGTGTGAGATCAAAGGAAAGCAGTGTGTCTGTACAATTCTCAGTGTGCTCCCCAAGCCTTTCATCCTGTACAGATCTCTCACGTCTGCTTTGATTTCTTCATTATCTTCTTATATTTCTATATGTATAGTGTAATAGACTGTTGTTAGCTAGTGTTCTTTTTCCCTTTTAGTTAGCACACTTATGTTCCTTTTTAGACCTTACCTGAGAAAAACAATGCCATAAGACAGAAAGCATTAATGAAATGAAACTGTACAACATAACTTCCCTCTCTTCCTCCTCCTCCTCCTCCTCCTCCTCCTCCTCCTCCTCCTGTTCTTTGTGCCCTTAGTGCCAGTGCTCTGAGAAGGCATATAGGTGCTGCATGTGAGTTGACGGAAACACTGCAGGCCTGTTCAATGGTCATGCTGTACAATGACGTTAAGCAGTGGGTGACCAAATTGTCCTTTTGTCTTTTCCAGCAGCTCAAAACAAAAAGTATTTAAACCCACTGCCATCTTGCCCCATCTGATCTGTGTGACATCCTGTAGAACTCCACAGAAGATTCTTGTTGGAAAGTGCAGTTTGAGAAACAGCCACAGTAGCTGTTCCCACAGCCTCTTCATCCAAGGAAGAAGTAGAGCTGCCATACAATTAGTCCAGTCCACTTTTAAACCTGACCTGGTGACAGTCATGTGTGTTTATACAACATAGTCATATTTAGGACAACTGAAAAGCTGGAGAAAAGAAAGAAAACAAGCTGACTTGGACTCAGACATCTCTTTATTTTGATGCTATATTTTGTAAGAAAAATAAATATTCATATGACCAAGAATGTATATAAATATAATCAAGTAAAAGAAAAAAACTGTTTTATCACTATTGTATAAGTCTCCTTACAACATGAATCTTCTTTAATGGATAAATCTTTTTTTTTTGTTTTTACTACACAGAATTTTAATGTGAAAGTAAATGAAACATACAAATGTACAGTAAAGCTAATGGCAAAACAATCTTAAGCTTAAGGCAAGTTTTAATGGAGATGAACTTAGAAAAAATGATGCAATGATGTCATTTTAAATATAGATTGCGAAAATATATGAAATTGCATCAATAACTTAAAAGTAATTTTCAAAGCTTGAACTACTGGAGAAACAAGTTTATGATCTTAATGCCAGCATTAAGACAGACAGAAGCAGCACAGAATTAGTACTAAACATTCACTATTTACAGAGGGATGGCAACAATAGGATAAATCTTTTAAATTCTGTAAAAAAAGAGTATTGCTCCTATAAAAGAGGAACATCATATAAATCACTTTATCAATTATTTTTACAATACAGCAAAATGTGACCTCACCTAAGTGATAAATGTTAAAATAGTTTAGACAGACTGTGACAAATAAGCTTTCATTTAGAATATTTTTTACTAGCTATGAAGAATGGAATTGTTGGTTTAAGATTGAAGGGATGACTTCTACATACAAGCTGAGGTATTGATAAAATAATGAATAAAAACATAAGAAAAAGAAAACTTAAGAAAAAGAAATGCATGTCCTTAATACAAAACAGAGGTTGTAGTTTAAAGACAGTGGCACCAGTTGTACCAAATGCCATAGGGTGCACAGAAAACAGGAATGAAATTAGAAATGAAAACACATGTGGATGGTATGAAATCCCCCCAAGCAGCTTGCTCCCGTCCAAATTCAACTGTCTACATGATGTGTTGCTCAGACACCTCATACACAATGATTCTCTAAGTGGATGAGTGGGATGCACAGCTGACAATCTGACTGATGGCAATGCCCCCTCGTGCTCCTTGTTTCTCCTAACAGTTCATTTACTGAGTCAGCAGATAGTCCTGCCACAAGCTGTATGGGGAATATATTTAAACACAGCAAAACCTCAACTTTCAAGCTCTAAATTGCTTAATGACAGGACGGCCATGGAACTCTTCTGTTTGTTTTCACTGTACTTCTCCAAGAAAAACAATGGTTCCTTGTGCTAATGAATGTCTGTAAAGAGGAACTGACAGGGAGTTACTTAGGTCCTAAAGTGCCGCAGTCCATTATCTCTCAGCAACATAGCAATTACATTTTTATGCATCGAGTGGAAGAGACATGAATCTGCAGTTAAACTTTTATGCAATGCTATTTACAGAAGTGGAATAAATATTCATCAATGACATGATGTATGCAGGAACATCCATCAAAGGGTAGGAGAAGGAAAGAAAGACCCATGATTAATTGTTCATTCTTCAATTCACCAAGTGGTAAAATAAATATTCTTCAATTTAGCGGCTGACACTTTTCCCATACAGAGTGGGCTATTTGTTGGTTCAAATTGTGTATGTTACTAATTTCAAGAGAGAAATAAAAATCCATCAATGACATACCAAGTAATTGGAAATACTTTGAAGGATTTGTCCAGAGATTTTATTTTGCCAAATTGTCTACTTATGGAGGGGGGGAAAAAAAAAGCTCACTCTAATTTGTTGATATATCATGTTCAGTAGAGAACTACTTATGAGACAAAGTTTGTACAAAAACTCACATGATACCAAAGTCAATATAAGCATATGGTCATCCTGCACTTTACATGTCATTTTACAGAAACATGGTAACCTAAATACTGCCTGATATCGCTGTCTCCTGAGAGGTTCTGCCAGAACCTGACAAATCAGAGCAGGATGCTCACAGCCAATGACTGAACCATTAGAAGGTGGTTAGAGATGGTCTCTAATGGAACTGTTAGAGAAATGACTGAAGGAGCTGGAGGGGTTTGTAACCCCACAGGAAGAACCACCCAGAGCCCCTAGAGACTAAACCACCAACCAAAGAGTACACACAGAGGAACCCACAGATTGGATTTACTGGGGAGCCTATAGTGAGGCATCATATCATGGCATAGGGCATGGTGCTGGAAGACACTGTAGTCATGGTGACCTGAAAGGGGGAAGAAGGACAGACACACACAAAGGCCAAGTCACATTTCTAGTGACAGGCTTCCTTTATCCAGGCAGCACTTCCTAACAGTCTATTCATTTTAAGCCAATCAGTAAATAGATTTATTGGGGAAGAGACTAGTCTCACTATGAAAACAAATTAGCAATGACACCAGCCTTACACAGGAAATTTATTGTCCATAACTTGAGACATGAATGGTTTTGGCTTTTCCAAACCATTGCTCAATACTTCTTATTTTTTTTTGTTAGGCTAAAAGTGTTTATTAGGATATTCCTAAAAGCAAATGACAACTGGTTAGTGGAGGCATGTCACTCTAACTTCTATTCTTGGAGCCATCGCTATTGCTTTATGTAGAATATTTGTCAAGAAGGTAAAATCTTCAGATAATTATTATAAAATAAACTTACAGTCTTACATAGAATTGTGAGCTGTGTTATGATTCTACTAGAAATAGAGTAAACTTTTATTCCCAGTGTGTTAAGTATGTTAAATTTATTTGTTTTACTTATGGTGCTGAGAGGTTTATTGGGGACATAAGGATGCATGGCCATCCATGTTAAATATAATTTTTATTGTTCTTCAAAGTCACAATCATAAAATCAGAAATGAGCAATTTTATATATGGTACTTGCTGATAATGATATACTATATATCTTCAGAAAACTACCAAGTTTCAAGTGATACCGGACAAATGTAAATGTGGATGTAAAATGGTGTGCTCATTAAGACATTAGTTATTTTACCTGCTGCAGTGGATTCAGCATATTCATCAGAGATCAGAAGGATCATTAATTTTATAGAGACAGTATTTAAAGAAACAGGGCTACTGCTGTAATTGGTAAATTGTGCCAAAAGAACAGTAGCAGTTTTGAGGTTAGTTTTTATTTATAAGTATAGCTTCACTTGCTTAGAATAAATTTTATACAAATATAATAATTTATTTAGAAAGTAACATATAATCACTAATTAAGCCATTAAAAGACTCAGTACTGGTACACATCTAGCAACTTTGAGTAAGTTAGAACAGATTTTTAGTATATTATTAAATAAGATGAGAACATTCCTGAGTAATCATCATTATATTCATTAACATTATGCATTATTAGAAAAAGAAAATCTAATAGAGGTGAGAAATGTGTGAAAAATGTAACTCATTATTTCTGCCAAAGCAACTTTCTGTATTATATGGAGGAATGTGTAGCTGAAATAACCAATCATTTTGTTAGGAAACATATGAGACACACACACACACACACACACACACACACACACACACACACACACACACACACACATATTTGACCAAATCTTGTGTTTTTTTAATTATCTGTATAAATTCTTTCTCATTATGTTGGAAATAAATGAAAGCTTATATATTTAAATTCAAGATCATAGAGACCCATACACCATTGTTCAATAAATCCAACTTTGTTAACAAGCTCAGAAGAATCCAACTGTGCAATTACCACGCTGGTGGGAGTGTGAACACTGAAGAGTCTAATCACTAACACTATACATCCAGAACAAAGATGCCGGCAATTTGCAATTAGACAATAAAAACCAGCCAGGAATCTATGACTATACAAAAACTGGCATGTATTTGACTTATAGATGGATTTTATAGGTGAAATGTCATTTGAATTACTTGTTAGTAAAAGAAACACATTTTGGTTGTGAACCTTCATCCATGTCTTTGGAATATGGAATTTTATAATGCTCTTCAAAGACTGTCTTATATAAAAGTTTTCATAAATTCCAAATGAGACTGTGTTTTATTCTACCTATGTATGTCTTCTAGGCTATGTAGAACATAAAATTGGACTACATTTACCAGGCACATATTTTCTAAAATAAAGTTCATGATTAATGCCAGGCTGATTAAGGAAGTCATAATAACTTAGGCTGCAGTAAACTCAGGTGTTCGGTAGCCCACATGTCTGGAGTTGTGTGATTACCTATGAGCTTTTTATTTTATTTTTTTCTATCTCTTCTCTCTAATGATTTTTGAAAAGGTTTTTAAAATTTTCATTGAACCTCATCTTCAACACAGTATATATATATATATATACATATATATACATATATATATACATATATGTATATATATACATATATAACATTATTTAAGTGGATATTATCTTTTTGAGCAGAAGCCTTTTGTAGTATTAATGTTTGATTACTTTAGAACTATATTTTCTTTATTTAAAAACATCACTGCTTGTTCTTGTGTCAGAGTATGTCTAATTTTATTGCACCATCAAAAGAAAAAAAATTTTCCTTGAGTAAAATCAACAGTCACAATATGTTTAAGGGAAGCCATGCCTAAAATTTAATCCTAATTTTATTGATAGTTTGAGAAATAAAATGAGCATTCCTTGAAAAAAATGTTATCGGTTTTATTAGCTCCTATTCTTCATTTCTTGGCTAAAATTGTATTTGCCATTGGAGAAAACAAGCAAGGAAGACTTAAACATCAGGAAGAAGTAGATAGAGGAGTAAGAAACACTGAAAGATTAATATTAATATTTAATTTACAGTGAATTGTTACTTTTGAGCCTTTTTGACTCTTAGATAATTTCTGCTTAATAAAAAAATTGTTTCTAGAGCCAAACAAACTTGAATCTGTAGTTGCAAAAAGTTGTAAACATCCAATGGACAAAATCCATGCAAGTCATTAACATTCACATATAAAAGTAAAGTATTCCTAGTGTCTTTGGTGAAAAACCCAAATCAGCCCCAAGTATGAAAGGAATAATATTTGGAAACAATATGGTTATTCTGTTCAAAGTGATGATCAGGCCCTGTTGCCAAAGACAATAGCCTCACAACTCACTGAACTCATAGAAGTGAAAGGGTATATTCTTACAAAAAACCTTTACCACCGCTGAATATTGTTTCTTATACTATAAGGTACTCTGCATGCAACCAAAAAATAATAATAATGAAAACAGCAATCCAGCTGTGAAGAGTTTGATTTACACCCATTACCTAACCACAAGTTGTGTTAGTGCGATAGTAGCAGAAAGTATATAGGGAGTAGCTTATTGGAATTATGGTTCATCTGATGAGATATTACCCATTTATGATAACACCTTTAATGTACAAGAACCTGAGGATAAGCCATGAAGTTAGCAGCAAACCAAATATGGCTTCTGCTAAAGGAACATATAATAAAGTGACTTCTAAGAGCATTCTGATAAACTCTTTGATCAGTATTGTGCTCAGCCATCATCAGAGAAGCGTGCTTCTGTAGCAGATGCAAATCAGATAGAAATACACAGGTCGAGAATGCGTAGAGACTGGGAGAGCCTGGAACATTCAGTCCCTGATTGGAGGACTCCATCAAATCCTTCATAACCCTACAGCACAGACAAAGGAATGGAAGGCTCTTAGCTCATGAAATATTAATGATTTATGGTCTAGGTGTACCACACTCTGAGAAGTTGCTATGTACTTAAAAAAAAAAAAGAAAAAAAAAAAACAAAGAATGTAGTCTCGTGGCAATTCTTGGTATTTAAGAAGCATTATGTTTAATCTTTTCACACCAAGAAAATTTTGACTGTTTCCATGTTACTATGTTTTGTTTTATGTATACTTCATGCTCATTGTAACTAGTAGAATTTCAATGCATACTAACAAACCTTAAAAAAAAGTCAAGTACTGACAAAAATATATTCATATCGTTTTATGTAAAAATGCTTTTAAACTCTGTACATGTATCTCTGTTTTTTAAAATAAAGGTGTTTAATCAAAAAAAAAAAAAGAATGAAAGTTTCTGAGGGGATGGAAGACTGACGAAACAAGTCTCCTCAAACGTAGCAGGTACAATTCACATAAGAACTCAGAGAATGTAGGAGCACGCAGAATGCCATTGGGAAGAGTGGAGATTCAAGCTTCCATCCTTCAAGAGAAGCTATCCCCAATTGAAAAACACTTACCAATGAAAATTAATTTTCTCAGAAAGTGTCTCAATGGGGATACAAACAAACTCCTCTTAAGACACTTGAGTCCAAAAAAAAAAAAAAAAAAAAAAAAAAAAAAAAAACCTCAAAATCAGAAACCATAAAATATATGGAAGTGATATGCGACTTTATAAAAAGAAAAGAAAACAAATTAGGAGGAAAAAAGAAACTGCAATGATACCATTAGATTTCTTTTGAGTTGTCCATCTACTGCTGGGTATAGGGCTTACAATGAAGTGTTGAAGTGTTTTTGTTTTTTTTTATGTTTTTTTGTTTTTTTTGGTTTTTTTTGTTTTGTTTTGTTTTGTTTTCCTCTGTGTTTTCTCATCTTGTAGAAGAAGAATCATCTCTGATGGAGGCTGAGCAAAATACTGATCTATGCGTACAACAGAGTGTCCCTAGAGTTTTTTTTAATTATTGTTTTTGTTATGTTCCTTTAAGATTTGCTTTATCCTTTGGTCCATGGCCTATGCAGTCTCTGGGATTTAGCCATGCATACAGCATCAGGTATCAGTTTCATCTCATGGCATGGGCCTTAAATATAGTTATCAAGTTGGTTTCTTCCATCATCTCACAGGACTATTTCATCTGTTTATTTAGTTGGCCCTGTTAGTCTTTCTGTGGTGTTTCTATCCTCTTTGGGTCCTGGATCCTTCTCCAAATTCTTGAGCTCCATCCAAATTTGAGTTGTTGGCCTCCGTACCTGCTTCAGTCAGCTGCTGGTTGGAGCCTCTCATTGAACAGATATGTTATGATTCTGTCTGGAAGCATAACAAAGTATCATTAATACTGTCAGGTGGTGCTTGTCCTTGGGATGGGTCTCAAGCTGGTCCAATTATTAGTTGTCCATTCCCTCAGTCTCTGCTCCATCATTGGCCCTGCATTTCTTGTAGATGGTACAAATCTTTATTCAAAGGTCTGTAGGTGGGTTTGTGTTCTTAACCCTCCACTGGGAGTCCTGCCTGGATACAAGATGCCCACTTCAGGATCCACATTTTCACTGCTAGGAGTATCAGCTAAACTTACCCCTATAGACTCCTGGTAGCCTCCTCCATCCCAGGTCATCTCCTATTCCAGGTCCCTGGCATGTTCCAGAGATTCACCCTACTCCTACCCCGTCAGTTTCTGACTTTCATTCTAGCCAGTAACTAGAAACAAACCAGTTGCCCCTTAAGCAAAGAATGGATACAGAAAATATGGCTCATTTACAAATGGAATACTACTCTGCTATTTAAAAAAGGACATCATGAATTTCACATGCAAATGGATGGAACTAGAAAATATGCTGTATGAGGAATCCCAGACTCAGAAACACTCACATATTCTATACTCCTTAATAAGCAGATCATAGCCAAAAAGTACTAGATTATGATGCTACATTCTACAGATTCAAAGAAACTACACAAGAAGGAAGGCCCAAGCCAAGATGTTTGAGTCTCATTTACAAGGAGAAATAAAAAAATCATAGGTAGAAGGTAGACATAGAGAGGGAGAGGAAGGCAGTGATTTTGGATCAAGTGTTGGGAAAGAGGAAAAAGGAAAGAGGGTCTACCATGGATATTAGGCCTCTATCTGATGTAGGGTGGGTAGAGATCTTTTCCCACTCTGTTGGCTGTCATTTTGTTTTCTTGACAGTGTCTTCAGCCTCACAGAAACTTTGCAATCTCATTAAATCCCATTTGTCACTCTTTGACATTAGAGCTCAAGCCATTGGTGTTCTGTTCAGGAAATTTTCTCCTGTGCCTATGTGTTCTAAGGTTTTCCCTACTTTCTAATAGTTTCAGTGTATCTGGTTTAATGTGGAGATCTTTGATCCACTTACACTTGAGCTTTGTACAAGGAGATAAGAAAGGGTCTATTTTCATTCTTCTGCATGCTGAGTGCCAGTTGGACCAGCACCATTTGTTGAATAGGCTGTCCTTTTTCCATTGAATGTTTACAGCTCCTTTGTCAAAAATCAGCTGACAATATGTGTGAGGGCACATTTCTGGATCTTCTATTCTATTCCATTGATCCACGTGCCTATTTCTGTACCAGTACCATGCAGTTTTCAGCACAATTGTCTTGTAATATAGCTTGAGGTCAGGGATAGTGATTCCTGCACATGTTTTATTGTTGTTGAGGATGGATTTCGCTATTCAAGGTCTTTTGTTATTCCAGATGAAATTGCACATTGCTGTTTCTAACTCAAAAGAACTCAAAAATCTAGACACCAGAGAATCAAACAACCCTATTAAAAATGGGGTACAGAGTTAAACACAAAAAGTTCTCAATCGAGGAATATTGAATGGCTGAGAAACTTCTAAGGAAGTGCTAGACATCCTTAGCCATCAGGGAAATGCAAATCAAAACAACCCTGAGATTCCACCTCACACCAGTCAGATTGGTCATGATCCAAAACTCAGATGACAGAAGATACTGGCAAAGATGTGGAGAAAGAGGAACACTTCTCGATTGTTGGTGGGGTTGTAAACTGTTAAAACCACTCTGGAAATCAGTCTTGCGTTTCCTCAGAAAAATGGACATAGTACTACCTGAAGACACAGTTATTTCACTTCTGGGCATTTACCCCAGAGATGCTCCAACATACAACAAAGATACATGTACCACGATGTTCATTGCAGCTCTATTTATAATAGCCAGAAGCTGGAAAGAACCCAGATGTCCTTCAGTAGATGAATGGATACAAAAATTGTGGTACATTTACACAATGGAGTACTACTCAGCTATCAGAAACAATGACTTTATGAAATTCTTAAGAAAATGGATACATCTAGAGAATATCATCCTGAGTGAGATAACCCAGTCACAAAAGAACAGACATAATATGCAGTCACTGATAATGGGATACTAACCCCAGAAAGCTCTGAAAATCCCATAAACAACTCACAGACTGTGTGAAGTTCAAGAAAAAAAGTAGGTAAGCTTTTCACCCTGCGTATGCATTAGCTCAGCAACCCTGCTTTGTGGGATTGTGTTTCTTTGGCTGTGATCTGAGAATGATGCCTTTATTTCATGTTTGTGGACCAAGATCTTACTTTCAAGACAACAACTATGCTTTTCATATTGTTAAAAAATTACTTTATAAAAATATATAACAATAAAATTTTAATTACAGCTGATATTTCTGCCAATTATTCAACCTGTATTCTTTGGTAACTTATTTAACTACTGTGTATACTCAGATGGGTTTCTTAAGTTGTCAAATGTCATAATATTGTGTGCCTTAGTGTTGTAAGAAAGACATGAGAGACTATGTCCAAAGTACTTAGCATGCTTGGGTCATTCACATGCTTAATAAACATTTCTCTTTATTTTAAAATAGAGAAAAGAGGGTCACAGGACTTGGAAAATGAATACAACAATGTTTTTTGTTTGTTTATTTTGTTCTATTTTGTTTTTTAGGAGTTTGTATTACAGTTTATTCAGAAGCATAGCTTAAATCAGAGGTTCTCTACGTATAGGTCATGACCCCTTTGAGAGTTCATATTATACTTTCACAGGGATCACCTATGACCATCACTGTATGAAAACTTAATTTTCATTATGGTTCATTGAAGAATCAAAGTTTTCATCATGAAGTAACAACAATATAAGCAACATATTCATTCTTTATAGTAATTAAACAATGAACTGATATTTATACATAAGAGAAGCTCAAACTCCTGCTTATAAATCCATCTTGTCTTTACATGATTTACTCAAATCAATCTTATTTATAAAGTCTGATAATCCCTCTCTCTGATACTTTAAAGGTAAATCTCTTCTATTATTTTTCTTTTATTTCATTTAAATGTTCAGAAAATTTGGCTTTTTACATCTCTATATCTAGACCTAATGTCTTTTCTTTAAATGAATCTCAAAGATAAATTTTCACAACTATATTAAAATTTGCAAACCAGATATATTGTTGTTATATAGAAACAAGTTTATGCACTGATATTTTATTACAAATGATTTGATTTTAATTTTTAAATTAAACCTATACTTATCTCTTTAACAATGTTTTAATTATATTTTACTTCATTTTCTTTGTATTTCTTTAGCATCAATTCAAATACTCAAAATGGGAAATATTAATAATTTATTCATATTATATTATTGTTACAATGATGTTGATGTAGCGTTTGTCAGCCACTCTTCTTATGTTGAATGTATGAACTTAAAATAGTAAGTCTATCAAATAGTACATCAGATTTGCATATTTCTTCCATTGTACAGACATAAATAAGGAGCAGAAAGTCCTCCTGGAAAGACAGGAGGAAGACAAGGAACCTGAGTGATTTTAACACATATGGCTTTTCTGTGGTTGACGTTTTAATAATACTTCTTTAGAGCTTCATTGTACTTGTTCTCTTTTCAGTTTCCATGAAGAGAGATTATTATCCTAATTAGAGCTGTTAGATCTTGTGAGAGAAAACTATGTGTGCAAGCTTACTTCTTCTCTTAAGGAAAAGTCAGTTTCCAGTGTTAAGATGAAAAGTCTATAAAGCTTTTTATCGAAGCAAAGCCATTTATAGACTAACAAAGTAAGATACCTCATATGAAATTCTTAAGCACCTTTTAAACAGGTTGAGTAAACCTCATTTGAAGGTCCAAAGTACAAAACGTTACCAGAACAAAACACTTAGAGCACACACATAATACCCAAAAGAAAATTGTCACAATGACATCTGAATACTACAAATAATCTTAAATACTGATTAATCCACTTTAGACAAGAATGTACATTTACTCTCACAAAGATCCACACAAAGACAGGGAATGCACCCAGTAAACTAATAAATTTTATGTTTTGGTCAGAAGCTCATCTTCAAGACAGCCTCTTAAATATAAATACATATTTATTTATATTAAAATATAAATAACACAAATATGTCAAAACAATTTAAAAGCTAAAATTGAACACAATTCTGTTGCAATGCAATTCAGACCACAGCAAAATGTTTAACAATATAATCCTTCATGATCAAAAAGCTGTCTTTGTTTTAATATCTTAGAAAAGTGTACTATATTGAGCCAATCTTTTGAATGAATATACATTTGGTCTTTTATGGTTATGGTACTTCATGTACTGATTCAGTCAACTATTATACAAACTATACTTTTCTTTCAAAGAATTTGGGGGAAAATATTAGGATTTAGAGGATAGCATTGGGCATGTTCTTTAAAACAATAAAAGTTATAGGTTTGCACTGAATGAAATGCTATAAATGAAATCAAGATCATTTAAAACATATGGAAAGAAAGGACTACATTGTGTGCAAACATATACATAATAGTTTTGTGTATTCCTTGACTTTGGTATTTACAAGTGTTGTAGAGAGGGACTTGAACCAATGGTTAATAGATATAAGAGACTGATATTTATTATATGTCAGAACACTGAACTATATGGGCCATAGCGGAAAGCAAATGAGATTGTTGGTATTAAAATTTAAGGCATGATTATAAAAGATTTACTTTCTGTTACATCCTCATCCTCCATTTCAATGTTCTAATACAGTCTTTTATACACTATATCTATATCTATATCTAATCTATATCTATATCTATATCTAATTTATATCTATCTCTATCTCTATCTCTATCTCTATCTCTATCTCTATCTCTATCTATATCTATATCTATATCTATATCTATATATATGACTACTGTTTTCTCAAAATTAGCCCTAGGACAAGACTGAGAAAAAAGACATAACAATTCCAGGTGCCAAAAGACACTGAGTGACATTGAATCCAACCAAATTCATTTTGCTTGTATACTGCAATAACTGGTTCTAAATACTCTGAGAATAAAATTCTCTCCTTAAATTAAATACAAAAAACATATTATTGTATAATACCAGATGTTCAAAGATGTGTTGTATGCTGAAAGATAAACAGGGGTTGTCTCACTTTGCTTCTCTACTTTGAATTAAAAGGATTTTTTTCAATAAACATCCACATTGGAGTTATAGTTCTCAAATTTCTGATGCGGCAGTACTTGGAAAACAGTACATAGACCATGATTTAGAGTTCTCATCAACTGCATCTGTGCTGTTATCATAAAAGACATGGAGATATGGTCTTTGATCCATCCCGCAGGAACAGAATGCAACCATCTGTAAACAAGACAGTCTACACATCCTGAAATATAACTTGAAGGCATCACAATCTTAAATGTCCAGTCATTGGGAACCTATGAAATATGTCACAGCTGGAAGAATCTAAAGAAACTGTATTGTGCTAAAGATACCAATGTGGACACTTGACACTCAAAAAAATGTTACTCAAGAAACAAACTTCAGCATTAATCCCCACAAATCTTCCTTAATATATCAACAAGTATAGACATAAATAAAATGATATCAATCAAAATATTGCATACTGAAATACTGCATCCATCAAAAGTCTTCACCACCAAGTAACAAGTAACAAAGAAAGAAAATGTGTCTAACCCTTAAATCCCTCACTCTTCATCACAGTTTTTACAATCTGATTTTCATTTGCATATAATTCCATTTACTCCTTCATTAAGGAATTACACAGAGTATGATGTTTGCCAGAAATGTTAGGAAGTATAGAAAACAAAACTCAGGCCATTATGTTTGTCCAGGACCTTATAAAACCTATTTTTTACTTTATCAGATTTGCATTATTATGAACCTACAGATTATACTCACAGGTAGTAAACACTTAGTGTTTGACTAAACATGTTTTTCCTATCCAAATATGATAGGCTATGTTATTTGGCATGATGGACAATCCATTAATCTGGTTTGAAAGCAAGCTAAATTTGGAAGCACAATGGAACATAGATTTTGCTCCATAAATATAATATATAAATCCCCAATACCGAGTTACTTCAGCTTTAGCATATATTTATATCCCAATTATATTTAACACATATTCCTAATGTGTAATTCATCCCATTTTATTTCAGAAAATTATTAAGCATGAATATGGAAGTTTCCTTAGGAACACTTTGGCCAACAACTCAATGAAGTATCACTCATGATTGGAACTCAGTATTTATTTGGTGCACAAAGATGTGTAGTTGTAGTTTGTATACCCTGGATATCCTTGAACTCCTTCTTCTCTTCTATCAGATTCAGGGATTCTGGCCTTATTTTGAAATCCCTGATCTATTTGGAGTTGTGTTTTGTCCAGTGTCATGAATATAGATTTAATTTTATGTAGCCACCTTGTTTTACCAAGACCATTCTACCACATGTATTTCTGAATTCTATATTTATGATTAGATGTTCATAAATATGTGAGCTTATGATTCTTTACTTAGATGTCATTCATTGATCAAGGAATCTGTTTTATGCTAGTACAAAGTTACTTTTATTACTATATTTGATTGCATAATTTTACATTTTTATTACATACTCACTGCATTTACATTTCAAATGCTATCCCCTCCACTCACCCTGTTCCCATCCCTCTCCCTCTCCACTTGTCTTCAAGAAGGTGCCCTCTCCCAATCACCCTCTTCAACTCAGTGCCTTGGCATTCCCCTACATTGGGAAAATATGCCCTCACTGGATCAAAGTCCTTTTCTCACTTCTGATGAACTGATATCTTCAGCTACATATGCAGCTGGAGCAAAGGGTCTCTCAATGTGTGCTCAATGATAGCTGTTTCAGTCCAGGAGAGTTGTGGAGGGTTTGGTTGGTTGATAATGTTGTTGTTCCCTTCAGTCCTTTTTTTTAGCACCTTCATTTGGGGTCCCAATGTCCAGTCCAATGGTTAGGTGCAAGCATTTTATGGCTCTGGCAGAGCCTCTGAGGAGGCATCCATGTCTGTTTCCTGCCAGTAAGTACTTCTTCTCATCAGCAGCAGTGCTTATGTTTGGTGGCTGTATATGGGGTGGATTTCAAAGTGAGGCAGCCACTGAATGATTTTATCTTCAATCCCTGCTACTCTATTTGTGTCCCGCGCTACCGACTCCCCAGCAAGAACGCACACAGAACACCAGGATCCTTCTGCAGTAAAGCATTTATTGCATCTTGAAGAGGAAGACCACGAGGCCCCGCAAGCTGTCCCCTATATAGTCCCCAAGGGTATGTGTCCACGTCTAATTGGTCTCTTACTCATGATCTCACTGGCATGCCCAGGGGTGGGCAAAAACTTGGCACAAACACACTCTTGCACATGCTTACACAGTTTGTTAACAGGGAGGGGCCAGGCTGCCACAAAGGAAGTCAGCGCCATCTTGTGATGGCGAATGCTATCGCGGCTTTCCACTTATTTGACCTTGTATTTCCTCCCATGAGTATTTTGTGCTCCCACCCTTTTTTGGCTAATAATTCTTTTTTTCATTACAACTGTATTTAAAAGAAAAACAGAGATACATGTACAGATGAAAACATTTTAGCACAAATATATATGAATATATTCTTGTTGGTACTTGATTTTTTTTAAAGGTTTGATATTGAAATCTTCTTTTTATTGAAGAACTTTATTTAAAAAAACAAATATAAGTGTACAAATTTTAAGCATTTTTGCATAAAAGTATATGAATACATTTTGGCATTGCTTGTCTTTTTTTAAATAAGGATTGATAGTGTGCATCAAGATCTTACAAGTTACAATGAGCATAAAGAACATGTAAAACAGGATGTAACCCAGAATTAGTCAAGGTTTTCTCAGTGTGTAAGGAGTAAACATAATTGTTTTTTTTTCTTTTCTTTTTCTTTTTCTTGGACTTCACACAATCTGTGAGTTGTTTCTGGGGTGTTCAGAGCTTTCTGAGGTTAGTATCCAATTATCAGTGACTGCATATTATGTCTGTCTTTTTGTGACTGCGTTATCTCGCTCAGAATGATATTCTCTAGATGCATCCATTTTCTTAAGAATTTCATAAGGTCATTTTTTTCTGATAGCTGAGTAGTACTCTATTGTGTAAATGTACCACAATGTCTGTATCCATTCATCTACTGAAGGACATCTGGGTTCTTTCCAGCTTCTGGCTATTATAAATAGAGCTTCTATGAACATTGTTGTGCATGTGTCTTTTTTGTATATTGGAGTGTCTCTGGGGTAAATGGCCAGAAGTGGAATATCTGGGTCTTCAGGTAGTACTATGTCCAATTTTCTGAGGAATCGCCAGACTGATTTCCAGAGTGGTTGTACCAGTTTACAACCCCACAAACAATGGAGAAGTGTTCCTTTCTCCACATCCTGAACAGCATCTGCTGTCATCTGAATTTTTGATCTTGGCCAATCTGACTGGTGTGAGGTTAGGGTTTGCCAATTCTTCATCTTAGAGCATAAACCATTGGTGTTCTGCTCAGGAAACTTTCCCCTGTGCCTAAGTGTTCTAAGCTCTTCCCCACTATTACCTCTACTAGTTTCAGTGTATCTGGTTTTATGTGGAGATCTTTGATCTATTTGGACTTGAGCTTTCTATAAGGAAATAAGAATGGATAGATTTGCATTCTTCTGCATTTTGACTGTCAATTGAATTAGAACCAGTTATTTGTTGAAGGGGCCATTTTTTTCCTATTGAATGTTTCTATATCCCTTGTCAAAGATCAAGTGACCATAGGTGTGTGGGTTCATTTCTGGGGCTTTGATTCTTTTTCATTGACCTACCTGCCTATCTCTGGACCAAGACCATGCAGTTTCTTTTTAATAGCATGATTGATCTGTCATACAGTTAGAGGCCAGGTATAATGGTCCCCACAGAATTTCTTTTCTCATTGAGAATAGTTTTTAATATCTTTGTTTTTTGTTATCCCAAATGAATTTTAATTTTTTATAGCTCTTTGAAGAATTGAGTTGGAATTTTGATGGGACATTGCATTGAATCTATAAGTGACCATTTTTACTATGTTTACCCTTCCAACCCATAAACATGAGAGACCCTTCAATCTTCTGAGATCTTCTTCAAAATCCTTCTTCAGAGACTTAAATTTTTTGTCATACAGATATTTCACTGGCTTGGTTAGCATTACACCAAAGTATTTCATATTGCTTGTAACCATTGTAAACAGTGTTGTTTCCTTAATTTCATCCTCAGCCTGTTTATCTTTTAAGTATAGGAAGGCTACTGATTTGTTTGAGTTAATTTTATATCCAGCCATTTTGTTGAAGTTGTTTATCAGCTGTAGAATTTCTTGGGTGGAATTTTTTTGGGTCACTAAAGTATACTATTATGTCATCTGCAAATTGTGATATTTTTACTTCTTTTTTTCCATTCTATATCCCTTTAACCTCCTTTTGCTAATTTCTCTGGCTAGTACTTCTAGTAGTGAGGTAGTGAGACAATGGGCAGCCTTGTTTAGTGACCGATTTTAGTGGGATAGCTTTGAGTTTCTTACCATTTAGTTTAATTAGGTTACTGCTTTGCTCTATAATACTGAGTAAGGAAATGTTGAGTTTTATGAGTGGCGAGAAAGAGAGAATCTAGAAGTAGATGAGCAAGAGGAAATAATTGCAAAATATATTGTATGAAAAATTATTTTCAAATAAATAAGTAAAATAACAAAATCTAATATTCTATAGCATAAAGTTACATATTTCATATATTCTAGCAATAACTTGAAGTTGATGATATTTAAAACACAGAGAGTAAAAATTTAGGAGATTTGGATATTATATATCTCTAAAAAAAAGCATTTCCACTTAATATTTGAATTAGGTGAATTTAAACCAATCATTAATCTTATCTATCATTTACTTAAAGTAGTTGTAGAGAGAGGCAGAATGAGGATTTCTCCAAGGGGAAATTGGGAAGGCACAACATTTAAAATGTAAATAAAAAAATATCCAATAAATGCAGAAAAAATGAGATGAGCAACATTATTCCAAATTTTCTGAAGAAAAGTAGAGCTTCTAGAAGATGATTCTCATGCATATCCAGACAGAACAGGAATGAGTTGAGCACACCCCCTATCCGGCCCTGAAGACTATATAAAAAAGAGGTGATCTTTGAGTGATGCTTAAAAAGCAGAGTTAAATCATAGAGGCTGAATATGAACACAGAGGGAAGATATGTTTTTCAAACTGAGAGTTTTATTTTGTTTTTAAGCCAGTGGTCGAAAAGTAGGTAGTTAAGATGAATCGAGGCTCACAGATGGAACACTGTGGGAGGTGAGTTTTAATTAGGACTCAGCACTGATTTGTAATTTGCTCCCTATTAATAATTTGTTTTGGGGGTTTATATTCTCTAAAATAGAAAATCCCTAACTCTTTCAAGGGACACACACACCTTAACTCAAACCCCCAAATCTGCAGGAAAACAATAGGTATGGTTTTATAGTTTCCATTAAGGCCTCTCCTTAGAACCTAGATTTCACCTACCTCTATGGAGAATACATTGTACCCTATTTCTGTTCCACAGTTGTGCACACTCTTTTCTCAAGAGACTCTGAAACTAATCTCACTCAGTCTTGCTGAAAATTTCATGTTACAGTGTGCCATCTAAATGTAAGTAAAAGTTTTGAGGGCTATTACACAACAAATGTCCCCCTATTCATCAAATTATAAAACACAGACCAGAGTTAAAGACATTGATGCCAACTTTATGGAGAAATGTACTGTTCAATTGTCCCAAAACATCACATTTGATGCCAATGGTACTTCAATACATTCTAGTGGTTTCAGTATAAACTATATGGAACAGTTAGGGGCATATCACAATGAAATACAATCTTCTATTTATTTATATTTATAAGCAGATACACAAAGAACTCAAACACTTAGAATCCAGAAAATAAAATAACCAAATAATAAATGGGTATAAAACTAAACCAAGAATTCTCAACAGAGAAATCTCAAGTGGCTGAGATGCACTTAAAGAAATGTTCAACATCCTTAGTCATCAGGGAAATAAAAATCAAATTGACCCTAAAATTCCACCTTATACCAATCAGAATGGCTAAGATCAGTGACAACACATGTTGGGATGGGTGTGCCTAAAGAGAACACTTTTTTATTGCTACTGGGATTGCAAGCTGGTGCAACCACTCTGAAAATCAAAGTGGAGGTTCCTCAGAAAATTGGAAATATATCTATCTAAAGACCCAGCTCTACCACTCTTGGGCATATACCAAAAATTTCCCCCAAAGCACAGGGGTACATGCTCCACTTTGTTCATAGTGGCCTTCTCAATGATAGCCAGAAGCTGGAGAAAACCCAGATTTGTCACAAAGAAATAATGGTTATAAAAATGTGATTCATTTATGCAATGAAATACTATTTATCTATTAAAAATTAGGACATCATGAATTTTTGCAGGCAAATGTATGAAACTAGAAAAATATCCTGAGTGAGATAACACAGACCCCAAAAGACAAACATGGTATGTACTTACTGATAAGTGCATATTAGCCAAAAAGTTCTGAGTATCCATGAAAAAAACTCACAGACCATGTGAAGTTTAATAAGACTGAAGTCCCAAGTATGGATACTTCAGTGTCACTTAGAAGGGGGAACAGAAAAATCATAAGAGATGGAGGGAAGGACTTCAGTGGGAGTGGGAAGGAGGAAAGGAAAATGGGGCAGGATCAGGTATGGGAGGTGACAAGAGAGAAACCCTAAATGAGAATGAATAGAAATATGCAGTAGTGTGTTGTTGGGGACAAGGGTACTTCTAGAAATTCTCAAACACCATGAGTGTGAGAGTCTCCAGGACCCAATGAGGTTGACATTCCAGCATTACTTCCACCACTGTGGAATTCTACATCAAACCAAAGACTTCAGTTCATGGAATTATTTCCTTTAGAAAAGAGATTATCAGAGATATGACATAATTCTGAAAGAAAAGCTAAATTCGAAGTTGAAACATGTAGGTATATAATAAGTAGTTATGAGCAGTCACCACAGTGTTGCCAAGTTAATAGCAGAGACAAACCAGTACAACCACTCTGGAAATCAATCTGACAATTCCTCAGAATATTGGCCATAGTACTACCTGAGGACCCAGCTATACTACTCCTGGCATATACCAAAATGTAGCTCCAACATCTAACAAGGACACATGCTCAACAATATTCGTAGTAGCCTTATTTACAATAGCTAGAAGCTGGAAACATCCCAAATGCCCTTCAGTGGAGGAATGGATACAGAAAATATGGTACCGTTGCACAGTGGAGTACTACTCAGTTATTAAAAACAAGTTCATGAAATTCCTAGGCAAAAGGACGGAACTTGAAGCTATCATCCTGAGTGAGGTAACCCAGTCACAAAAGAACACTCATGGTATGTACTTACTTATAAGTGGATACTCTCCACCACCCCCTCAAAAAAATAGCAGGGACAAAGGGACAAAGTCTTTGTCTAATTATATAGACTCTCTGCTATAAGGAGACAACCCATACTATTTTGATGATCAGATTTTAAGGTAACTGTTCCAATCCAAGCAAATTTCAGTTAACCTGAAATGTACTGAGATAAGGGAAAAAATAATCATCATTATGAGGGCTAGAGATACAGTTCAGTGTTTAGAGTTTTCGCTTATCATTCACAAAGCTTATGCTCAAGTACCATCACTACCCAAAAACATCTAGAGTGGTACATTACTCCAGAAACAGGGGGAATAGAAAGAAATTTAAGGTCATCTTATGCTCTCTTAAAAATTCAAGGACCTGAGATCCTAGCTCATAAAACAATACAAACAACCGCTTATTTATTGGATATTCTTTGTACTTACATTTCAAACATTACCACTTTTCTCATCCAACTCCCATACCCCCTCCATCTCCCCTTGATTCTAAAAAGGTGCTTTGTCTCCCAACCACCTTCTCCACCTCAGCACCTTGGCATTCCACTTTTAAAACTTGCCATCACGAATCTGACATCATTATTACAGTTAAATGTCTTTTAACTGACATACAAATTAATATTATCAATGTTCTATGGTCAGCACACAATGATTTCAACATACATTATGACTTTATATATCACCAGAATTATACCAACTCAATTGTAATATGATCTGGTCCTAAGGAAAAAATGGGAATTTTTTTTTAAGGTTCTCTATCTTATAGAACACTGCACATTTTTTCCTGGGAATTGAAAAATAAGAAAAGTCAGGAAGCTCACATTATTGAAGTGGGTTTCTTAAATGTTAAATTTCTAAAGAAGGTCCTTCTTCATCGTGTGTGGTAGAAGAAATGAAAGTAAAATCTGCCATATAAAATGACCATCACTGGAAAATAATCACACATAATCAAGTATATACATTTTGCTTATTGTATAAAAACACAAGTGATTCATGGCTGCAGTGTAAGAAGCAAATATGTTCACAGGCTTCCTCAGGTTCCTGTGCTCTACACTTGCCTATCAGTCTTATTGCAAGTAATTGCTGCTCTGACATAATGATAAAAAATAAGATAAACACTTATTTTTTGATGTTTACAGAAAATGAACCACACATATGAATTTCAAATTTTCTTTTAGGATGAACCTATAGTATAATCTGCAGCAGAAGTTGTTTGTCTTTTAATGATGTATAATAAAGTTCTATAGAGTAAATCAGTGTCCTCAGATTCAAAATATCAAAGTGTTAATCTCCAGTCTGGTCTTTTCTTGTAATTGTGGTTAAATGAAATGATACAGGTAGGTCTTGAAAAAACAGAACTGTGAGAAAAAAATAAAAGGAGAGTAGAACTAGTCTACTTTTTAAAAAATAATTTTCTTGGATATTATCCGTGTTTAAATTTCAAATATTGTCTCCTACCCCCTGAATTTTATCACCCATCCCCATCCCTTGTCACTTGGTTTCCTGAAGATGTTCCCACTCCCAATCACCCACTCCTAACTCAGCACCTTGGCATTTCCATACACTGGGAAAATGAGCCTTTACTGGACTGATAGCCTCTCCTCCCACTGATGCCAGGCAACGCTATCCACTGCTTCATATGTAACTAGAGCTATGGGTCTCTCCATGTGTGCTTATTGTTTGGTGTTTCAGTCTCTGAGAGCTCTGGAGGGTTTGATTGGTTGATATTGTGGTCCATCCCATGGGGTTGCAAATCCTTTCAGACAGAACCTTCAGTCTTTTCTCTTGCCCCTCCACTGGGGTCCCTGTGCTCAGTTGTGTGATTAGCTGCAAGCATCCTTATCTGTATCAGTATGGCTCTGGCAGAGCCTCTGAGGAGGCGTCCATATCAAGCTACAACAAGTAATCACCTATTGACATCAGCAATAGTGACTGGGTTTGGTGGCTGTATATGGGGTGAATCCCCAGGTGAGACAATCTCTAGATGATGTTTTCTTAATTCCCTGTTCCTCTCTTTGTCTCTGTATTTCCTCCCATGAGTATTTTGTTCTCCCTTCTATGAAGGAATGAAATCCACATTCTAGCCTTCCTTCTTTTTTGAGCTTCATAATCTCTGTGAATTGTTTCTTGGGTATTCTGAGTTTTGGGGCTAGTATACACTTTTTAGTGAATGCATACCATGTGTGTTCTTTTATGACTGTGTTACCACACTCAGGATATAGCTTCTAGTTCACTCCATTTGCCTAAGAATTTCATGAAGTCATTGTTTTTAAGAACTGAGTAGTACTCCATTGTGCAAATGTACCATGTTTTCTAAGAACTAGTCTACTTTTTCTTCTTCCATTTTTCTAATACCCCTATAATCTCTATCACAAAAGGGCTTGGTATCTTTTATTCCACAGGAAATTCAGAAAGTGAATCTTCTTGATAACTCCATTTTATATTTTTCAGCCTCTTAAACTATGACAACATAAATTGTTAACTTTAAACCTCCATGGTATGGTAACATATACACCCACCTACTGTCACAGCCACCATTACCTTTGGTACAGGAATATCACACATTATTTTGGCAGCCTACAAAGACTGACTTACATGGCTGTTAAAATATGAGATGTTCATAAAAAGTAGAGCTGGCACAAGTATTCTGATATAGTGTTGTTGTTTAGAACCAATTCCTACACATGCTTATTTGGTACTAGTCAGACAGCAATCACCTTGTCAAACTTCAATAGATTTAATAAAATTTAATAATAACATGAGTCTCAAGTTCATAGAGCTAAATCCCCATCGTGACACTCCCATCTGGTCTGCATCCCCTCCATAAGTTCCTGAATTTAATCTCAATAAATTTTAAGCATTTTGAAATTTATAGATAGATTATCAATAAGGTAAAATCATTTGTTAAGACTGATTGTTAACAGGATAAGATAAACATTCTGTTTTTCTTTTGTATAATTTTGTTTTTTAATCTATCAGTTTTCTTGGAGTGCAACCTCTTGGAGATGGAGATTGGGATAAAGTCAGCTATCAAAGCTTATGACTTTTGAAGAAATTTGCCTAATTTTGTTGTTTTATTATGAGGAAAAGAAAACTCGAAGTTCAAAAATGGGAGACAGAAAGGACTTCATTAAAGGAGTACATACAGTAATAGAGTACTCCCAGGCATTAGCTGTTTGACTCAATCAAAGCCTTCCCATAATCATTACAGCTGGTCCTGAAAATAGCATCTATTTTTGCTGAGCTCTAACTTTGAAGAATAGGATTATGGATAGAAAACTGTGCGAGTTTTCCAAAATTATATGAATTATGCCTGTATGCTGGTGTTGAAACTGACACATTTTGCTGTCTTACTGAAGTCTGAAATTCATTGAGCATTTTAAAAACTGCAGAACACTTTTGAAGAGATCCTTGTTTTTGTCACCTCAATTCTTAATTAGTTTGCCAGAAGGAAGGAGGAAGAGTGTGACCTATTTTGTAAGGATGGCATAAATGAATTGAATAGAAATAAAATTATTCTACCCAAAGTCTCAGGTTTTCTTGTCTCCTCCTTCTCCTTCTCCTTCTCCTTCTCCTTCTCCTTCTCCTTCTCCTTCCTTCTTCTTCTCCTTCTCCTTCTCCTTCTCCTTCTCCTTCTCCGTCTCCTTCTCCGCCTCCTTCTCCTTCTCCTTCTCCTTCTCCTTCTCCTTCTCCTTCTCCGTCTCCTTCTCCTTCTTCTCTCTCTCTCTCTCTCTCTCTCTCTCTCTCTCTCTCTCTCTCTCTCTCTCTCTCTCTCTCTCTCTCTCTCTTTCTCTCTCTCTCTCTCTCTCTCTCTCTCTCTTGCTCTCTCTCTCTCTTTCTCTCTTTTTTTTAATTGGATATTCTCTGTATTTACATTTCAGATATCATCCCCTTTCCACCAATTCCTTCACCCTCCCAGTTCCATTACTTCCATGAAGGTGTTCCCTCTCCAACCACCTTCTTCCACCTCAGCTTCTTGCCATTCCCCTACACTGAGAAAACAAAGTCTTTTCTGCAACAAAGTCCTATCCACTCATTGATATCAGAGAATGCTAGCCTCTGCTCCTTAACTTTAGTAAGACAATTTTTAGAGAGGATGGGGAAAATATAAGAAAAATTTTATAAGAATTGTGGAATTCATTCCAAATCCATGCATTTGAGAAGCACAGAAGCCTGGGGATACCTAGTATAGAAAAGAATGTAATGAGATGTGCAAGTTCAGGAAGTGAGGGAGAACAGCTGCATCTTCAGCCTTGCTGGTCTTTGTTCTTCAAGACTTTGAATGATGTACATGCTTAAGAAAAACATTTCCTGTTTCATTTTATTTATTCCTATGTGATACTATAAAGTTATAACTGCCTACACATATTTGAAAAGTCAAAAATAAACTGATAAAAATTAATTAAATAAAAAAAACAAAACAAACCCCCCATTTTTCTCTAGCAGAGATAGCAGAAATGGTGCTATAAAAATGTTTTGGGAAATTGATGTGTAGACCATACTCTTGAGATTCCAAGCCACAATTTGAATATAGAGAATAAAGGAGTCTTTGCCTATTAATCTCCCATGTCCGGAGACTTCCCACCTATTATTGAAGACAGAAGCTGCCAATTCAATGTTTTCAATAAAAGGGTTCACAGTAAATCTACAGTGGATGGATGTTTTGGAGTGTAAGGTTCCTAAATTACACTGATCACCTGTATACTTATATTACCAGTTCTGTGAGTCCAGATTTGTAGTGAAATATAAACTTGCATTAAGTATGTCTAACATATATGCATATCAAGGAAAGAGTGAAATATTTATGTTTTATTTTTACGCTTATATATTTTTATTTTCTACGTTTTGCTGTAACAAGTAACTAAAAGCCACTGTAATTGAAAATTTATTTCCTTATCTTAGTGTTAAGTATTCCTTCTCTGCTATAAGAAAGTTTTGTAGGCTGGTTGTCTCTAAAGATTGAGATAAAATGCTGCTATGTATTTCTTCCAATTTTTAAGGAACATATGTATTCCTTGGTCAAGGTTTCTTCTTCAAGCTTTAAAGTTCGTGATGACTACTAAAACATTTGTCATTTCACACTCTTTACACAATAAGATATAAATGAAATACACTTCTCCCTATCACTAATAAAAAAAATAACATAGCCTTGTGGCTATTTTTGGTATTTAAAAATCATTATGTTTAATCTTTACACACCCAGAAAACTTTGACTATTTGCATATTATGTTTTTTACATGTACTTTATGCTCATTGTAACTAGTAAGATTTCAATGCATACAATCAAACCTTTTAAACATTCAAGTACTGACAAAAATATATTCATATGGTTTTATTCAAAATTGCTTTTAAAATTTTGTACATGTATCACTGTTTTTGAAAATAAAGTTGAATAAAAGGCAAAACTAATAATATTAGGTTTGTAACTCAAGCTCTAGGGAATCTTACCTCCATGGTACTCCCTTGTACACACACACACACACACACACACACACACACACACACACATACACACACACATACACACAAATGCATTGAAATACATCTGATAATACCCCCCCCAAAAAAACAAAAATCAACGAAGCCTGATTCCTTACACCCATAATCTTCCAACAAGCAACTGCATGTGGGTTCTGGCAACTGAACTCAGGTTCTCTGAAAAAGCAGTGTGTATGCACACTTTATCATTGATTCATCTCTCTAGTATGTGTATTTTTATTTTTAAAACTAAAAGTTATATTTAATCTCTGTTGGTTGGGTGTAGATAGGAGGTTGGAAAAGCATGCTTATAGAAAGAATGAATCAGAGCAGAGAGGAATAGAGAAGTGGACAGGGGCTAAGACAAGAAAGACAGCTTCTGTTGGAAATATTGCTGTGCAAGTAGGCCGTGCTCTCTATAAAGCTGGGCCTCTTGAATTTCTTCTAAAATAAGTCTACAATGAAATAATCTATCTCCAATGGAGTCTCATTGGATTCACCAACCATATGCCAACAATAGATAGACTACACAAAGCAAACTCACTGCTATTTGAATTGGTTCTTTTTTCTTTGAGCATGTTTTTGACTTACTGGGTTGTTTTTTTTCTTGTGTGTTGTGGTTTTTGATTTTATGTTTTCATGGGTTGTATATGTTTAATTTCTAAAGAAAGAGAAAGAAAGGGCATGAACTTGGGTGAGGAGGTAGGAAAGGTATGAGAAGAGTTAGAGGAGGGAAAATAATAAGATGTTGTATGACTTTTTTTCAATAAAAATAGTGCTTTCATTTTAGGGAGAATTTCTCCCTGTGTGTGTGTGTGTGTGTGTGTGTGTGTGTGTGTGTGTGTGTGTGTGTGTATGTGTAATGTTTTAGAACACTTTCTTGTATAAAGTCAATAAAATTAAACTGTAAGAATCTTTTAAAAAGTAATAATAATATTAGGTTTGTCCAAAGGATAAAAGTGTTTGTGCTCACCTAAGTACAACTACAAAGCCATGTCAAAACAGGTTCTGGAAAGTAGGACACAGATATTAAAAGATCATCATTTGTCCTATCATAACCACTTCCAAAACTTGACAGTACACTGTTGAGATGGCTCAGTAGAAATCATTGATTGTCATCACCCTAATGATTTAATTTTGAGTTCTAGGACCTACATAAAGATAAATAGAGACAACTTACTTTTCTAAGTCACCTTGAGAAATGTTCTGTGGCAGAGTAAGAGGTGCTCCTACCAAAAAGAAAAACATATATATTAAAGGAAAAAGTCTCCTAGGGTTTAGAGAAATGGCACAGCAGTTAACCGTGTATATTTTTAGGGCAGATTCTCTTATTCCATGAGACCCACTTTTCCTTCCAACTTCAACTTTTCTTATTTTTAAAGTCATTGAGTTTAATTAAAGTTGGCTATATATACATGGAATAGGATCATCTATGAAAATATGGGTAGACTCTCGCTGACCACTGACCATTCCTTTACCTAGAAGCTAAAGATTTTGTGGTTGTTAATTAGATCACCCAGCTGAGAAAATGTTGATCAGTGTCTTCATTTAATTTTTGGTTTCTTTCATGCTGCATAGCATTCTTTGGGAAGAAAGTTCGACAAAGCAGTACATACTTGTTCTCAATGTAGTTTCTAGTTTTCACCTTACTATTCCAAATAGACTATTACTTAAATTACTGAGATTTGCCTCCACAAATTATTTCAGTTGTGTGCATGTTTTATGAGTGTTGATTTGTTTGTTCTTGGAGATAGCCTTTCCATAATTAGCTATGGCTCTCCAGATTGACTTAAGTAAATCTGGCTGAGCTTGAACTAACATGAATACTCTGTCTTCAACATTTTCTAGTTCTGTAACAATACATGTGTGCTAACATGCCTATTATAACACTCATACTGATTTAGTCAGTCGTTTTATTGAATATGTTATAGAATTTAAATTGTCTTATTATATTATTTTATGATAAATTATTTCCTCTATAATATTGTTCTAATGCCAATTTTTAATGAACAGTATTTTATTGTTGAATTAAAACCATTGTGAATTTTTCTAGAAAATACAAATATTCATAATATTCATTATTTATAATTTATATATAATTTCTAAGTATTGTGTGTTATCCACTTACTTTCTTCATCTCTGTCTATTGTGTGTTGTCCACTTACTTTCTTCATCTTGAGTCTCATTTGGTTTTGAGAATATGCATGGCATATTGAGTTCTGCAAATATCCAAAGTTATATTGCATAGACCAGTGTTGCTGAACCCAGTTTACTCCAGTTGTCTTGGTACTGGCAGTTACACTCCTTGCTACCTGCACTAATATTCTGGGTTCCTGATTTAAATACACACACACACACACACACACACACACACACACACACACACTTTATATTTTAATATAACTTAAGCATGCCAATGTCTGGGCTACATCCAAACAACCTCCATGTGGCAAACACACTTCCCTCCAATATCCCTGAGTTATTACTTACTAAACCTTTATTCCATCTTAACTACACTGGACACAGACAGGCAACCCTCTTAGCATGAGTTCCCCAGCACCTATATGAAGGCTCTGTTCTCTGTCTGGCACACCCCAGGTGTGGCTTTTCTTCTTTCCACAGTAAGGCAGCCATCTCTCCTTCTGCTTTTTCCAGAGTTCTTTCCCTGGGAATCCAAATGTATCCTCTTTATTAGTCCCCAGTCACTGGCTGCTGGAAACTTTATCTAGGGGTAGTCTCTAAGCCTCCTAAGGCTGGATGTGCAAGATCTCATGCAAATTTGAGGAAAAAGTTAACATAATGCATGCAGCATTAGACCAAATTCACAACAGTCCAGAATTTGTTTTTTCTTGGTGAATGTTTCAGGAAAGGCTAAAAAGACTTTGTATGTTTCTGTGTGATGACGTGCTCCACATGTGCCACACAGACCAGCCTGACTGACAAAGCTTTTTCATCTAAGAATTACTGACAAAATTGTTAAAGTTTCTATCTGTAACCCTATTGTATGAATTTCTCTTATGTTCAACTTTTGCCTCACATCTCTGAGGCAAAACAAAAGAAACAAAACAAATAGAAAAAGAAAAAAAAATTATCCTGGCTTCCAATGAAGCTCCCTTTATTTATCATTATTTTGTCTTCCCAGACATTTTTTATTTTATAAAATTCATTTCCCATAACCATCCTTATTCTGAAATCAGATTTGTCAAAATCTAAAAGTGAGTTTGAATTCATTTTGTTTCATTTTTGCAAAATAACATGTCTATCTTATTCCTTTCTTTATACAAATTATCTGAAAATGCTTTGGAACAATGACTTTACCATGGATTGTTTGACAGTATTTCCAGATGAAATGACCAAATGTCTCCTCATCTTTGAAAGAACCTAGTAAAGACCAATATAAGGATATTACAATGTGCAACTTGGTGAACACATGAACTTATTGGTCTTACTCTAATAATATGGGTGAGGAATTGTGTGTAGAAGAGACAACCAAAGGCAAAGCAATCACCCAAAGTTCACTGAATCATGGGTAAAGACTCATGAAAGCTAGAAATGTGGAGCTCAGTGAATGATTTTGTAGGTGTCTTGACAGATCTAAGAATGTCTCTTTCAGGCAGCTCAGCTAGTGTCATCCATACAGCTAGAATGACCTCTGTCCTTATTTAATGTACACAGAGGGGAAGCCTCATACATCTGGTAAATTTCAAGATTCTAATAATTTTCTAGGTATTTGACTGCTGAGTCTTAATGGAGACTACTAGAGAACTCCCGGAGCTTCAGTGAACTGTCTGTAGGATGGAAGATTTCACCTCCTTTTAGAACACAATGAGTCTTGAGGAGATTCCCTCTAAGGTGCAATGTTTGTTGCTATTGTTATTGCTGTTATTGTCCCCATTTTTTAATATTTTTTCTTTTTTCTTTTTTATTGGATATTCTACGTATTTAAATTTCTTTTTTTTCCATTATTTTATTAGATACTTTGTATTTACATTTGAGATATTTCCCTTTACCCTGCCCACTCCCATTCTCCCTTCCCCTACCATTTGCCTTCACAAAGGTGTATTCCCTTATGATCTCCCTATATACACCATTGCCTTGGCATTCTCCTACATTGGGAAAACATGCCCTCTCTAGAAAAAAAGCCTCTTCTCACATTGATATCAGACACTGCTATCTTTAGCTACATATGCACCTGGATCAATAAGTCTCTCATAGTGCACACATAGTTTGGTGTTTTACTCCATGGAGTTTTGGAGGGTTTGGTTGGTTGATAATGTTCTTACCTTCCCATGAGGTTACAACTCCTTTCAGCTCCTTAGGTCCTTTCTTTCACAACCTCATTGGGATCCCTGAGTTCAGACCCATGGTTAGCTGCAAGCATGCTCAGCTGTATCTATATGATTCTCTCAGTATTTAGATTTCAAACATTATCCCCCCACTTCCATTCCCCTCTCCCCCTCCTCTTGACTCCTTAAAAGAGCTCTCTCTCCCAACCACCCTTTTCCACCTCAGTTCCTTGGCAATGTTTTAACTAGGAGGAAACTGGTAAATTCCACCATGTCAAAAGGATCCACATGGTAATTAATTTACAAACACCAAACACATACCATAATACAGGAGCTAACTTTCATTACTTACTACTCTGACCTGTTTCCTTTGTATATAACTACTTTTTCTAATCTAGTTCATCTTTTCTATCAACAAAGACATGTGTGTGTGTCTGATTTTTTTAGTTATTCCTATATTGTTAATTGTATTTTTCATACCATTTTAGAATTCTATACACTAATAAATGAGTCATTGATGAAGTTTAGATCTTTTATTGACTAATATCTATTTAGCGATATTATCCAGTTTTAATGATGTTACAAATATTAGCTATTGATATTTTAGACTCTCATATAGGCTATTGACCACTTGCTCCTTCTATCACTTGATTATACTTTCTCCCTCTTTTCAGTTTGTCTTTCTTCTCATGTGAGCATCCTATTTGGGGGAAGAAAAAGTTCTAATTTGATATAGCCTTTACTTTTTCTACTTCTGCAATTTTTTTCTAACACCACTTTATTCCAGTATCATGAAATATTTTTAATGTCCTTTTTTTATGTACACCTACCCTCTCTTTTCTTCACCCAGATGGTAGCTAATCTACCTCCTAGGTTTATACATACTTAGTAAAATTTTTGCCCTTCTACAAGAGAGAAGGTACTGTTAAAATTTTGAAGATCAAATCAGTTTGGAAAGGTAATGACAGAATAGTGTTTTTTAATGTGGTTACTAAGAATGGTTCCTTTTCCTTTCACATCACAAACATACTCCATCTTCTTTTCCTTTGCTTTATTTTTGTTTGCAAATATTTTTATTGAATATTCTCTGCATTTACATTTCAAATGTTATCGCCATCCCCTCTCCCATCCTTCTCCCTTATTCCATGATGATGCTAATACTCCCAACTGCCAACTCCCACCTCAGCTCCTTGGCATTCCCATACACTGAGAAAATGAGCCTTCACTGGACCAAAGGCTTCACCTCCTATTGATGCCAGACAACACCATTCTTTGCTACTTATGAAACTGGAACCATGTGTACTCATTGGTTGGTGTTTCTGTCACTGGTAGCTCTGGAGGGATTGCTAACATTTTCTACTCCTTCAGTATATTCTCTAGCTCCTCCATTGGTGATCAAGTGCTCAGTCCTATGGTTAGTTGCAAGCATTCTCATCTGTATCAATATGGCTCTGCCAGAGCCTCTGACAAGGAATCAATATCAGGGTCTTGCCAGTAAGCACTTCTTGGCATTAACAATGATGACTGTGTTTGGTGGCTGCATATGGGATAGATTCCCAGGTGTGGCACTCTCTGGATGATCTTTTCTCAAATCCCTGATCCTCTATTTGTACCTTTATTTCCTCCCATAAATGTTTTCTTCTTCCTTCTAAGAAAGACTGAGGAATCTACTCTCTGGCTTTCCTTCCCTTTGAGTTCTGTAAGTTCTGTGGATGGTTTCTTAGGTATTCCAAGTTTTGGGGCTAGTATCCACTTATATTTAAGTACATATTACAAGTTTTCTTTTGTTACTGGGTTATTTCACTCAGGATGATAGCTTCAAGTTCCATCCAGGAATTTCATGAAGTCAATGTTTTTGATAACTGAGTAGTACTCCATTGTATATATGTACAACAAATTCTGTATCCATTCCTCTGTTGAAGGACATCTGCATTCTTTCGAGCTCTGGCTATTATAAATAAGCCCATTATATACATGGTTGTGCATGTGTCCTTGTTGACCTCAAGCTATTTACAGTTCAATCTTGATAAAAATGCATAATATTGGTGTAGAGATAGGCAGGTAGGTCAGTGGAATAGAATAGAAGTCCCAGAAATGAACTCACACACCTGTGTTCATTTGATATTTGACAAAGAAGCTAAAAACATTCAATGGAAAATGACAGCCTCTTCAAAAAATGGTGCTGGTTTAACTGGCAGTCAGAATGCAGCAAAATGCAAATCAATCTCTTCTTATCTCCTTGTACAAAGCTCAAGTCCAATTGGATCTAAGACTTCCACATAAAACCAGGTACACTGAAACTAATAGAACAGAAAGTGGGGAAGAGCTTATAACATAAAGGCATAGGGGGGAATTTCCTGAACAGAACACCAATGGCTTATGTTCTAAGATCAAGAATAGAAAAATGGGACCTCATAAAATTACAAAGCCTCTGTAAGGCAAAGGACACTGTCAAAGGACAAAATGGCTACTAGCAGATAGAGGATTAGTATCCAATTTATACAAAGAACTCAAAAAGTTAGATTCTATAGAATCAAATAATCCTCTTAAAAATGGGGTACAGAGTGAAATTATGAATTCTCAACTGAGCAATATTGAGTGGCTGAGAAGCACCTAAATAACTATTCAACATCCCTAGTCATCAGGGAAATGCAAATCAAAACAACCCTAAGATTTCACTTCTTACCAGTCAGAATAGCTAAGATCAAAAACTGAGGTGACAGCAGATGCTGGAGTGGATGTGGAGAAAGAGGAACACTTCTCCACTGCTGCTGGGACTGTAAACTGGTACAACCACTCTAGATATCAGTCTGGTGCTTCCTCAGAAAATTGGACATAGGATAACAAGGACCCAGCTATAGCACTCTTGAGCATTTTATATAATACATTTTGATCCCATTTCTACTAAACCCTCCTTGACCTTCCACTTTTGTTTCCCTAGCTATGTTCAGGTCTCTATTGTACCAACAGGAATGTCTGTATAGGCTAGTTGTCATTATAGCTTTAAATATTAAGTTTGGTAAGACTGATGCTTATCTTGCTAATGGACAAAATGAAAGCTCCTCTAGTATGTGGACTTTTAGAAGATAAGACCTTTTCCTTAAGCTCTGGAGAGTGACCAAACACAGTGGCTGTAGTGATGTTGAAGCCTGGTAACACAAATTGATATAACATATTCCTGACCATGGCATTTTATTTGTTGGATTATGATGTACCATGTTGAAGGCATATTTCCTTTCAATATATATATATATATATATATATATATATATATATATATATATATATATTATATAACATATATGTATATGTTAGTTGATAACTAGTTGATGGTTGAGTTATATAATAGGTACACAGGTGATAGAGATAGATGGTAGACATAGATAGATCAGTGATAAACAGTTATCAACAAATAGATTACATATTAAGTTATATATATATATATGTAGATAGATAGATAGATAGATAGATAGATAGATAGATAGATAGATAAAGAGATAGACAGACAGATAGATAGATTATAGAATTACTATCTATTAGTGCTTTTGTTAAAAATTCAAATAGAAAATAGTTGGAAAGATACTTCAATTATAGTTTATGGTAGATCTTTGCTTCTCTTCTATTAATTTGGAAAACTCAGAGAAAATAGAGAGCAAGACTCCACTAGCCACATGGAAATTAAAAGTAAACATCACTAAAAAAGTCTCAAGATAGCCTAAGTTTCAACAATAGCATCAAAATAATTGAGAAATTTGTTTTAAAGTTTAAGATTAAATGTCTAATGAAATCTTGATTCAATATTAACAGCATTAATTCTTCCTATTAGAATTGATTATTTTTTATATTATCTGAATTAAAGTCCTGAGTATTTTCTACATTGATACCTTTTTATATTTAAATTGATTTTTAACTTATTTACTTATTACATTCTGCTCACTGCCTTCCTTCCAGTCACCTTCTCCCACACTGTCCCCCATCCACCCACTTCTCTTCTGAGTGGTTGGGACCCTTGTTTATAAGCCCCCCCCCACACACACACCTTCACTGGCACTTCAAGTCTCTGCGATGCTAGGTGATTACTCTACCACTGAGGGCAGAAAAAGCAGCCCAGCTAGTAGAACATAGCTCACATATGGGCAACAGCTTTCCCCAATAGCCCTCTTTGAAGGTCAAACTGCACATCTGCTACATTGAACAGTATACTGGCTAGTTTTCTGGGTCAACATGACACAAGTTGGAATTATCCCAGAAAAAGGAGCCTCCCTTGAGGAAATGCCTCCATGAAGTCCAGCTGTAAGGCATTGTCTCAATTACTTAACAAGCTGGGTGGTGCCATCCCTGGGCTGGTTGTCATGGGTTTTACAAAAAAAAAAAAAAAGCAAGCTGAGCAAGCCAAGAAAAGCAAGCCAGTAAGCAACATCCCTCCATGGGCTCTGCATCAGCTCCTGCCTCCAAGTTCCTGCCCTGTATAAGTTGCTGTCCTAATTTCTTTGGTGCTGATAAACAATCTAACAGTGTAATCTGAATAAACCCTTTCCTCACCCCACTCACTTCTTGGTCATGATATTTGTGCAGGAATAGAAACCCTAAGACAAGTATGGATGCCCTAGATCGAGGCTGTGTCCTATCAGAGCCTCTACCCAACATCTGCCTGAGACAGATATAAACAGCCATAGCCAAACCGTGAATAAAGCTTCACAACTCATATAGAAAATTAGGAGGAAGGATTGCAGGCCCCAAAGGGCATACAAACTCCACAGGATGACAGATAAAAGAGTGAATTTACCAAAACCCTCAGGACTCTCAGAGTATAAATCACCATCCAAAAATCTATATTAATTCTTTAGTGAAAGGAATACCAAGGTACTCTTGTAAGTTTGTTGTTGTTGTTGTTTTATTTAATTTCAAATGTTATCTTCTTTCCAAGTTTTCTTCCACAAACTCCCCTGCCTTTCCCTCTGCCCCTGCCTATATGAGGGTACCACCCCACCAACTCACCCACTCTTGCCTCAGTTCCCTAACATTCACGTACACTGGGTCATTGAACCTCCGCAGGACCAAGGGGCTTCCCTCCCACTGAAGCCAAATAAGGTAATCCTCTGCTGGAGCCATGGATCTCCTAGACCCATGTTTACTTTTTGTTTGGCGGTTTAGATCCTAGGAGCTTTTGGAGCGTCTGGTTGTTTGATATTATTGTTCTTCCTATTGGTTGTGAAGCCCTTCAGTTCTTTCAGTCCTTGCCCTAACTTCTCCATTGGAGTCTCTGAGTTCAGTCTAGGAGTTGGCTGTCTGTGTGCAACTGAATCTGATTGGTCAGCCTCTAGTAGAGCCTCTCAGGGAAGATGCATACAAGGCTCTTGTCACCAAGTGTTATTTTTTTTCCATTAAGAATAATGTCTGGATTTGGTGTCCAGAGATGCAATAGATCATTAGGTGGGGCATCAATATTGTTTCCAGCTTCTGACTATCATAAATAAGAATGCTATGAAAATACTGCAGCATGTGCCCTTGTTAGATGTTGGAGAATCCTTTGGGTATATGCCCAGGAGTGGAATAACTGTGTCCTCAGGTAGAACTATTTCCAGATTTATAAGGAACCACCAGACTAATTTCCAGAGTGGTTGTATCAGCTTGCAGTTCCACCAGCAATAGAGAAGTATTTCTCTTTCTCCATATCCTTGCCATCATCTGCTGTCACCTGAGTTTTTGGTTTTAGCCATTCTAACTGGTATGAGATGGAATTTCAGGGTGTTTTGATTTTTATTTCCCAGAGGAATAAGAATGTTGAACATGGCTTTTCGTCCTTCTCAGCCATTCCAAATTCTTAAGTTGAGAATTATCTGTTTATCTCTGTACCCTATTTTTAATAGGATTATTTGGTTCTTTGGAGCCAAACTCTTGAGTTCTTTGTATATATTGGATATTAGCACTCTATTTGATGTTGGATTGTTAAAGATTTTTTCTAATATGCTGGTTGTTATTTTGTCCTTTTGATACTGTCCTTTGCCTTAGAGAAGCTTTTCAATTTTACAAGGTCCCTTTTGTCAATTGTTGATCTTAGAGCATGAACTATTGCTATGAAAAAAGGAATTCAAAATGACCTCAGAAGATAGACAGATCTCTCATACTCATGGATCAACAAAATTAACATAGTAAAAATGGCCATCTTATCAAACGCAATCTATAGATTCATTGAAATCTTCATCAAATTTCCAACTGAATTCTTTACAAAGATAGAAAGAGCAATTAAAAATTGTTCTAGTATAACTAAAAACCCAGGATATCAAGAACCATTCTCAACAATAAAAGAACTTCTGGTGGAATCACCATTCCTAACCTCAAGCAACGCTACAGAGTAATAGTGGTAAAAACAATATGATATTGGTACAGAGACAGGAAGGTAGATCAATGGTATAGAACTGATGACTCAGAAATGAGTTCACACACTTATGGTCACTTAAGTTTTGACAAAGGATCCAAAACCATCCAATGAAAAAAATGACAGAATTTTTAATAAATGGTGCTGATTCAACTGTCTGTCAGCATGTAGAAGAATGTAAACTGATCCTTTCTTATCTCTTTGTACAGCGTTCAACTCCCACTGGAACAAAGACCTCCACATAAAAGCATATCCAATTAATTTAATAAAAGAGAAAGTAGAAAAAGGCCTCTAATACACTGGCAAATGGGAAATTTTTCTACCAAGGTTTTGATTAATGAAGTCACCTATGGAAGTCTGCCATTGCATGGTCTTTAGGTGAGAATTTATCTTCCATATAATACAGGACAAAGAATCTTGAACTGATTTAGTAAATTGCGTTTATTCTATTCAGAATATTGATTCATCTGTTGGTAATACCAATTTAGTCACTCTTTTGTTTTAAGACATTTTAACTGCACATTTGTACTTGTAGTTATTCCTCACAGCTATAAAATCTTAACTATGACACCAGTATAACTTCTAGGGTGATTCCTTCACTGTACTAGTTTTTTTTTTTTTTTATTGTGACTCCAGTGCAATGGAAGAACACTTTAATGTTTTGAACATTTTGAACAAATATAATGGCAGTAGCATAATCATTAAAATTTTTCAGTTTTCTTAAATAAATTAATGAAGTTTTTTATTAATGTTTTATTAATGAAGAGAGCCATTACTTGAAAATGAATGTCAATACTTGAAAATGATTATACAAAAGAATGTTTTGTGTCATGGTAGCTCTTAAGACTTACAATTTGAATAATACTTCAAGTAAAGCAAAAGAAATAAGTGAGAATAATTTTGTGACTATTTTCACTTTGAGGAAAATAAATGTAAGACTTACTACATATCTTGTTATCTTTGTCTCATTGCAATCACACAGAGATTTTTTTATTCTCTATATAGTTTTATTTATAATTCTATATTTTAATATATGTTATATATATATATATATGTGTGTGTGTGTGTGTGTGTGTGTGTGTGTGTGTGCATATATCTATGTATGGCAGTGAATATGCATTTGTATTTATATGTATATGTTAGAATGATGTTGTGAAGCAATTCTGCCTGAATATAGAAGCAGACAATGAGCAGACACTGAAGATATAAAATTAGGTACAAAATTGTGAGATGACTACTACCTTAAACTGACGAAAGAGAACATGAATAAGAAAGCTATAAAAAAGTGAGGTGAATAATTAGAGATGTTCACTGCTGAAATGATGGAGAAGAATATGCAATTTGTTCACAACTTGAAAAGGCTTTGAGCAGGCCGATCAAATATTCTTCCTTGTTCCCCATGAGTCTCAAAGTGTAGAATATTACATTTAGCCATCTGAAATAAGTAATACCCAAAGGCTCTCTAGAGGAAAAGATAGCCAAAGTTTGATAAATTATCACATTTTTGTAAACAATGTGATAAAGGTGAATGTTTGGCATGAATCAGAAGTGGAGCCTGTGGAAGAGAAATAGCCTGGAGTCTTTCAGATGGAAGTTTCCCCAAAAAGGCTTCCAAGGAAGGAGTGACAGTTTAGGAAGAAACTTTAACAAGAATCCCTGCAAGTCAGTTACAGAAGATAAAATAGTTAAAAAATAATAATCCAAAACAAATATCATTATCAATAACTTTATATAACACACTCTTTCATGCATAAATATTTCCTTAAAATATTCAGAATTGTGTAGCTTGGAATTGACTAGGTTTAAACATATTCTAAGCTCAGACATAAAACTGATTAGTAAGTGTCAGGTCATGTATCAAACTCTGGAGACACAGAGTCAACTAACTTGGACTCTTGAGACTTTAATTCACCAAACGCATACATGGGCTGGATCTAGGCCTGTCTCCTCATACGGAGCACATGAGCAGCTTCACTTTCTTGTGGATCCTGAACAAATGAAATGGGAGATCTCCCAAATGCTAAAAAAAGAAAGAGGTGAAGCACAAAGAGAGACAAAGGTCAGCTAGAACATGATTCATTTTCTATCCCACCTTACATGAGTCTACATATAAATAGAGGAATTAAAAATTCTGATAAAATATATCCATATATGATATATGAAAACAGATTAAACTGAACGTATTACTGTGATGTCATGAAATGTTTGAGTAGATATATGCATTTTATAATATTTTAATAAATTTGCACATTTTTTTTTCTTTATAAACAGTAATCATTTTTTTTCACAGTGAAGACTCAAATTCCTATATTCTAGCTTGTGGAATTATTAGAGAATTGTATTTAAACATTTCTACCCTAGAGTGCATTAACAAATTTTAGTTTCTTCTAAATATTTAGTAAATGAAATGAAGCACACTGAATCTTATTCCAGGTGTCTTCCATGCCCCTAGGAGCTAGAGATCTCTTTACCCTCTCTATTTCTATGAGGTAAACATTTTTAGATTCTATATACAATTGGGATGATACAATTGAGTTCTTGGGTTTCGACACTTGCCTAACTCACTTTAATGTATGGATCTTGAGTTCTCTGTCCCTGCAAATACCAGGATGCCCCCTTATTTTAGGCGTTAATAGTATTTAATTGTGAATACAGTACATTTTCTTCATGCATTCAAATATTATGGACTCTTTTTTCCGTCCTTTAGATATTCTTATATCAATTAAAAGAGACTAAAGATGAATATTCATTTCCTACTAGGTGTAATCAATTAGTAGGTACGCTTGATATTACTGTAGTTCTATTTTAAACTATTGGGGAGCTTCAATATTGCTTTTCATATTGAATAAATGAATTTATATTTTTCCTCACAATGTACAAGGATTTAAACTCTAAGTTCTATTTACGTTTTGATTGCTGTATATTATTTATCTTAGTTGAAGTTCCTATTCATCTCATTAAACACCAGGTCTGAAAGCTACTTGGGGTAGGAAAAGGTGGGTTTCAGTTTTCAGTTCTGCCTCATAGACAACATCAAAAGTTGCCACGGTTGGAACTCAAATAGAATTCTTGGAGACAAGAACTGAAACAAAGGTAATGAAGCAGTGTTGACTTGCTTCTCATGACTTGTTTAGCTTTACAACATCTTCATCTTGAACCACCCAACCAGAAGTGGTACTGAGGGATGGGCCTGTCCACTGTAATCATAAAATGCCCCCCAAAGAATGCTCAACATAATAATATAGTGGGGGTATTTTCTCAAATGAGGTTCACTCTTTAAAATTATCTCATGTGTTTCTGATGTGTTGATCAGGAGGCTGTGTTACTGACAGTGAACATCCTTTTTGATCTATTAATAAAGTTGCTAGTAGTCAATGACTGAGCATTCAGCCTGACACTGGGAGTTGTGAGGGTAGGAAACAGTGAGAAACAGGATGGGGAGAGAGAGGAGAAGAGGACAGAGTAGTGGAGGAGATAAAGTCAACAAGAAGTGTGCGTTTCAGGTAAGTGGCCTCTTGTTACTTCCCTGACAAGGGCTGGAGTAGCAGGAGAAGGTTTAGGACTCTCTAGTCATTGAGTTAGCAAAGCCATTTTGAGAAAAACTGGCACACGTATGTGCCTGCGTGCCTGTGTGTATATGTGTGTGAGTATGTGTGTGTGTTTGCAGTCTATGGATCTGTGATAGCTCCTGAGCAGGAACTCAAGAGGTTTAGAAAAAACTACATTCCATATCAGCCTGTGTCAATATGACATAAAAATAGCACATTATTTGATGCCTGGATGCTACTTTGTAGCATGGGGTGATCAGTGAAATAATAGGGAAAATAATCTGAGAAATTTGGCCCTACAGATTTGGCTTGGACATAAAACAGAAATTGGAGAAGAATGGGTTGCAGCCTATTTCATTCAATACTTCATATGGTTTCTGTCCATTAATATATGTATAAACCTATCCATCATATTTGCCAATTTTAATTTATATATGAATATCACATATTAATTAGTTACTGAAAATATTAAATACTTTCCTATTACCTACTAAGTAATGTGTTAAGTTTTGGAAAGATGATAATAATGAAACAAATAGAAAAAATCATAAACAAATGAAATGAAAAAGATACAAAATTTTCACAACATAATAAAATGGTGTTATTTTAATTATATATATAATTATAAATTATATATAATATATATATAATTATATTATATATATTTATTATATATAATAATGTATAATTATATTATATATAATTATATAAATTATATTTATAATTTATATAATAAATATAATTATAAATATATAAATGCAAAACTCTACAAGACTTTATATTCTTAGAAAGTGATTTCTCTTTGAATTACTGAAAAGCCATTGAAATAGAAAAAAAAATAATAAGAGCTGAGTATGAATTGTACCATTCATTTTCCTGTTCTCTCAAAATAAAGGGTCATCATGTACTGAATTAAAAATATATAAATTCTGTATTTTTCTCTCTTGAAAATCATTTTGTCTTTAATAATTATTTGCTTAGGGAGATTCTCTCAAACTATTATTTATTCAAAGACTTCTCTAATCTCTTGATCAGTTTAGCAAATGCAGTTCTATAGATATTATAATGAAAATGAGATTATAATTACTGTATTGTACAATTAAGTAGTAGTCCTTCCATTTTAAATTATTTTCTAATTTTAATTTATTAACTAATAGTATAAATATTAATACTCAGAAAATCTTGTTAATGCAAAGAAAATTAGCAATGACATGACTATGAATTATTCTATTTTCATTAACTATCTGATTTAAATTGATAAGCTATAATTTATGGGAGTTTTAGATGGTGAAAGGACTATATACTTTGTAAAACTTAGGAATTCTCAAATAAGGAGGATACTATTTGAGAAGTGGAAAGAAAAAAATGGTTGTTTCAAAAGAATTCTACAGAAAAGAACTCAGACTTCAAAAAATGATTCATAGCACACCCACATCAGTACCATATAAACAAAATAGTTTACACACACACACACACACACACACACACACACACACACAGACACAAACAGACACACACACACAAAAACATACCCAGACACATATTCAATGGGAAAGACACGTTTATTGTCCCTTGATCTGATCTTAAACCTAATACTTTTTCTTAATCTGTATAATAAAGGTTTTGAACTTTCCACATTTATTTAAAGCATATCTAATCTGCCCAAGTTTAGAGTATGTTAAATCATTAAGATGTTCATTTCTCATTGCTTACAAAACATAGAACAGAGACGCAGAAGATTCCGTACGTACTGTTAGAAATAAATCAGCAAATTCAATTAAATTCTCAAGACATACAAAGCACAATCAATCCACTGGTAATGATATAACGCCATTCCATGTGTGTGATTCATTTCCTAAAATAATAAAAGGCCTGGCATATATAGATATGGTGCCTGGCCAACTAGGCTAGAAAGCTCTTTTTAAATAAGTAATAAATTCAAATGAATCTTTTAATTAAAATATTAAAAAAATTATCATGTAAGTTACACACACATACACACACACACACACCTATTGACTATTCATTTCATTATAAGTTTGGCACTATACAGTATAATGTCTGCAATAAACTTTTATTAAAGTCAATGTAACACTTTTGCATTAATCTTTAGATGAATGGATAAATTCAACCAAATTATCAGATACAGAGCCTAGTTAACATGACCCCAGGGAAGCTGGAGAAGATGATTCATTGGTCAACAGTGCAATCATCACAGTTTGTCATCACTTGTGTCAGGCTGGTGACAACAGCTCATACATAACTCCCACTCCAGAGGAGCTACTGTCTTTGGCTTTCTCAATTGCTAAGCATGTACAGGGCACACACACACACACACACACACACATACACATGCATAAGCATAAATAAAAGCACAACTAAATACTGAAAAAAAACCCTAAATTTTCTCTTTAAGAAAGCTTGTCTACTAAATGGGACTTAATGAGATTGCAAAAAGTTTCTGTAACGCTAAAGACACTATCATGAAAACACAATGGCAGCCAACAGAGTAGGAAAAGATATTTACCAACCCCACATCATATAGAGACCTAATATCCAAGGTATACAAAGAACTCAAAAAGCGAGATACCAGAGAATCAAACAACCCTATTAAAAATGGGGTACAGACTTAAACAAAAAGTTCTCAATTGAGGAATATCGAATGGCTAAGAAACATCTAAGGAAGTGCTCAACATCCTTAGCCATCAAGGAAATGGAAATCAAAACAACCCTGAGATTCTACGTCACATCAGTCAGATTGGCCAAGATCCAAAACTCAGATGACAATAGATGCTGGCAAGGATGTGGAGAAAGAAGAACACTTGTCCACTGCTGGTGGGGTTGTAAACTGATACAACCAAACTGGAAATCAGTCTGGCGACACCTCAGAAAAATGGACATAGTACTACCTGAAGACACAGTTATTCCACTTCTGGGCATTTACCCCAGAGATGCTCCAACATACAACAAAGATACATGCACCACAATGTTCATTGCAGCTCTATTTATAATAGCCAGAAGCTGGAAAGAACCCAGATGTCCTTCAGTAGATGAATGGATACAAAAATTGTGGTACATTTACACAATGGAGTACTACTCAGCTATCAGAAACAACGGGTTAACAAAATTCTTAAGAAAATGGATGCACCTAGAGAATATCATCCTGAGTGAGATAACCCAGTTACAAAAGAACAGACATAATATGCAGTCACTGATAATGGGATACTAACCTCAGAAAGCTCTGAACAGCCCAGAAACAACTCTGTGTGAAAGTTCAAGAAAATAGAAAAAAAAGAATATATTTTAATTAAAATAGAATGGTATCACATCCCCCTTTCCTTCCTACAGTCCCTCCCAGTTTCTCTCCTATCCCCTCAAATTAATAACCTCTTTTCCTATATTATTGTTACATATATACATATGTGTATGTATATGTACCCACAAATACTTAATTACAACCTTATAAAAATGTATTTATATACTTTTATGCAAAAACGCTTAAAATGTGTACATTTATCTTTTTTTTAAAATAAAGTTAAAAAATAATAATATTTTGATGATTTGTAACAAAGTATTCCATTAATGACAAACTTTCAGTACAAGACTGAAAACGTTAAAGTTAACAAAAATAAAACAAAATCTGTCTACCAGATTTGAAGTTGAAAAGATATTTTAATGTCCTTGAAACTAGTTTAATGATATTCAGGGAATAATTTTATATTAAATAAATATAGTCTATGTCACCAGTAGGCATAATAATGTGATAAAGGGAATTATTTAAAATGACTAGATGAAAACAAACATTTGGTAGAAGTTTTCATTTAAGATAAAGTCATAAATAACTAATTTTCTACTGGTTTTTAATATATTTACATTTGTAATATAATAAGATACATTAGAAATATGTTTAGGTTATTTACTTATGAATTTATTATTGTTTGTCAGAATTGATGCTGAATCCCAGTATTTTATTGCCTGATAGATATTAGAGAAGTAGAAAAATATAAAATATTCATTAACCAAAATTTTCATGTATAATTATTCCTATTTCATTTTCTTTTTCTAAAAAAACAAACAACTATATTTTAAAAACAGAGATAAATGTACATATTTTAAAGCATTTTTACATAAAATAAGATGAATATATTTTTTGTCAGTACTTGATTTATTTTTAAGCAAATTCCTCCAAAGTTAATTTAACTTAATGGCTAACCACTGGTTTTCATCACAGGATAATCTTACTTTTTCTCAAGTTTTCAACTAATTTTAAGTTATTTCTTCTCGGTTACACATAGAGAACACACAGTTAATTTCTGTATATTTGTGTTTTTTCTGCATTTTATGATTCCCTCTTAGCTGTTCAACTTAATATATATATATATGCATTTCTAGAAATATTATTATGATCAAGAATATTTTTATTGAACAAATATTTTAATATTTGCAAATAATATTATGACTTTTTAACTTTGGAATATAGATAAATAGATAAAGTGTTCTCCTTTGCCTTTATTTCTTTTCAACATTTTTTGTATGTGGAACAAAATCTAAAACATTAATTAAAATTTAGGGAAACTACACAATAATTAAAAATGTTACAATAAAAAATGATTACTAGAAAGTCACTTTTGTACCTTAAAAGACCGTTTTGAAATCACCATACAAAAAGAGTATAATTTAACTTACCCGTTTGGGAATTTTCTTCTATTATATTTTTTACCCCTCTACTGAGTAGGATGCTCTATCCCTTTATATATGCTCAGAGTTTAATTTTAAATAGTCTTCTTTATTTCCTTCCCATATCTACTAGGAGATTGTTCACTTGTTGGAAAGAACTGAGCTTAAAGAGACCGAGAATAGAAATATGAAAATATTGGTTTTGTTTCCTCAGAGGAAAAGATGAGAAAGGAGCCATCCAAAATCTCTATAAGTATATGACTTGAGCTGAGCTGAGAGGGTTTCTAGCTATCTATCCATAAGCCTAGCCCTGAAAACTTCTACCCTCCATAAAATCTAACCTTTGACAAGTCTGTACCTCGAAGCCCTCAGGTTTCAGCCTCCATCTACTCCCTGAGGCCTAGAATATTTCCACCTCTGAGACTGGCTGCTGAATGAGCTCACTCTTTCTAGTTCTTTCTGAACTCTGTCTGACTGTTTCACCTCAGCTGTTCTGACACCAAAATTTCTTTCGAAGCTGACTGATGCAACCCAGCTTCTATAAGCTTCTCACCGAATTGATCAGCCTGGCCTCACTAACTGTGGCAATCTGTTCTAATCTGCTAGTCCATTCTCATTCTCTGACCCATTCAGTCTTTACTTATGTCTAGCTTGTTCTCTGCAACAAATCTCTGTATAATTGTCCCCATAAAACTACCTTTACTCTTGTAGCAATTTTTGGTATTCATAAATCATTATGCTTAAGCTATACTCACCAAGAACTAAAATTCTTCTTCAGAAATATATCTTAAATATTCTCAAGGAGGAAGGGGCAAAAGTCATTGTTCCTGGAGAAACAATATTTGTTTATTTGAGTCTATACCAAACTTTGTGGTGTGACCCCTTTAAGATCTAAAAACACTTTTAAATGGGTCACATATTAGATGTACTGCATGTCAGATATTTAAATAGCTATTTTAATAGAAAAATTACAGTTATGAAGTATCAATAGTTTTTTGGTTAGAGACCTTTACAATATGAGGAACTGATTAAAGTGTTGTAGTATTAAGGAAGTTGAAAACCATGGCTGTAGATAACCTCAAGGGACAATCAAAACTTGCAGTAAAAATGCCCAGATTCTATTCTAAAACAAAGGAGATTATAGCCACAAAAGTCCTTTACATCAACCTAGAAGAACTCACAGTACAATCAGGAGTCCTAAGATCATGCCAGGGATGACCACTCTGAAGAGAGAAGGCTTCACCCAAAATCTCTGCACTAGATAAAAAAAAAAAAAAAAAAAAAAAATTCAGGAAGCTAAAGAATTCATGTGTTTCAAATTTCACTTATTAGAGTATGTGAATAAAATAAAAAAAGACTTGACATTGAAAAGAAAACCAACTAAAATGGATGTTCTCTACAAGACAATGTTATTTAACTGGAATTATGATAAGGTAAAGCATTTTGTTTAATTTCTGATCAAATGATATTATTCCTGCCCCTATCCAGTTGAATGAATTAATATGTGAAGAAGTGACTGTGTCTTTTAATGGGCTGAGCACACAGCTGAGGAGAGGACAGAGGTGGATGATTTTTCCTGGCCTATATTTGGTTTAGTAACCTCACATTCTACATGCTTCTCAGAAGAAAAGTCCATGCATTTCATAAACTGTTTTTCCTGGGACATGTTTTTATTTTTTCCAATTGGACCTAACAATCTGGGAGGAATGGAGATCTAAGAAATGCCTGTGCTTTGTCTGAGTCCTTGGAAATAGACATCTGAAAATGGTCAGAATATCATAATGGAAAACTGACCCAACAAAGGTGTGTGGATGCAGCCAGGCCCATAGACCCTGTAGGCTTATAGGTTAGTTAGGTATATCCCCCATCTAGAGATTACTTCCAGATGAATATATCTTAGATTTCCAAAATTTAAATTACAACCTCTGATTCTAGGATAATTATTAACCTACTCCACTTATAAATAATGCAAGATTATTGTTTCACGCCACAATATTGGAAAATGGGTTTTAATTTTGTAAAGTTTTGTGATATGTTTGCCATGTCCTTGTATGGCTACAGGGAGAGACCTGACTGAGATAAGAAGGAAATGTATAAGTGATAGACATAAAGACTCATAGACACAGAAATGCTGGGATAAACTGGATTGGACTCTGATTGGAGAAGATGTAAAGCCAGAATTTAAGAGTATTTATTGTCTACAGTTGAACAGGGAGGCAGGGTTATTGCATACAGCTGAATCAAGGAGGGAGGTTTAAATAATCTCAGTAGGAGCAGTCTTTGTGGAAAGCAGTTGTCAGGCTATAAATATCTGGAGGGAAGAAATTTATGGTGACTTATTTTTTTTTTCATACACTGTCAAAACTCACCCTGAACCTTATCCAGGGAAGCTTTGTCACACATATGGGGCAAAAGTACTGGAATCCTTGACTTGGATGTATCCATGATGACAGCAGACATTCACTCAGGGATTCTGTTACTGAGTGGGCCTGTTCTGAGGCCCACTCAAATTCTTTGGTTGATGAAACGTTGGTAATTGTTGTTGGTGCTGCTAATTGCATGTGTAATTTTTAGGAAGGTAAATCAAGTGACCACCCTAAGTTATAAGTAAAAGTGGACATCCCAAAGTGCACCCTAAAGCAACTGCTATGCGCATAGGTTGAAAGGTCTCCGGATTAAACTCCTGTTGTCTTCTTGAATTAAGAGAATGAAATGGGATCTTCATGAAGCATTGAAAATGAAAGGAATCCCTGAAAATGATGGTAAAGGTATATCCTGTTTTGTTTCCTTTAAGAATAATATGAGCCTGGAGAGATGGCTCAGCAGTGGTAGTACTTGGTGCTTGTGCAGTCTACGCATGATGGCACATTTACTCAAACCAAAAGTAACTAAAGCTCCACTCAAGCAGCGGGCACAGGAGTGACGCTATTTTTATTACTAAGTCATTTAAAGTGTGACTTTCCACCTCTATTCCATATTTTTGAGGTGGAAAGATACATCTTTAATTATGACCACATCTTCTACTGGCAGCCTATGAGAACAAAAGAATGAAAGAAAGGAAGTAAGGAAGGAAGGAAAGAAAGGAAGGAAGAAAGAAAGAAAGAAAGAAAGAAAGAAAGAAAAAAGAAAATGAGAGAAAGAAGCTTGCTCCAGTTCTTCACTGACATTAGAGCCCACTAGTTACGGATTCTGGAATATAATGAAGACCAGCTAAGGCATCTAACCTTAGTTGTGAATAAAAAACAACTACTGTAATCTTCACACTTCATTGGTGCAAATTATTGTTGGAAAAACTGAACCAGAGCCTATAAATATTATGTATGTATTCACTTATACATTTTTAAATCCTCATATTTATAATTTATATACATATTAATAGGTTGATTATTAATATTTTTCATTAACAACACATTATTACATACATATGTAGTACATGTAAATATGTTATATATATATGTTCTATGTGTAAATATGTAATATATTTACATGTACAAATTTATACATATTTATATGCAAGTGTGTGTGTATGTGTGTGTATATGTATACTTCTTGAAACTCTTGTAAAACTCTTATCCCAGGACTACTCCATCATACAGACTTCTGAAGGCAGGGAGGGAGCTCTGACCTGAGGGACCAGAATAACAAGTTTATAGTGTGTAATATATGTATAATATATTTTTGTTATATGCATGTTAACCATTAATTTGATATATAGTCATTTTAATGAATTTCCTGTGTGTGTGTGTATGTATACAAGAAGTAGATAGTTTTGCCAAGAACACTTTTACACTTCATTTCTTATCACTTAACTTGACATTTCAAAATTTTGTAAAGATACCCAGACTTCTTTCATATCTGTACCTTTGTCTCTTCCATATATAACTGAGTAAACCCTACAACTCTGTACAATGAAAACTCCACTAGTCTTCACAACATAAAATCATTGTACTCTTCCCTTGTAGAAGCATAACCAATGTCCGGATCCCTGGAGTAGCATAGACTCATATGCTGATAATGCCTCTTCTGTATTCTCTATACTCAAATATGTTGTATTTCAATATATATTGCCTTCTTATGCCCAGGAACCAGAGTTCTTCTCTCCTTTCTGCCTAATATTCCCACAGTCACATGTAAATTTTAAGATGATTTATAAATGTTTGAAAAGCAGTAGATCATTCATAATATCGTGGCCCTATGAAATAGTAGTTCATCAAGTACATTTTTGAGAAACAACACATGTCCTTTATTCTGACTGGACACATGTCCTGTGAGAACCATGGTATCACAGCAGAAATGATTGCTTTTGCTATAGTTTCAGAGTGGAGCAAGATCTCAAAAACAGGTCAAAAACTAAAACTAACAAATTTATTCTAATGACATGATTTACTTATGATTTTAATCATTGTCAGTGAAATGTAATCCTGCCTAAAGACTCTTTGCTGACATTTTAAGTAATCATGGTAAATCACATTAAAATTACACATTTTAAAAATTATGAACCCATGGTAACCACACATAAGAGAATATGCATACATATCTACACATATTAATGTCTGTATTCTTTTTGCTTTCTTTCTTTTTTTTTGTTTTCCTTTTATACATGCAATAGTTTAAGTGAGGTAAACATGCTAGGGAAGTCCTACTAGGCTCCATTTTCAGTCTGATGTCAAATAACCAAAGTTAAAATATAAGCATTTTTATTATACCTCCAGCAAATGACCTTACCTTGTGTGTGTGTGTGTGTGTGTGTGTGTGTGTGTGTGTGTGTGTGTGTGTGTGTGTGGAGAGAGAGAGAGAGAGAGAGAGAGTGAGACAGAGAGACAAAGACAGAAAGAGACAAAAAGAGAGTGGCAAAGTGAGACAGAGACACAGAAAGTCACAGAGAAAAAAACAGATACACAGACAGAGAAAGAGACACAGAGAAAGGAACAGAGACATAGGCAGGGAGAGTACACAGGTATACACAGAGAGATAAATACAAAGGGAAAGAAAAAGAAAAAGACAGAGAGCAAGCAGAGAGAATAGAATTACCTGTCATGATCATAAGCGTTAAATGAACTGATGGGTAAAAAGCATTACTTGAACAATTAACACATTACATGTTATATGTATTAGCTGTTCCTTTGAGAGACTGAACTACTAGAGTGTCATTAGATATTAGAGATGTAGAAGTAAAGAAACAAAGACTTTTTTCTCATTAAAATTAGTCTTTCCAGGTTGTACAATACATAATTAAAAGAATAATAAAATAGGAGTTCTGAATAAAGGCACACATGCAAATTTAATATGTGATTCTAAAGGAAAAAAAGATAATTTCATATACTGTGTATGATAGAGAAATGTCTCCTAGGGGAAACTTATATACCATAGGAAAATGAGTATATATCCCCTGGTAGCATCATCCAACACATCTGACAATTGAAGCAGTTGGCCACACAAGCTAGTCTAGCGATGACTAGACTTGAAGAGTGTTAGATGAAATTACAGTCAAAAAAGAAAGAATTTTATCCTTATATGAACAGGAGGTACAATAATTTAACTTTATGTAGGTATAAACTAGCAAGACACACCGAAAAAGTAGTGACGGATAGACTGTGTGTGATTAGAGGTAAAGAATGAAGAAGGGTGCTTTTCCAGCCCAGCAAGAGCAAAGCAGGGTAGCCATGAAGGTTTGGGGACCCGCCCACAGATGGCTGAGACACCAGAACAGCCTTACAAGTACTTTTCTACCTGAGCCCACAGAGAGCTTGCCACACACCCTTCAGGATCCAACATTTGGCTGCATACAGAAAACTCACCTCAGACAGACACATCCTGAGAGTAAATTTCTGGGAAAAAATCCTTCTAAGCAAATGGGCCCAGGAAACAAGCTGGAGTAGCTATTCTAATATCATAGATAATAGATTTCCAACCAAGAGTTATCAAAGACAATAAGGAAGGACACTTTTTACTCATCACAGAAAGAAACTATCAAGATGATCTCTCAGTCTTTAACATCTGTGCTCCAATATAAGGTCACCCCTATTTATATAAGAAATCCTACTGAAGTTCAAATCATATATTACACCACACATAATAATAGTGGGAGGCTTCAACACCCAATTCTCATCAATGGACAGATTATGGAGACAGAAACTGAACTGAGACACAGCAAAACTAGCAGAGGTTTTGAACCAACTGCAATTAACAGACATCTACAGGACATTTCGCTCAAACACAAAAGAATATACTTTCTTCTCAGCACCCCGTGGTACCCTCTCAAAAATTTACCATATAGTAAGTCACAAAACAGGCCTCAACAGATACAAGAAGGTTGAAATTTTCCCATGCATCCTATCAGATCACCGTGGACTAAGGCTTGTCTCTAATAACAACAAAAACAACAAAATGCACATACATGTGGAAGCTGAACAATGCTCTGCTAAATGATAACTTGGTCAAGGAAGAAATAAAAAGAACTCAAGGATTTTTTTAAAATTTAATGAAAATGACACCACTACATAAACAAAGGTATGGAATGCAATGAAAGGAGCACTGAGAAGAAGACTCATAGTATGAGTGCCTCCAAAAGGAAACTGGAGAGAGCATATACTAGGAGCTTGACAGCACAGCTGAAATCCCTAGAACCAAAAGAAGCAGTTACACACAAGAGTAGACAGCAGGAAATAATCAAACTCAGAGCAGAAATTAGTCAAATAGAGACAAAAAAAAAAAAAAAAAAAAAAAAAAAAAAACTATACAAAGAATCACCAAAGCCAAGAGCTGTTTTTTGTTTTTATTTTTTTGTTTTGTTTTTTTGTTTTTCTTGAGAAAGTCAACAGAATCGATAAACCCTTATTTATACTAACTAGAGGGCAAAGAGAGACTATCCAAATTAACAAATCAGAAATGAAAAGTAGACATAACAACAGAAACTGAGGAAATTCAAAAAATCATCAGATCCTACTACAAAAGCCTATAAACAACAAAACTGAAAAATTTGTAGAAAATGAATAAATTTCTAGACAGATACCAGATACCAAAGATGAATGAGAATCATATAAACTATCTAAACTGTCCCATAATACCTAAAGAAATAAAAGCCTCCCAATTGCACTCATACAAAAATCACACAAAGACACTACAAAGAAAGAGAACTTAAGGCCAATTACTCAATAAAATTCTTGCAAACCAAATCTAAGAACACATCAAAACAATCATCCACCATGACAAAGTTGGTTTTATCCCAGGGATGCAGGGATTTTTTTAACATTCAGAAATCCATCAATGTAATCCAACATATAAACAGATAAAAAGAAAAAAAAATCACATGATCCTTTCATTAGATGCTGAGAAAGCATTTGAAAAATTCACTATCCATTCAATATAAAAGTCTTGGAAAGATCAGGAATCTAAGGTCCATACCTTAGCATAGTAAAAGCAATATACAGCAAACCATTAGCTAATGCCAAATTAATAGAGAGAAATTTGAGTAATCCCATTAAAATCAGGAACTAGACAAGGCTGCCTACTGTCCCCTACCTATTCAATATAATACTGGAATTCCTGGCCAGAGCAATTAGACAACAAAAAGAAATCAAAGGATTCACCTTATAAAGGAAGAAGTCAAAATATCACTATTTGCAAATGATACGATAGTTTACTTAAGTGACCCCAGAAATTCCACCAGAGAACTTTTATAACTAATAATCAACTTCAGGAAAGTGGATGGCTATATAATTAACTCAAACAAATCAACTGCCTTCCTCTATGCAATGGATAAACAGGCTGAGAAATAAATTACGGAACCAACACCCTTCACAATAGCCACAAAGACTATAAAATACCTTGGTGTGACTCTTACCAAGCAAGTGAAGGGTCTATATGACAAGAACTTCAAGACTCTGAAGAAAATAATTGAAGAAGATCTCAGAAGATGGAAAGATCTGGCATGCTCATGGATTAGCAGGATCATGATGAGCCTGTGCAGGAGTTGGAGTTGATCAATTCCACAGAGTGCAGGGCTTAGACTCTAAGGCAAACTGCATTCCCCAATAATGCACTTGCGGATCACCATCCGTGACCTCTGCACTATTCTTTCTTTTTGAAACTAGTTTCTAAAAGCATTCCTTAAGAAGTCTCTTGCCTAGAAGTGGAATATCTGGGTTTTCAGGTAGTACCATTTCCAATTTCCTAAGCAACCGCCAGACATATTTCCAGAATGGTTGTCCCAGCTTATAACCCCACCAACACTGGAGGAGTTTTCCTCTTCCTCCAAATCTTTGCCAGCATCTGCTGTCACCTGAATTTTTTATCTTAGCCACTCTAACTGGTGTGAGGTGGAGTCTCAGGGTTATTTTTATTTGCATTTACCTGATGACTAGGGATGTTGAGCATTTCTTTAGGTGCTTCTCATCCATTTGATGTTCCTCAGCTGAGAATTCTTTGTTTAGCTCTGTATCCCATTTTTAAATATGATTATTTGATTCTTTAGAGTCTAGCCTTCTGAGTTCTTTGTATATATTGTATACTAGCCCTCTATCAGATGTAGAACTGGTAAAGGTCCTTTTCCAATCTGTAGGCCACATACCAACAGACAACTAAGTAACTGCTCTGACCAGTAGCATTTCAGAAAATAATACTGTTCACATTCACATCTGTCCTTGAGAACCAACCACAAATACTGTGCATCTCCATGATTATTATTAACTTAATACAAGAAAGAAAGTCTGAATTCTTTACTCTGCGATCAAAGCTGTTTGTATGGTGAGGACACATGGAGATATTGCAGCTAAGATCGGAAAACCTTTCTAAATGGTTCAGCAATAGCAAGTGAAGTCTCGAAGCCTCAAAATGAGGCCCAGTTTAGAACCTTATATCTCACCAGGTATTACGCTATGTCCCATGAAAAGAGAATCCTCCACTCTGCATTCTCCACTGGATTCATACTTGTGTACATGAAGGTATCATTGTTACATTGTTACATTTTATGGATTCTATTCCTGTAGCAAGAAGGAAGGGAATAATTCATATATTACTGTTCCTGGCCTGCATTTATGTATTGTAATCTTAAGAGTGTGGTGTCCAGATTTACCTGTCTTTTGAAATGAATACCAACATATTTTAAAAGCAATATATGAAACATTGGAATGAGTAAAAACAGAATGAAATAGGCACAGCAAGTACTCAGAGAATGTATTCTATAACATTTGATAACCAACAGGAATATTTAGTAAGATGTAAAAGTTTAATTGCATGACTGAATAAATATTGCTAACATTAAAAAAGAATTAAGCAAACAAAGTTGTTTGGGAGTTGTGAAACAGATTATTTTGTTTAGTTTGGTTTCTGATTTGAATTTCTGGGAACGTAATTCAGGGCTTGCTACATGTTAGACAAGTGTCCTGCATGCTGACCTCTAGCCTAAGCAAAATTTTTTGTTGTCCATCCACTGTGAGCGCTCAGAACATAGACAGGAAATGGAAAATGATGAGGAGCCTGGTATAAGATATTCTTATGAGTAAGTATCATCGTCATTATCAGAGAAATGCAATTTTAATGGATAAAAATATACACAATTCATTTATTCTGAGAGGAAAGCAGTGAAGAAATCTGTCCCTGCCATAGGTTGTATATTTTGCAAATTAGCAGGTCATTTGTAAACTCAATAAAAACAAAGGCAAAGAAATAAGAGGTTAATTAATATAATGATTATAGGATGCAGAGTGGATGAAAATTTAATAATTGGAGACACCAGGTCTAAACTGTTCCAAGAAGGCCAAGGAACTATAAAGTAATATTTTTCCAGAAGGTAATTACAGTGCCTGTTCTGCTATAGAATGCACTAATATATGATAAAAGAAGGTACAGTTTTACTGAACCTACTAAAGTGTTTTAGATGATGGTCTCTCACTCCAAACTGGAAAATTAAATTAATGTATAATTGTCTTATGCACACCTTATAGGTCTAAGACATACTTGAGACATAATTTATTAAAACCAATATAATAGAGATATAGTAGATAATATGGCTTAATGGGTAAGTGAAATTCCTACAAGTCTTATATTCTAAGCTCAAACCTGAACCACATGTAGAAATAGAACTAGCTTCCAAAGGTTGTCTTCTGACCTTCACATGCATTTTTGCACATGTAGGCACACATATATACACAATTGAGAACACACACAGACATTCACACATACCAACGCACACACACACACACACACACACATTCGTGAACAAATGCATGATCGAATGAAATAATGTTATAAATTACTTTTTAAAAAAATAATGTAAGTAGCAAATAATTTACCAGTTTTTTTCAACAATATTTTATAGATTTTAGGAGGTCTGAAAACCTCATTCAATAATAACCAAAACCTTAATAAAACTTAGTTTTAACAGTAGTGGCCAAAGCAATTTAATGTGTCTAAATATAGTAAAATGAATCATATTTATTAATATAAACTTTATACTAAATATTGGTAGTAGTAAGTTATAAATCACTCTATATAATAAAACTCAAATTTTCATGTAATTACACTATTAGACACACAGTATGTCAATCATGTGATTAGTATACCATGTTAATATTTGGGTTAGCTAACTGTGAGATATCAGGAAGATTTCTCTTGGATTATTATATTCATTTGCATTCAAACATTCAAAGCACCAAGAGAGTGGTAGTTTGGTTGACCCAGCTCCCATATGCTCATATAATTAATGGCTTAGTTACCAGGAAGTGAAATGATTGAGAATTATTAGGAGGCTTGGCCTAGCTAAAGGATCTCTCTCTCTCTCTCTCTCTCTCTCTCTCTCTCTCTCTCTCTCTCTCTCTCTCTCTCTCTCTCTCCTTCTCCCTATCCCTCTCCCCTCCCCCTCCCCCCTCTCCTTCCCTTCCCCCACCCCTCTCATCAGCTGCTTGTATTCTCCTGCTAATTAGGTTCCCAGAAATCTTGTTTGCAGTGACTCTGTTCCCAGTTGGTTTTGATTGGTAAACTGAGTTGCTAAGGGCCAATAGTTGGGCAAGAAAATAGAGGCAACACTGTTCGGAGTGGTGGGTGAGGGGAAAGGAAAGAGAAGGAGAACTTCATGTCTGAGTCTAGGGCAGCAAAATGGAATACAAATTGTTAGTAAGTCTCTCTGTCTCTCCCTTCCTCCCTCCCTCCTCCCCCCCTCCCCACCGTGTCTCTGTTTCTCTATGTGACTTTGTCTTTCTGGCTGTTGCATGTATATCAGGATGTAAATTTCTCAGCTACTACCTCAATCATCATGCCTGTCTGCTTACTGCTTTAATGATTATAGACTAACCCTCTGTAATTGTAAGCAAGCTCTAGTTAAATGCTTTATTATGTAAGAGTTTCCTTTACCAGGGTGTCTCTTCACAGAAATAAAACAGAGACTAAGACATGTGTACAAAGGCAATTTAGAAAGGACAGGATTTATTTAACCTCCAAGGTTAAATTCTATCATTGAGAGAAGTCAAGCCATGAAACCAAAGCAGAAATCTGAACTCATGAACTGACCATAGAGAAATGAGACTTACTGGTTTGCTTCCAATAGCTTTCTTGGGAAACTACTACTCAGGATAACTTGTCCAAAATGATCTCTGACCTCTCATCTCAATCTCAGTCAACATAATGTACCACAAAAATATCTAGATGGGATTTTTGGGGGGGGGGATGTTTTATTTTACAACTATAATTTGTATTTTTTTTCTTTATCTTTCTTTAGAGTCCAGTCTTATCCCCCTTCCTGTCTGCTTGATGACTGTTCCACATCCCTTACCTCCTCCCCCATCTTTAAGGTGATGCCCCTACATCCTCACCCCCACCCTGGCAGACCTCCCCACTCCCTGGGGTCTCATGTCTTATCAGGGTTAGGTGCATCTTCTCTCACTGAGTCCAGAACAGGCAGTCCTCTGCTGTATGTGTCTTGGGACTCATATCAGCTGGTATATGCTACCTGGTTGGTGGCTAAGTGCCTGAGAGAGATCTCAGGGGTCCAAGTTAGTTGAGACTGCTGGTCTTATTATAGAGTCTCTCTCCTCTTCAGTTTCTTCCAGATTTCCCTAATTTAACCACAGGGGTCAGCAGTTTCTGTCCATCGGTTGGGTATAAATATCTTCATCTGACTTTGTCTGCTGCTTCTTGGGCCTTTCAGAAGGAAGTTATGCTAGGGTCCTGTCTGTAGTGTCAGTAATAGTGTCAGGCCTTGGGGCTTCTCAATGAGCTGTATCCCAATTTAGGCCTGTAAAGGACAATCTTGTGGGGTCAGTTTCTCAACTGTAGACAGACTTTGGAAGATGACTCTAGGCTATGCCTAGTTGACAAAAACTAAGCAGCACAGAATTGAATCAAACAAATATTAGAGTGAACTTTAGACAAACATAAAACTAAAAGTAAAATATTAGTGTGAATTGAAATTTGAATATCATGGGTTTTTCAACACAATTATTTAGAACTAATTTATTTTTAAGTTTTCATTAGATATTCTCTGTATTTACCTTTCAGATGTTATCTCCTTGCCCTCAATCCCGTCCCCCTCTTCCTCACATTGCCTCCATGAAGGTGCTCCCTCTCCCAACCACCCTTTCCCACCTCAGCAACTTGGTGTTCCATTACAATGGGAAAATGAGCCTTAGCCGAACGAAAGGCTATTCTCCAATTGATGCCCGACAATACTGTCTTCTGCTGCATATGCACCTGGGGCCATGGGTCTCTCCATGTCAACTCATTGGTTGGGGTCTTAATCCATAGGAACTATGGTGGATCTGGTTAGTTGATAATTTTGTTCTTCCCATGGGGTTGAAAACCCTTTCAGCTCCTTTACTCTTTTCTCTAGCTCCTTCATTGGCTCCCCGTGCTCAGTTCTATGGTTATCTGCAAGCATCCTCATCTGTATCAGTAACACTCTGGCAGAGCCTCTGAGAAGGCATCCATATCAGATTCCTGCCAGTAAGCACTACTTGGCATCAGCAATAGTGGGTAGGTTTAGTGGCTGCATATGGGTTGGATCCCTAGGTGAGGCAGTCTCTGGATGATCTTTTCTCCAATCCGTGATCCTCTATTTGTTCCTGGATTTCCTCCCATGGGTGTTTTGCTCCACCATGTTCATAGCAGCCTTATTTATAATAGCCAGAGGCTGAAAAGAAACCAGATGTCCTTTACCTCAGGAATGGATACAGAAATTGTAGTACATTTACACAATAGAATACTACTCAGCTATTAAAAAAATTCCTGAAATTTCTAGGCAAATGAATGGAACTTCATGCTATCATCCTGAGTGAGGTAACCCAGTCACAAAAGAACACTCATGGTATGTATTCTCTGAGAAGGGGATACTAGCCCCAAAAGCTTGGAATACCCAAGAAACAATTCACAGAACCTATGGAGCTCAAAGTGAAGGAATAGGAAAAGGTGGATGCCTTAGTCCTTCTTAGAAGGGAGAACAAAACACTCATGGGAGGAATTAAATCATTTTTGCTAAAAGAAATAGAATGAGGAGGTAAAACAGGGGAGGGCACATCTATTATCAAGATTGAAATCTCTGTGCTGCTGCTGCCTTTGAAATCTATAAACAGTGGAGTTTTTCCTGTTTTCTATTTTTATTTTTGATATTATAATTTAATTACAACAATTATTCCTTCTCTTTCCTGCCTCTAAACCAGTGAGTGGTTCTCAACCTCCTTAAGGCTGCTACCCCTTAATACAGTTGTTCATGCTGTGGTGGCACTACATCCATAAAATTCCTTTCATTGATTCTTCATAACTGTAGTCTTGCTATTATTATGAATATTAATATAAATACCTTATGTTCAGGATATATGATACGTGACACCCGTGAAAGAGTAATCAAACCCTTAAAGGAGTCATGCGCATCAGGTTAAGAACAGCTACATTAATATCTTCCAAGTGCCCCTTCCCATTTTCTTCAAGTTCATGGTCTTTTTTTGCCTAGTGATTCCATACATGAATATATAATCATGTATATGTATATATACTCCAAAACTAATCCTGTTTACTCCATATATTATCTCTATGACCTAATCTTTTAGCAGTGGACAACCAATTAGTATGGTCTTCCCAGATTTCCTCAGCTGCCTAGAGCCCTATGTATAGAAGTCTAGGTCTGGTTACCTCTCCAGGTACTAAAACTTTCTCTAAGTTGCCTTCATTTACTGCAGGAATTATTCCGAGTCTATCAACCTTGTAAGACCCAATTTTGCCTGAGTCAAATTTCATTGATCTATAAAAGGAGTAGATGTTTGCCTTGAAGCTAGAAAAACAGAAATCTTTTTTCCTAGAATCAATGCACATGGTACTTCATTCACCAGTGACTGATTATGACAGGTAATCAGATAGAAATCCCCAAATCATTAGCAAACAGTAAAATCTATAAGAAAGATTTCACAGATGATAGTGAAATGAGACTTTGAACAAGTTCAAATACTGAAGGTGTCTGAGAGCACACATCAGACTGGGTGGGTCATAAGTCATGGTTAACCATTGCCTTTAAAACTTGTATGTAGTAGAACACCTGTCTAGTATGGGAACAGAACTGAGCATCTATTCTATTTAATCAATCCAAACAAATCACTTTTGGTGACTAGAGAATGTGCTGCTCAAAGCATATTCATGGAAAAAGTGCACAATTTAATAAGGAATAAGAAAACAAGCTAATTATATTTTGAATTGGTAATTTGAATTTGATTATAAAATGAAACTAATTATGTAATACTTTTATCATTAGTTTGGTTTTTCCTGTGATTACTATTTTTCTAATCCTTTTATATTAAAGTATGACTGATTAAGAGGGATGAAAAAGGGTCAGATGACTGCTGATTAAGATATATATCAGAAATTTCTTGATTGGTTTTTTAATTATATTAACATTAAAAGTAATGTTAACACTTTGATTATCCCAGTTGACTACAATCATTATTTTCTTTGTTTATTTTCTTTGTTGAAGAACATAAAAGAAAAACAAAATGCATTTGAAATAAATCAAGACATTTACATTATTGAGAAAATATAATAAAATAGATGAAACTACAGAATAAACATCACATGATAGCAATTAAAAACTTGCTCCCCAAAATATTTATTTACAAATGTCAGAAAGGTGTCTATACATGGCTTCCATACAAAATACCATCAGATTCTTTCTGTACTGATATAGAACTTTAGGTATACTACTATAGCTTTTTACAATTAAAGAAGGTATTCAAGAAACCATGGTTGTTTCTCCTTTTAACATATGCTATTGCTTAAGGATAAATGACAAATAATTGGTAACATAATCACATTTAATAAACACAGGACTGCCAACAACATGGGACAAGCTATGCCTTTCTTTATAAAGTAAGGGATTTAGACTATTCGAATCAAACACTCAGAATGTTGAATTGTTGGTGGGGATTAAATGTTGGACAGGAAAAGAGAAAGATAGTTCATTGTTTAATTTCATATGAAAAAGTACTGTTGATTGTTTACATTATACATTTATTTACTTCTCTTTAAGAGCAGACATGACTCTGGTGTAATTTGGCACAATTTATTTTATCTTTACTATACCCCAAACATGTATAAAAACACATGAGGTGGTTCTTTTCAGATATATATTTAGTGGTTGATGAAATTGACACACACACAAACACACACACATATATATATATAATTATATTATGCTTAATTACATCATATATAATTTATATATGAAAATATACAGTTGCTTATACTTGCGTATATACAGTGTTAACACACACACATACACTTGCTTGCATGTATGCACACACAGGCATACATGAATCTGATAGATATTTTTCTAGTTGTTATGATTCTGAATTCCAAGCTATTTCCAGGACTCATCTTTTCAGAATCATTTTTATGTCCAAACAGGAGTCATGATATAGCTAAACAAAAGAGTCCAGTTTTTCTAGCTGGTCATACCTATAGACCTACTTCTATGGATTCTTACAAGGGAACACCAGTTTCTTAGCATCAAAATGCATCTGCATAGCCACGGTTCTATTAGTCATAGAGGAAGTTTACTGAACATTAAGCCAACACTTGAATTTTTCTCAAGGTGTATACTTCTCTTATTCTTTTTCTCTTGAGGTTTTCCCAGTGGCTCACTTTTCACATATGTCTTCTTTGGTTCCAGAGAAACTAAGATCCCAATAGTAACTGTAGCTGTCATATGCTTTTTGGGGGTACTTGAAAATAATCTTTGTAATTATATAATTATAGAATGAAATGATTATTGAATACTAGTTTTATCTCTACAATTTATCAGATTACATCTTCACTGTAAATAATATTTAACTGCAAGTTTAATAATATGTTAAATACTTTTGGAACATACTTCTCCTCAGAAATGTTATTCATGGTATTTAAGGTTTTGGAAAACAGATTATAACCATTCATAAAATCTTGCCTATTATAGAAGACAGTCCCAGATGGATGACATAGGAAATAGCCATAGACCTGATATTAATATATTAATATTATTATGAGTAGGTTGGCAGAAAACTTAGAAGAAACTAAAATATCCTTCTGGACATATGGGAACATCAGGGCATCTTTCACAATAGAGAATAGAGTGTTGCTGAAGATGATTATATAGCTATTTCTAGTAACCTTTGCCAGAATATATTAAATAGAACATATCGCAGCTATTTGAGCTCATGAAATGGTGCAAAAGAAATAACATGGGCTACAGTGTTTGGCAAGTACCCAACAAAGAATTTGATGAAACAGTAGATTCTTTTCAGTTTGTATGCCAACTCTTATATCATGAAAATATGAGAAAGTAGTAATAAGAAGACCAACAGCTGTCAGATCGCAGGGAAAAGCTGGCACACAAAAACATTATTACCAACACTAAAGACTTGGAATTGTTATTTCATGGTCTGGAACCAGTGACATAAAAAGGGACGAGACTGAATACTCTATAATATGTATGAATAGAGACTTAAGCTTGGCAAGTAGTAAAGAAAGGAATTAATTTTGTTTGTATTTATATGTGTAATATATGCATGTATGCATATGTGTTCTGTGTGCTTATGAATACTGCTGAATGCATATTTAAATCACAGTGTTAAAATTAATCCATTACAAATGCAATGCAACAAAACAAATCTCCCCATGCAGTTTTGAACATCATATGACACAGAGATGTTTTAATAAACATAACATGTTGATTCAAACTGTTTTAAAGTCTAATTGCTCACTGCTGAGAATAATTTTCTAAATATTTTCTTTTATTAGAAATAGATTATTTTCTCCTTTAATAAATGTTTGCTTGTGTGTTCTGTGTGATGGTGCATACACCCCTGCATATGTGTGTGGAGGTCAGAGGTTGATTTCCGGTGTCTTCTTATAAGTATTTGAGCCAGAGTCTCTCACTGAAGCTGGACCTCACTAACTGACCTGACAAGCTGACAGGGCAAGCTGAGTGTGCATCCCCTGGGTCTCAGTTCTGTCATTCAGCTAAGGAATTAACAGCAGCAACAGATGCTTTTAGGGGAAAATTGGCATTCAAACTCAGGTTTGTATCCATGTGTTATCTCTGAAGCCTTTTGGAAATGATTTAGAATTGTGAATAATGTATTATTTAAAATGTGTTAAAACACAAACAACTTACTCAAAATAGACACCGAGAAAGTATTTGTAAACTAAATTTTTAAAAAATCCAAATTAATCACTTATAGTATGTTTACAATGATTGATGTTCCATCAGAGACAAGTGGGATTCTAGTAAAATATGGGCGATAATAACTAAAAAGAACCATTATTCTTGCTTTTAAAATGTGAAATGTACAAATGCCTTCACCATTACTCAAACTGTGGAAAATCCATCCATCAATTATGTAACCTAAAAATATCTATAATATATTTTGGCTGTTAGTACAGTGACAAGGTATATTTATATTTCTCATTTTGTGAAAAAATTAATGATTTAAAATCTCTACATTTTTTCTTATTTAGAAATCCATCTATGATCTTTTAAAGGCATATCTGTGACCAGTTTAATTTGTGTGTGTGTGTGTGTGTGAATTATTAAAAGCCCTGTGGATATTCTATATTGATGTTTGCTTTAGACTTGGGGATTAACTTACTCATTGGTAGATGCTCATGTTTAATCAGTTATTTTTCCAGTACTAAGCTCTAATCTCCTAAACATAGCACATAACACCCATGAAAATTTGGAGTCCTTATAATTTCAATTTAATAGATTAGAGAATTTAGATTAGTTATTAACTTTTGAAGTCGAGTGACTCACTATGCATGCTGTACGTTTGCAATATATAAATACCATAATTGAATATAATAATGATCCTCTGAAAACCAGATCTCACAAATCAAGAAAACACAGTTTTAAAATTAATTCATTATAAATGCAATGCCTCAAAACAAATCTCCCCATGCAGTTTTGAATATCATATGACACAGAGATGTTTTAATAAAGATAACATGTTTTAAAGTCTAATTGCTAACTGCTGAGAATAATTTTATAAATATTTTTCTTTTATTAGAAATAGATTATTTTCTCCACTAATAATAATTGATTACAATTTTCCCTCCTCTACACCTTTTGTTCTTCTCTACCTCTTCTTTCATCTGGAGCTACTCTCTACCTTTCATTAGAAAAGAGCAGGATTCAAAGAAGTAAGAATAAAATATAATAAAATAAAATATAAGAAGATAAAAGAAACTCAGCACATTGAATTTGGACAAGACAAACCAGCAAAAGGAAGGGTCCAAGAGATGGCACATGGATCAGAGACCCACTCATCCACACAGTAAAGAGATTAATAAGAAACCTTAAACTGAAAGGCACATTAATTATACCGAGGACCTAGTAAAGATCTGTGTATACCAGGACTGGAATGGGCAGATCTACTGGGGACAGAGGTGAATTTGGAAAGGACAGCGGGAATTAAGAGGCATTAAATTGGTAGCTAGGACATTCACTGAAGTGGAAATGTATAAAGGCAGCTATAATGATGTCTCCAAATAATTAAGGAGTGGAGTCCCAATTGGCAATCCCTTGTCATCTTATGATGCTTCCAGTACTGGTACTCGGCTATATCAAATTAAGTCATTGGCCAAAGATATCCCAATCAAATCCCAAACAAATGGGCTGTTGAGAAGAAATGAGGCTGCTCTCCAAAAATTGATAGCAAGTCTTCATTGCTTAAGAAAATACCCACACAACTCATTGAACATGGAAATGTCAACCAGATGCATATATGAATCTCTTATGTCTTAGTGTCTTTGGTATGAGTAGGTACTCTGCAGGCTATCAAAACAGAAATGTACATATCAATCCACCCACAATACCTTTGATCTACAATGCTCACTGCTTACAAAATTTTCTAGGGCAATGATAACAAAAGGCTTGTGGGAGTAACCAATCAGTGTCTGAATTAACAAAAGGCCTATTCCAGGAGATATAACCCACACCTAACACTTTGAATGGCCAGGAAACAGTGACAAGATACCCCAGAGACTTAGAATATAACCAAATAGTACAGGCACTTATAAAATACGGGGTGAAAGAAGATTGTTAATAATTATGTGCTATACTCCTGTATAATTTATAAAACAAAATGCTAATCTGTCCTAAATCTGTATCTTGGTTTGGTTATGGGACTTTTCATTTGATATTATAAAGATCACATGAATTTCTTTGAACAAAGACAAGACATAGCATTACTTCCTGTTTTACTCTCTGTCACAGGTATACTGTAAGACACATAATTAAAGTATTATAGGCATAAAGTATTTTATGAATGTTAATAACAACTAACAAGTTTGGGAAACACTCAGTGAAGTACATGACAATTTTCAATGATAATAAACTAATCACATCATATTATATTCCTTGGAGAAATTATCTGACACTATTAAATTAAACTCCTTGGGTCCTTTCTAATTTGAATCTAAAAAGTATGTTCCAAGGGGATAAATATGATGGACAAACTTGAGCTGTTTCTACTGTGTGCCTTCCAAATATTTGGCTGCTGGAAAGCAAGATGCTGTATCAGACATTAGAAAATGGGGTATTTCTAATTGTCATTCCAAGTTCTAATGTATTCACATTAGAAACCGTATGTCATAAGAAGCCCTAGCCAAGATGAAAAAAAGCAAGCAAACATGAAATAAAAGACTGTTTTTAAGGAAAATAATTATCCATTAAGCAACTATAACAATCTAAACTTCATTAAGGAAGAGATATTTAAATATCTGACTAACACCTAAAAAGACTGAAAAAAATTTGTAAATTTCAGCATGTTATAAAATGCAGTATTAAAATATAGATTTTCATAAAAGCACATCTTAAAATTAAGTTTTGTATACATACATTGACATTAATGTTGGTAGGTAGTAACTATTATTTAAAAATATATAACGTACACTTATCATTTTTAAATTATATTTAAATATATAAATATTTTTTCTTCAAATTTACTAATACTTGGGCTCAGAAATCACTAACAAGAGAAAAAAAAAACCCTACAAAGCTGAGAACTCATAGGTCATTTCTTCACTTCCATGAATCTCAGCTCTGTTCCTCTTTTCACTTTAATAAGAATTTATATCTATAAAAGCAAGCCACAAATCCTAAATAATTCACTATTTTTCAGCCTACACTTTGGAAGTTGCTTAAGACGAATTTATAACATACTGTGATACATATTTTATATTTTTGTTCTCATTTTTTTAATTAGATACTCTGTATTTACATATGAGATGCCATCTCTTTCCTCCAACCTGCTTCCTTCTCCCTTCCCCCTCCATTTGCCTTCAGGAAAGTGTAATCCCTCAGGCAGAGGCACCATGACAGAGTTGGCAAAGAGGTCCTGCTGAGTCTTCCTGTTCATTACTATGGTAACAGAAACCTTTATACATGATCAGGTTTCTGCACCACTATCCTCTATAACTATTCTGCAGGACAGATCTGGTAGAAGCATGAAACTTTCCACAGCTTCTCTCTATCACTGTATTCATTGCCTTCTCACTACTAAAGAATAACTGTGTTGAGTCTAGCTAGTTTCATTGTTTGACAATTTTATTTAACTGCAGCTCTGTAAGCTTTCCTCTACTGCACTGTAATTTGTACATTTTCTTTTAAGAAATTTGCTGAAAATAGAAAATTCTTACTATTATTTTACTGTATTTTACTGATCATTTATTTGTTTTTCTTCTTACCTTTTAGATATTATTATAATATATGGTTGTTTTAAACTTGACTTTCCTGAATAGAGCCCTTTAATCTTCATGTGCAAACACACACACACACACACACACACACACACACACACACACAAACAAACAAGCATTCTCTTTCACATTTACACATGCACTCTCTCATGCACACACATATACACACACATCAAACATCTGTACTCTGTCACACACAGACACTTCCACACACATATGCACTTACACATGCATACACAAACACACACAAACACACACATAGGGATCATTTTGCAGATTTTCTTTTATTTTTTTATAGTACAAAATAGAGTTTATTAAGGGCATGGGGAACAGAGTTAAGAGCGTAGTAGGGAAAGAGAGAGAGAGAGAGAGAGAGAGAGAGAGAGAGAGAGAGAGAGAGAGAGAGAGAGAGAGAGAGAGAGAGAGAGAGAGAGAGAGAGAGATGAGTAGAGGAGAAGAGGCTATCATGAGCACATGGAGGTGGGGGAAGATAGGGAGAGGAGGGACAAAGAAATAAAAGCAAGAGAAGCAAGAGCAAGGGTCCATTTTTTTTTCTTTGTAAGTTTTCTGCCCCATTTGTATCCTCAGTTCCTTCTTGAATAGCATTATTTTTAGTAATTATGTTACTATGGTCAAAATATTTTTGAGATTAACTTTTATTGTATTTTATCTTAATGTTTTCTCATGATCTGTATTACAGGTCACTGAATATTTTTGTTTGGCCTATTCTTTTATTTATTCATTTTAAATACTTTTATTGGTTGTTTTATTATTTTTTTGAGATTATAAAATAATTATATTACCCCTTCTTTCTTTCCCTTTCTCCTAGCATACATTTTTAGGTCAAGGATTTCTGCTCACTTTCATTAGTTAGTACAATGTTTTGTTATCATTTATTTCTCTATATTTTATTGATGGTAGTTGTTAACTATCTATGCTCATGTCCAATAGTTTAAACATATTAATTTATAGATAAATATTGGAATCTTACTTTTGCTGTTAGAGCTGTGGTTTCTGAAAATGTTCACCATTTGAGTAAAATGCCTGGATAGTGTAAAATTAAGTAGATATTAGCATCATTTTGATGTAATTCTCTGTGTACCTCTCTGCCAAGAAATTCTGAGCAGGTAGTTTTCTTTCTCAGAGTCTGCTGAAAGCACTTCCACTTTTTCGGTCCTTCCTGACACGTCAAGTTTACATGGCTGTACATCTATAGCTAGTATGCTTTCTTTGTCTCAGCAGTAGCTAGTGCTTCAAGTCTAAGAGTTTATGAAACTGTGGTGTTGCTGGTAATGAATTAGGAGTGTAAAGGCGTATGGTCCCTAGGCCATCAAGCATCTTCTGGAGTGTAGCCTAACCACAGTGCTTCATCAACAAGCATCAGTCTCTAGTCAGCCAGCATAGCAGTTTGTTGAGGTCCAGGCTTTACCATTTAGCCAAATGGACTGAGATTTCAGTATCACAAAATAATCTTTCCAATATTTCAGTTAACCTAAAGAACAAATTTGGTTTAAGTAAGAATTCCAGCCAGACATTTTATGATAATCAATGAGTTATAACTAAAATAGATATAGATATTTGTATTATTTTATTTTATTTTTTGAACAACTTTATCTTTAAAAAAAACAAAGATAAAAGAACAAATTTAAAGCATTTTTGCATAAAAGTATACGAATACATTTTTGTCAGTGCTTGGCTTTTTTTTTCCAAAGGTTTGATAGTGTGCATTAAGGTCTTACAGTTACAATGAGCAAAAAGTACATGTAAAACAGGATGTAGCCTGGAATTAGTCAAAGTTTTCTTGGTGTGTAAGGATTGAGCATAATGTTTTTTTTTCCTTGAACTTCACACAGTCTGTGAGATGTTTCTGGGGTGTTCAGAGCTTTCTGGGGTTAGTATCCCCTTATCAGTGACTGCATATGTCTGTTCTTTTGTGACTATTAATAACCTTAACACAAACATTAAACACTGCATGATTTCAAGTTTCAATATTGGACAGATTATTTTGATTCCTAAATATAAAAAAGTCATTAATTTTTAATGGCATCATGCATTTCTTGGAGCAAATCTTGTAGTTACTTCATAAAGTTTTTACCAATAATTTATTTAATATAACATTTTAATGGATTTTGGACACAACTATTGATGAATTTGCCTACTATTCTAGCTAAAGTCCCATTATAGTTTCAGGAAGAGTTCTTAAACTTCTTTGGATTGTCTGAATAAGTACCAGCGATATTGATGAACACAGAATAATTAGCTTGTAAGATGAAATGTTTCAGTTGCCTTTTTTATACTTATGGCTTCACTGACTAAGTCATTTTCCTCAAAATGGAGGAAAGGTTGGCAATGCAGATATCTCGTTACTCATCTGAAAATTTAATGAAAATCTTCTGATTATTACTATTAGTATGCTCCTAAACATGGCATGCTAGTACAAACCTTAATCTCACTTTTGTAGAAACGTGTGATTCTATTTCATGAGCCTGAACTGATACCAGCCTGAGGAACCAAACAGAAGGATGTCTAACCAAAATGTTTCTCATCAGAGCCAGGTGCTTCTCTTCCTACAGTATGTAGAGTCCTTATTAGTGCACTGAGAAAACTTACATATTTCACTCCATTTAATTAATATGCTAGTTTTCTTTGATGGCTTTTAAATGTTAACTTCTTACTTCTTTACTGTTATTACTCACATGGCTAAAACACATTGTTTCTAAAAGGGTTTGCTAATGTTGCTAACTCAAGTGTGTGAAAATTGTATTAATTAGCTTTTCAGGAGCAGGTGCTAGTAGCCTTAATTGAAATAGTTTAATAATATATTTTTGGGTTTATAACTATTAATCTTTTCTGGGATTGACTGAGTTCTATAAAATCACAGTTATATGTTTTCCATCCCATTTGGTAAAACACATCATAATTCCTAACTATCCTGTTATCCTGTGTGTATTCTGTACATATTGGAACATTTTGTAATCATTCGAACATCTCTGAGAGTATTTTTATATTTTCTTTTTTTTTATTTAAATCAATTATTTTATCATTTAGTTATTATTATACAAGTATATGGCATCCCTTTCTTCTCTACATTAACCCTCAACTCAATAGATCCCTCCTTACTCTCTCTAAAATGCATAGTTTTTTCACATAAGAAAAAGCATTAGTTTAAAATTATATAATCATATGCATACATTTATTATATGTAATATTAGGGGTATTTGTTTATTATTTATTTATTTATTTATTTATTTATTTATTTATTTATTTATTTATTTATTCTTCTCTTACATATTACATCTCAACTTTAGTTTTTCCTCCATTGTTTCCTTCCACTCCTGCCCCAACCATTTTTCTCCACCAGTACCACTCCTCTTCCATGTCTCTTCAGAACAGGGCAGGCCTCCCAGGGATATTGACTAAACATGGCATAACAAATTGCAATAACCCTAGGCTTATACCTTATATCAAGGTTGGTCCAGGCAGCCCAGGACAACCCAGACAAATAAGTCAAAGACTGCTCTCACTCCTATTTTTAGGAGTCTCCAAGACTACCAGGATGAACAGCTCTAAAAGATATCCACAGATCCATACAGCTCCTTGATCATCTTCAGTGTTTGTGAGCTCCTATATTCCCTGATTAATGGATTCTTCTGCACATTTGTTATGATGTCCTTAAACTACAATCCTGCCTTTTCTTCTACAGGATTTCTGGATGTCTATACAATGGGTTGACATGGGTCATTGTACGTGCTCCTATTTGTTGCTGAATGAAATACAAGGCTGGTTTTTTGCTATTGATTATTCTTATGGAATTTTTCTCCAGCTCTTCATGAATAATCTCTGCAACATATTTTCAATATTAATTGAAATATTTATTTGCCTTTTATTAAACCTGTTATTAAATCTACTCAATCATGACATTTTCTCCTGATAAATTTCTGTGGATTTGTTTATTGATTTATTTGCTTGCTTGCTTGCTTTGGAATTTTCATTACACAAACTGCTAATGGTTTACATCATATTAATTCTATAAATATTGTCTACCATTTCCACATCTGTGTTTTTACTTAAGCGTTCTTCCCAGGTCTTGCTTTTCTTAAGAGTGTTCATCATATCTCATTAATTAAAACATATTTATTAATATTAACACATTAGTGCATTTCATTGTGCTCTGCTCATTCCAGGTCCTACCTTCAACAGTTTTTGTTGTTGTTGTTGTTGTTTTTGTTTTTGTTTTTGTTTTTGTTTTTTCACACATCTCCTTTATTTTTACCTGGTCAGCTAGTTAAGTTGTCATCTCATCCTGAGGTTGCATTCATTTGGCTATACTCTTTTGTGGTTAAATCCACGGTCCAAGGTTTTCAGGCAATTGTTCTAACTTAACAACTTTCACACAGCAAACACTGCTGCCTTCCCCACCATGGCTTTGAAAGAAGCTGAAATCTCTCCTTGGCCTTTCAGTCTCCAAATCATTTTTGTTTTTATATTTCTTTATTTGTTAATAATAATATGTGCACATATACACATATATTAGTTTAGCTCTTCATATGTCTTCTTTCTATCACGGTAGTCTTGTAATCTTGTAGCCCTTTCTTATTCTTCCCTTTGACATTTTATTCATAATCTCCATCTTGAATGTGCAGTTGAGGAGTAATTTATGACTTTTAATAAGTTAATAGATTAATGTTGGTGGATGCTTTTCTCAAATTTTTTTCTTTAATTCTTATACCCCTTTGCTTTGCTAAACCTGTGATTTGAGAAATTTGAAGCTGGCCTCACTGCAAGTGGCTGCTGGTAGTTTAGTGCCTATGTGAATGCAGACTGGTAAACAGAAGTTAGGTAAAGCATGCACACTTGAAACTTAACCAGTTTACTTGCCTTATAGATAATGCGAATTTAGAAGTTTCTTTGTAGTTTTTGTATCTTTCTAATAGTGTATAATTTTTGCCATGGGTTATATCTATTTTTTTAGAATGGAAAAATTTATGTAACTGGAATTTTTTTGGAACAAAATGGTAAGACGAATATCTGTTGTAGGAACACAATGCATAACTAATCTTTACTCTGTTTTCAATTTGGTAAATGTTGTTCACCTTTCTAAAGGTTCTGATATGTCTATTACAGATACGATGTTATTGGAAGGCATTCTCATGTTGTGAATTCTGCAGGCCTACCCATATCTAATCAAATTTAGGTTTATGTTGGCAACCACAAGGAATAATAGGATGAAAGCATATCCACATCTTTCACAGCCCAGGAGATGAAGATAGAAGCACTCTATTAATAACAGGATGCCATTACACATTTCATTACACTTAAGCTATTCCCCTTCTTTCATACATATTAAGCTTCTCAAACAGCACACAACAAAAGATTCCAACAACAAAAGTGCAGGTAATAATCAATATGCAATTCTCCTCTGTATCATTCTCTTTGATGTGTGCAGGCTGGGCTAAGGGATGAGAATGTTCATGGTAGGGTTATTTTGAGGTTCTTTTGAGCTGCTTATTAGCTGGTCCTTATTGCTAGCTCTCCCAGGCAGTTGTGACATGTTTTTAAGATAATTCTTTTGTTCCATGATACCACAATGCCTACTTTAATCTGCAGTGAATTCTAAAAAAAGGACAAGAAAAGGCCAATTAAATTATAAAACACCTCAAAGGTCCTTGCCATGGAAAGCTTTTACACTTTATACAATATTAAATTATAGAGGTTTTCATGAAAAACACTAGCTTGCTTTGAAACTAGTCTAGCAGCAATGATATGTGCTTCCACATAATAATAGGGGCTGAGAAATTAAGCAATGGCAATCACAATTGAAAGGCACCTACAAATGAAAAAACTTTAGAGAGACCAACTAGTGTTATACACATTTTTGTAGAATGAAAGATCAAATATTAATTCAGGAAACAACTTAATGACACATTATTGTGGCTAGTCAGCCCCACAAGTTAAGGAGAATAACTTAGTGCAATCAGGGTTACAGAACTACAGTCCTTTGATATTGGATAAGTCAAACCATTTTATGAAGTTGTTGCTTTACAAGCATTGTGGTTTCTCACAACTTTAATTCCTAGAGGCTGGATAATATTATTATGGTTTGTATTTTACTAAGTTTATGGAGAAGAGCAAAGTTATCAAGTTACATAGTTTATATAAAAAAGACATGTAAGCTGAACTGAAAATTTGTGGAAAGGGAACGGGGTAAGAGTAGACAGGGAACCAGAGAGAGTGATGGGGATGAATATGACTGAAATACATTATAAATATGGAAATCTCATTATGAACTCTAGTCTCACATAGAATTAGCATGTGCTAAATTTAACATAGTACACAGACTATAGATGATGAGTGGATTGTATATGGGATGCTGGATGACTTATACCTGGTCTGATGACAACGCTAGAGATAGATGATAGATAGATGATAGGTGATGGAAAGTTCACAGATGATAGGCACATTGATTAATAATATACACATATATGTATATACTTACATATAAATAGGTATGCAAGTTTTGAATCTCATATGAACCCTAAGGCTTCACTAGCCTTTTGTATTTGAAAGTTATTCATTGAGTTCACTTCTGCATTATTTTTTCCATTCACAGATTACATTCCCCAAGTAGAAATATCTCTCATTCACTTTTTAGGTTTTCTTAATATGCCACTTGAGATATTTTCCATTTTTCCCTCCTATCTATGATTGTTCTTGTAATTGTTCTTAATTAAGAAAATAGGTGTCATGTCAGGTGCATTAAATGAGCCCCAGGTAATGACACTGACACTATTGACCTATGAACAAATCTTCCCTAATTTTTCCCTATATACAAAGCTACATCACCTCAGTCATTGCTTTTTAATGCCTTACTTCACTCTAGTCCACTGACTATCAGTAATCTGTGTCTATTCCTTCATGATATATACAGACAAGAACTGACAATGAAACAACCCTGGATATTTTAATAAGAAATTACAAACCAAAGCTAGGAATTACAAGTCAACTTATTTATCATAGCCACACATACATTCATTTATTTATTTAATTTGAAATTATTTTATTGGGTATTCTCTGTATTTACATTTTCTCCCACTCTCATTCACCCTTTCTCTCCACTTGTTTCCATGAAGGTGCTCGTCTCCCAACCACCTTCTCCAACTCAGTACCTTGGCATTCCTCTACGCTGGGAAAACATGTCTCAATAAACCCAATGATGCCAGACAATGCTATCCTCTGCTATATTGATTCTGGTCTCTTCTTAATCACCACTAATTTCTTAGCTCCAGCTGACCAGCATCAATTGTCCCAGTAATCTACTTCTCTTAACTATAAAGCCAGAGATACATGGCTGAAGCTGTTGAGTTCTGCTGCTTGCAGGAGCTGGAACATGGCTCTTCTATTATCACTAGCCTCATCCTTTCCAACTCCTTCACTGCCAAAGCTTGGCTCTCCTGGATCTTTCTCTGTAGATTGACCTTGGATTTAGAAATCTGTATGCCTATCTCTTGGGATTTAAGGTGTGTACCACCACACCTGGATTTAGGGTTTTCTTCACCTAGAACTTGCTCTGTTCTAGTTTGGCCTTGAATTTAGATCTGCTTGTCTTTGATTCCTGGGATTAAAGGTTTGCACTAAGCCTGGAACTAATTTAGCTGGGTGGCGTCTTGCCCTGAAGTCCTTACTTCCTGAATTCAATTTAAAATTCTTAAACACAGGATTTAGCCCCATTTCACTTCCTGCTGTCCCTTTAATACTCAAACCGTGTGTGTGTGTGTGTGTGTATATATGTTATATATATATATATATATATATATATATATATATATATATATATATATATATATCTTTCTTTTTTCAACTTGCTCCTTTTTTTAAAAATGCTCTTTACAAGGGTGAGCTTTAGTAACCACACAACACAATTTACACCAGGCTGTTTTGAGTCTTTCTTTATCTTAAACTCTTGCAGACTATTTGGACAAGGGCAAAAAGCAGCCATGTTCTTCACCAAAATTTTACAAAAACAGTCTCTTGGCCACATACTGAAATTCTCCACTGAAACCACTTGATCCAAGTCAGCACATCTCAGTAACAAAGTCTTCCATATTCTTACTAGTATAGCCCATTAAGCCCTATTTAAAGCCTTCCACAGCTTTCCAAATCCAAAGTCCCAAAATCTGCATTCTTCCAAACAAAAGCATTGTCAGGCCTATCACAGAAATACCCCAGTCCCTAGTACCAACTTCTGTCTTAGTTAGGGTTTTATTGCTGTGAACAGACACTATGACCAATGAAAGTCTTATAAGGACAACATTTAATTGGGGCTGGCTTACAGGTTCAGAGGTTCAGTCCATTATCATCATGGTGAGAACATGGCAGCTCCAGGCAGGCATGGTGCAGGAGGAGCTGAGAGTTCTACATCTTCATCCAAAGGAAGCCAGGAGCAAACTGAGCATCCTCAGGCAGCTAGGAGGAGTGTCTCCAAGCCCAGTCCCTGAGTGGCACACGTCCTCCAACAAGGCCACACTTTCTAATAGTGACATTCCCTGGGCCAACCGTATGCAAACCATCACAGGCAGGAACATTGAACTTTCCTTTCAAATTTTATTTTTTTTCTAGAAATTCTGATTGATAATAATAAAGTCATGTAAAACATGAAAAGATATGGGTGTTATCATTCCTTAGCTGGGTACTACTTAGCAAAGTTCATAGGCTGAAAGCTAATTGCCCTTTTAAACACTGAGAAGCATCACTATAAGCATATGTGGCTTGTTCTGGCACTTGGGACAGTCAACCTCACAAAAGTTATTGTCTGCCTGATAGGAAATGTAAAGGTATTCATGTGATTGACAACATGAAATCTTGCTTAAAGAAAACTTATAACTTTATGAACAAAGAACTATGCTACCAAAAGAATTTATATTTGCTTTCAGGTTTATTTTCATAGATTTTTCTATGGTTTATGCATTAATTCCTTATGTAAGAGTTTAATTATTTACTGATTTAAATAGGCAACTTGTTTCTAAATTAATGGCCTTGCATTTGATGCTCAAGCCTTGTTACTTAAATGAAATACACTAAGTTCAATCAAGCTAAGTAGAATACTATAATTTTACATATTTTATGACATTCAGATGACTCTAAAGTAATTATTCCAAGCTATCATTAATTCTTATACTTGATCTTTATATAATATACAAGACAGCATAAGCTGAACACTTTTCCAACTCGATGTATCGATGTGTGAGAGGTCTAGTACTATATATATATATATATATATATATATATATATATATATATATATATATGCTAGAGTTTTCTATCTCTGATAAAATTATCAAGTATATCATCAGAGTTAATCTGAAATTAAAGTATTTTTGAAATTGTTTTTTAACATATTTAACTGCTAATGTGTTAATTAATTTGTTGAATCAATCTCAACAGCTCCTAGATTGATATCATTTGACTACTTATCAAATAGAAATGCAGTCACCAAACTGACATACTTTTATGTAATTACTAAATACCATCTTGGTCCTTTGCTGAAAAAGACCCTCTACGCAGGCACTTCTGTCCAAAGACCAAATTAGATCAATCTTTTCATTTAAGATGGCATTTTACCTAATAAAAATGAATAGGAAGAGTAGTAATTTTTCTCTTGTTTCAAGAACAGTGTACTTCACAACATAAAACATAGTAAATGTACACTTTAGAGACTACTAAGTTTTCGAGCATGCAGGGAATAAAAGTAAAAGGATAGTGTCAAATCCTTCCAAGACACACGACTGCATAAACCTCTAATATCTGATTATGAGAGGTAGACTGCCACAGAGCACAAAATACTTAAAAGACTATTTTAGTTCTCATTGAAAACTGTCTGATATAATAAAGCCCCTTACAGAAAAGGTTTGACATTGCAAAAGGCCTGACCTTGGATTCAGGCCAAAGGATTTGTCAAGAAGGTTGTATCTTAGAATGTAATCTTTTCAAGTAACATTGTTGAATGTCTGTGTCTTTGAATGGCCAGTCACAGAGGGCTTGAATGTCATGAACCAGAATTTGTATAAAGAGATTGCTTTTGACTTGAAGTTAGCACTTCCAGGAATATGGCCTGGAATTCTGATTTGGAGGGAGACATAAACTGACATGACATGCTGAGGCAGATTCTATCTGTTGAGGAGGAATAAATATAATGTTTACATTAGCTTTAGCAAGAAGTTTGGGAAGTTACCTGTTTGAAATAGAAATGGGTGAGAATCAAGTCATCTGCAGTCTTAAGGGGAAAAAAAGTAGTTTGAGATAAACCAGCAGGTTTGACAGTAGGTGACTTAATTTCATGGAAATATACTCTAGAATGCTTATGTTCTGAAATGGTCTATGCAGCTCAACTTGTTATATCAGATTGCAAAATCCCACATTATATCTACTTTGAAGAAATTCTTTGTGTAGAATTTAAAAATAGAAAAGCATAAAGAGAGTCCATTCAGTGTCTTGTGGAGGGTGGAGAAGTCAAGAAAGACTATGTAACAATAAGGAGGGACTCATACTCTGAAAGCTAATGCAATCTCATAGTAGCTTTTCCATATTCTTTAACTTGTGAAACAGGCACTAAATTTGTCTGAATATTTAAGGCATCTTAAAATATATCATGACCGTCTTATTAGCAATAATAATGAATAGGAAAACTAATTTTAATAGATATGAGTCTTGAACATTTTGAAAATAAAAGAGAAAGGATGATGATTGTTCATAAGTAACGCAGGTTAGATTAAAATATTGTATGGTCAGGGATATCAATAGATTAGCAAACTTCTACATGTACTTTTATCTGTAGTTATGGAAAAAGGTGAAGACAGATGGTTTGGGTTATATAATACTTACAAATACACTTAAGTCCCTGGGAAGCCTGAGATTGTTGAGAAATTACATGGGTTAGGGTTCTATGTGCTGTTTCTCGACCAAATTCAGAATGTTCTATTACTCTAAAGTTGCTGAAGGATGTTTAGTTAATAGTGCAATTTTGATTTCTTTAAGTCAAAATGTACACACAAAATGGAAGCTTGACTTTCAGATTTTTAGATTCTGCCAAAAGAATGTCTTCTGGTATTCTTATAAACTGTGTTCTTGCGAGGCAAACCCAGCAGGATTATACATTAGTGACCGGCCTGGTGTACATCGTGAGTTCCATTAGGACCTAAAATATAAAGTGAGAATGTGTCTCAACAGAACTAAAATCAGTAGGATCTTAATTTTAGAAGTCCCTGTTAAATGTGTATTATGAAAAGAAATTGGGAAAGAGGAAAGGTCCCTTATTAAAATCATTGGTCTCCAAAACTATATAGTTTGATTTGTTTCGTTTACTATATAATTATGGTGAAAGGGAGACTCAAAGGAAGAAAAATGTTAAAGACAGAGTTTTACTATTTTCAACCATGACTAATGTAGATCAAATAGAGTAAAACCCAACGAAAGAGCTATGTACTGCTTTCTCCTAGTGATCCCTATTACTTCATGGTCTTAGCTTTTCTTTGCCCTTCTACTCACCATAATAGAGGGACCACTGGTTTCAACATCTTGTTTCCGCTTCTGATGCCTATACACATGTCATGTAAGTGGACAGATCAAGTGTGTATTTTCTGTTATTGAGACTTTTTTAATTGAACAACTTTATTTTTAAAAAACAAAGATAAATGTACAGATTTTAAGCATTTTTGCATAAAAGTATACAAATACATTTTTGTCAGTACTTGGTTTTATTAAAGGTTTGATAGTGTGCATTAAGATCAGGTTACATCTTGTTTAACATGTGCTTTATGCTCATTGTAACTAGTTATTGAGACTTTTACTAAGTATCCTTAATGTCTTTAGGTCCATTCATTCCATCACAAATGCAAAATGCTATTTTCTGTTATATCTAAACCATATTCCATTGGGAAGTCCCATACCCATGGTCATTTAGACCACGGCTTAATCCAGAGAGCAACTAGACATGAACATGGAAATGGACATATAGAGAGGAGAAAGAGATGATATGGATGGGAAGTGGCTAATATAATGCATTAAAATGCATAATATTATCAATACTAAATTTATTTAAGTAAATTGTATGGTGTGTGCATGTGTGTCTGTGTGTCTTTGTGTATACACCTCTGTGCATGCAAATGTGGGGACCGGCCATATACATTTTAAAGTAGAAATGTTAAAATCGTTTAGATGACAGAAATAATTTTTGTCATATCCAGTCATTATATTTTTTAAAATTAGCAATTTAATACTAATCTGTAGAATAGTTTAATATTTAAAAACTAGAAATATAAACCTATTAAAAACATCATTCACACTCCAGTTAGTTGTATAATTATTTTATTAATGTGTGTCACTGTGTGCAGGAAGAGGAAGAACCTGAATTTAATGGAAATTTTTTTTTCTTTTCCTTGTGAACTACTCCATCTGTCCAGGAATAAAATCATGTCCTGAAAGCATTCTTAAGTTCTTCAGAGTCCTTCTCCCTCCTTTAGAGTTTTACCAACACCTATTGTACCCTTTTCACTAGTCTCATGAAAATTTCATAACATCCTTGTAAAATGCATTTACTGACAATTCACATTTACTTATGCAATCGCATCCCCACCCTTCAGAGATGTAACTAGAGTTTGCCTAGTTTTCTTTTTCCATTTCAACTTCTGATGAGATTGTAATTAAGCAAGGCCACAGAGTGACAGGAAAAGTATGTAGAAAGGAAAAGTGTCATAAGAAAAAAAAGGAAAAATAGTCATAGTGTTCATGAACCAAATAACTATGATTGCTGTTTTATTTAGGTGTTTGTTTGTGACATTTGAAGTACATATTTATTACATGTAACTTCTCAGTATCATTTGTTTATTTCTCCTTACTGAAAATAGTCTTGTGTCATATAATACAACACAAGCACTGGTTCCCTCTCACACCACTTCTCCCAGCTCCCCCACATCTCCTCTTTACCATATCTATTACTTATCATTTACCTTCAGAATGATCAGACCTCTAAGAGACACCAGCCAAACATACAAAAGCGAAACAGTAAGGCAAAGCAAAATCCCTTATATCAATTCTGGACAAGGCAACCAAATAATAGAAAGGCAAATTTTTTTTATAGTAGGATCTCTGGGACTCTGTTTTTTGTTTTTATTTTTATTTGGTGGTTGTTGTTTGTTTTGTTTTTATTTTGTTCTGTTTCTTTTTATATTTTTATTTATTTTTTATTATGTCTCTTGAAATTCTTGCCACATTATCTCTACACCAGGCTTGAATTTCCCATATGCTTCCCATCTTATTGACCTAGGATACAAAGCTTCATCAGTGAATAATTTGGGGTTTGATACTATCTTTTTAGTCCTTGGATCTGGCACTACAAGCCATCTGTAATTTTCTTGCACTCAGAATTGTAGGACATGCAGATATCAGCCACAAACTAGAAAGTATAGGGTCCCAGTACCTCTTGTGATTGTGTCAAAACTAAGCCTGTCTCATATAAGAAAAAATAGATAATAGAAATTCAGTTCTTTACAGAAGGAGCACATGAAATCAAAATTGCATTTATTTAGCAAAATGCATGAGTAAGGCGTTTATAAAAGATATATTTCCTACAATGCTCATAATACACTTGCAATTTCTAATTTGATGTCTTTCACTAGGCTCAGATATATTATTGTTGAATCTCCTTGCCCAAAAACATTCTTCTCACAGAAGAGAAATCATGTATCAAGGGGGGAGACACACACACACACACACACACACACACACACACACACACATAGAGAGACAGAGAGAGACAGAAACTGAGAGACAGAGAGACAGACAGAGATAGACAGAGAGGTAGACAGGTAGAGAGGCAGACAAACACACAGACACAGAGAATATAATAAACATTATGCTCATCTATCATTCTGATGTCAAATCTTTGAGATATGTATTTTGTACCATTTTCCAAAGTTCTGGATAGAGTTGGATTCTGTGCATGCAGAGTGACTGGTAATTTCACAACCTCTGCATACACCTACACACCCATCTCAGTGCTTTAAACAAGTCCATCCTTCTTCCCTCTCTTCATTAATCCACTCTTCCTCCACACACATGGTGGAAATCTCCTTATACTGGGTATACATATCTTACTCTAAAAGCTTCAAAATCAGATAAATTCATATTGTAATAAGAAGCTGAAAATAAAAAAGTGCTAGTAAAAATATAGGTGATCAAATGCAGGCATCTCCCTTTTTCCTATCTTTGGTCATAAGTCGGCTTCCAACTTTCCAGTGAATGATGGAAAAGCCATGAGCTAAAAAGATGGTTCCTTCTGGTGTTGAAAATAGCAAAACAAAAATAGTATATCTTGTTCAAGTAAACAAAAATTTTGACCCAAGTTTTGGACAATACAAATGCTCTTGAGTTGGGAATTTAAAAGCAAAGAAACAAACAAGCAAACAAGCAAGCAAGCAAATAAAGAACACCAAGGACAAATAGCAGAAACGTAATTTTTTTTAGCTCAGTCTCCACAGGATAGTGCTTTTCTAATGTGGGCACAATGGAAATGTTTGCATTAAAATGTAAAGAAAATTAGTCATTTGCCTGATCCTCTCCTTTATCTTTATGTACAACTCCAATTTTGTGATGACTGGTTAGACATGTAATGTATCCCTTTCCAGAATATTTTATTGTCATGCAGACATTTTTAAAGTACCCACACCCTTGATTGTCCCTTCCCTATTTTAGTGTGCATCACTTATCTTGTTAAGCCATAAAGTACTGGGCATTCCTTCAATGTCTTCACTTGGTGAACCACACTAAAATATATACCTCTTTGGTGGAAAGAATACACATTCATCTATAAAGGAAGGACACTTATTTTTTTTGTAAAGACATGGGTGTTAAAAATTATAATATGCAAAAATTGACATCTTTGACATTAAGAGAGATAATACCATACTTTACTTTTATTTCCCTTCTAACTCATCAAGGAGAATAAATACCACTAGATAAAAGTCTTGTGTTCACAAGGTGCTAAAGTCTCAAGTTGAGAATCGTGAGATTTTCTGAAGTACAATGCTAAGATTTTTATAATGTACTTAATTTTTCTTAAATGGGCATATTAAAATCTTACACAAAGGAAACCTCAATAATAAGTTCCCATGGAGAGACCCATAGCTCCAGGTGCATATGCGGCAGATGATAACATTCACTGGCATCTATAGGAAGAGAGGCCTTTGGTCCAGTGAAGGCTCCTTTTCTCATTGTGGTGAAATGATGAGACTCTGAGGTGGAAGAGAATGGTTGGGACAGGGAGCATCTTTATGGAGGCAATGGGAGGGGGCGAGGGGGAAGAGATTCAGGGAAAGGGAATAACTAACATCTGAAATGTAAATACAGAGCATATCCCCAATAAAAATGATTTCATTTAAATATTGAAGTGGAATAATAAAAAAGTATAGAAAACAAAGGCTTTGTATTATCACTGAAAATTGTGAATTAAAGTGAAAGGAAACATTGGTGAGGATATGCTCCACGTATTCACCAGTATAATAAATAATTCACTAGATACCATGAATAGTTTTGACACTGCTGTTGTTCCTTTCCAACAACTCATTGCACCTGGAAACTTAGTACTCAGATTATAACAAAAAGAAAAGAGGAGCAGCACATCAATTTTTTTTTTGATCATGGATACAATTTCTTAAATTCTGAATATATACCAGAAAATCTTCTAGGCTTTCTACTTTTAGGTATATGTTAAAATACTTCATTTCCTCAAAAGAGATAGATGTAATTAATACCTGTATTATACCCAAAGAAGCTAATTCTGGATTCATTAGATTATTCAAGGTCACCTAGTTCTAAATGGTAAGGCTAAGATATGTATATAGGCAGGCAAAAATGTGAACAGAATGCTATTCTAAATTTAGCTATATTACAGTAATCATTGCAACAGTGAAAATTACAACATGAAAAATGTTAAACAAGGTGCGTAATTGAGCGATTCTCTTAACCCATCCTCCCTTTTCTCTGAAGCATCTCATATAAGACCATACAGAGAGTTATTTGGAAGATGTAAAATTAACTTTGCAGAATGAAAGCCTGTCAGCATTTAGATAAAAAGAAAGGGGTCTCTAGAGGTAGGATGTGAAAAATATTTTACATTTGGATTTAAAAGATGATACTTTCAAACATAAGTTTGAACATACATAAAGGTAAATCTATGGGATTTGATGAAGTTCATTAATGATGAAAAAAATACTGGTAGGAAAAGTGTTCTTGTTCACATTATCATAGAAAAGAAACAAAGATCACATATCTGCCTGGAATCAAAATAGGAGAGAAACTGGGAGCATTTCAAAATGTAAAGTATTTTGATTCAAAAGAATTTGTTCCATTCCTGTGTTGAGAGCTGGGATTACTGACTATTGCATTTCTGCTTATCTCATCTTTCTGTTCAAACTCCTGAAATGTCACTTGGGCTACTGTAACTCAGTCAAGGCTGTTGGGAATGGCCTGGAAGTGCCGATTTCCAAATGGGGCAGATGTGCTTTGATTATGATGGAGGGGTCAAATATCAAAACAATCTGACATAAGCCTTAAAATGTAAAAGTATGGACAGCTATAAAATTCCTTCTGCCCTTAATATTTAAGAAGAAAGAATGCATGTTGTAAAGAAACATGTGTTCCTTTTCTGAAGGACAATTATATTTACAATTGAACCTGCAGAAAAGCAAAAATTTGGGGGCAAAGTAGGAGAACAAATATAAGGCCAGGAGTCTCAGTGGTTAGAAATCAACAGTTTCATCTCAATCAGCATTGGGTGGCTCATTGATGAGTCTTTAGGCATCATTAAGAGAAATGAACCTGTTATTACCGAATGTTAAAACTAAGGCATTTGGAAATTATGATTTTGTAGATATAATTCCACACATTGATATCAGAATAGGGTGTATTTTCATTTTGATCAATGTCGAGTTTTAGTCAGATTCTCAGTCCATATTTAATATAACTTCCTCAGATTTGTATCTAAGTATCACAAAATACTTGGTGATAGGAACCACCATCACTCATCTCAAGCTACACTGTAGAGAAATAGTGAAAAAAACTGCATGGTATTGGTACAGAAACAGACATGATGATGAATGGAATTGAATCTAATACCCAGAAATCATACCACACACCTATGAACACTTGAAATTTGATAAAGAAGACAAAACAATACAATAGAAAAATGAAAGTATCTTCAAAAATGGTACTGAATTAACTGAATGAATCCATGTAAAAGAATGAAAATATATCCATATTTATCACCCTTCACAAAACTCAAGTTCAGTTGTATCAAGGTTCTCAACATAAGACTGGTTACAATAAATCTCATAAAAGAGAAAATGAAAAATATTATTGAATGCATTGGTAAAGGAGTCAAGTTCCTGAACAGAACACCAATGGCTCAGGCTCAATGATCATCAATTGAAAAATGGGTCCTCATGAAATTGCAAAGGTTTTGTAAGGCAAATAGCACTGTCAAAAGGACCATCTGAGAGGAAGGAATCATCATCAATCCTACATCTGACGAAAGCTAATATCCAAAATTTACAAAGAACTCAAGAAGTTAGACACCAACAACCAAAATAACTCAATTAAAAAATGGGATACAGTGTGAAAAGAGAATTCTCAACAGAGTAATATCAAATGGCTGAGAAGTATTCAAAGAAATGTTCAAAGTCCTTAGCCAGCCTGGAAATGCAAATCAAAACATTCATATTACACCCATCAGAATGGCTAAGATCACAATCTCAAGAAATGCCACGTGCTAGTGAATATGTGAAGCAAAGGGAACACCCCTCCATTACTGGTAGGAGTGAAAACTTATGCAATTACTTTAGAAATCAATTTGGCATTTTCTCAGAAAACTCAGAAGGGTTCTACCTCAAGACCCAGGTATATCACTCCTGAGTGTATACCCAAAACATATTCCAACATCTCACAAAGACACTTGCTCAACTATGTTCCTAGCAGCTTAATTCCTAATAGCCAGAAACTAGAAACAATCTTGAAGTTCCTCAACTGAAGAATGGAGAAAGAAAATTTGGTACATCTACAAAATGGAATACTATTTTTTTTAAGCTTATTCTTTTTTTTTATTTTTTTAAACGACTTTATTTTGCAAAACAAAGATAAATGTAAAGATTTTAAACATTTTTTGCTTAAAATTATACATTTTTGTCAGTACTGTTTTTTCAGACATTAAAATAAATTTTACATAAAACCATGTGAATATGTTTTTTAGTCAGTACTTGATTTTTTTCAAGGGCTTTTTAACTATTAAAAACTAAAACAGCATGAATGTTGCAGGTATAAATAGAACTTGATAGCATCCTGATTGAGGTAGTCTAGTCCCAAAAGACATGCATGGTATGTACTCTTTTGTAAGTGAATATTAGCCACAATGCACAGGTAACATATTACACTCCACAGATCCAAGAAAGATAAATAAGTTTGGAGGCCCAAGCAAAGACGAGAACATATGAAGCTCATTTAAAAGGGGGAAGGAAGTGGTCTTACAAAACAGAGGAGGGAGCAAACTCATGGAAATAATAAGATGAGAGGCATCTCCAGAATAAGATAGGAACCTGGGATGAAGGAAACACTCAAGAATCAATGGGAGGGACCTTACCTGTGTCTTACTACATAGGGAATATGGAACCTGAAGAGGTCATCTCTTATATACAGGAACGCTAGTGGAGATGGTTGGTGTCCTAACCCTTCTCTTGGAAGTTATATCGGGTTATAAGATGCTAGGAATCTTGGCTAGGATCACAGTCATAGATTTCTGGGAGTTTTCATTTTCTTATGTGTCTAGTTCATTCAAAAGATACTCCCACCTAAAATTAGTTGACTCTCCAAGTAATCTCTTCATCCATCCTCCTACAAACCATCCCTTCTGTTTCCATTTATATCCTGTTCTCTACATAGCCCAGTCTCTCCATCCATCTATAATATATAATGTATTTCCCCTTCTTAGTGAGATTCAAGCCCCCTTCCTTGTTATTGAGCTTCATTGGATCTCTGTTTTGCAGCATGTTTATTCTTTATGTTATGACTAATACCTACATATAAGTGAGTACAAACTGTGGTTGCATTTCTGGTTTTGGGTTGTGTCACTCAGGATAATTTTTAGTACCATCCATTTGCTTGATATCTAGTACATTTTGTGATGTCACTATTTTAATAGATGAATAATATTTCATTATGTAGATGTCCCACATTTTCCTTATCCATTCTTTGGTTGAGGGGCATCTGGTTTGTTTGAAGTTCTGGTTACTATAAATAAATTACCTATGACCATAGGACTGCAAACTTTCTTGTGATATGTCGGAACTTCTTTTGGGTATGTGCTCAGAAGTGGGGTAGCTGGGCCTTGGCCTTGAGGTGGTACTATTTGCAATTTTCTAAAAAGCACCCAAACTGATTTTCAAAGTGGATTAGAAGTTTGCAATCCCACCAGCAACAGACATGTGTTCCCTTGTTACATAATTTTGCCAGCAAGAGCTGTTGATTAAGTTTTTAATCTTAGCCATTCTGACAGGAATAGGATGGAATCTCAGAGTTGTATTGACTTGGATTTCTCTGATTATTATGAGTGTTTCTGGCAATGGTATGGAAAAGGGGAGACACTTATAGGATCTTGAACAAAGTTTACAACTATTTTTAGAATCACACATCAGGAAGAAAAAAAGTGTATTTTATGCTGGTATATTTCAGGGATTTGTTGTCCTAGAGAAAATAATGTAGTGGCTAGGGATAATTGGGAGTCATACCAAACACCCTTGAACATGAAGCTGTAGAGTAAGAAGCTAGAAAAACAAAGATAATTCTCTTTCTGACTACTAGTATAATTCTATAAGAAAAAGATAAGTCCAGTCATGAAATTACCAGTATGCCCACAGAGGTAAGGGTGAGGTTCTTGCTACCTTGGGCCTGCAATCTAAACTTCTGAGAGAACTGGGAGACTCAAAGAGATGGAAATGTGAGTGTTTCTGTAACCTAAACAGCAGGAAGTATGACAGTCACTCAGAACCTTCCCAGTCAGCTAGAGCCAGTCTTCATTCAAAAATAAGATTTCAACTACTATCCTCTCAGTTGACTCTGGGGTTCTTTTTTCTACTGAATTGAGTTAGATAGAGATGGAAAACTCAAAAGCTATTATTTTGGTTGCTCAAATAACATAATTGTTTCTCTGAACATAAAATAAAACAATACATATGGAGTAGAGAAGGGAAATAGGGTAAAGTATATTTTATTCTACAAGACACACAGAACAGCCCTAGATGATGTTTTAAAACTGATTTTGTAAAACATTTCCTTCTCTAACATAACTGTAGTTGCTTATAGGTGAAATAATGAAAGAAAAGCAATTACAAGGAAGGCGGGAGGATCCTGGGTGGGAAAGGGAAGAGGGGAATTTGATCTAGTATTGGATGAGGGAAAAGACCGAAGCCCTGAGGGCCAGCAGAAAGAATGGAAACAGGCAACCTCAGGAGGTAGGAGGTTGAGGAAACCCTCTATAATGTACCTGGAAGAGACATGGAAGTTAAGTGACTCTCAGGATTCAAAGAGAGGGACCCTAGATAAAATGCCCTACAGTGGGGAGATGGAACTTGTACAGCCCACCTCCACCAGGAGGACAAAAAATCAAGTGGGGGATGGGGTTACCATCCCATATAGTCAAAACTTTGACCCATAATTGTTCTATCTGAAAGAACTGCAGGGATAGAAATGGAGAGGAGCATGGTGAAAAGGAGGTCCAGCAATAGGCTAAAAGTGGCATGCAGCTCAAGGGGAGCCTCAAGGAATGACACTATTACTGAGGCCATGGAGCACTCATAAGTAGGGCCCTGATATGATCCAACAAGCAGCTGAATGAATCAAATGCAGATATTTGCACCTAATTAGTGGACAGAAGCTGCTGACCCCTGAGGTTGATTTAGGGAAAAACTGGAAGAAGCTGAGGAGGAGGGCAACCCTGTAAGAGGACCAGCAGTCACAATTAAACTGGATCCCCAAGATTTCTGAGAAACTGGCCCACTAACCAGTCATCATACATCCAACACATATACAACAGAGGATCGCCTGGGTCTGGATTTAGTCAGAGAAGATGCACCTAATCCTCAAAAGACTGGAGGCCCCAGGGAGTTTAGGGATCTGGTGCAGTGGAATAGGTGTGGCAGTGGGGACATCCTTATGGAGACAGGAGAGCAGGGAAGAATATGGAATGGGGAGCAATAAGAGCATAGACCAGGAGGGGAATAATATCTGGACAAAAAAATAAATAAAATGTATAAAAAAAGTGTTATATCAAGGTTAAGTGAGCAATATATAATGATCAACAGGTTTAATTAGTATATCTGACACCTTCTAACACATTATTATGTTTTGTTATAAGAAAATTCAAATCTTTAAAAATAAATATCGCATAGTACAAAAACATGATGGTTGAATATGTGCTGCGCTAAGTGTAGCAGACCAGGGAAAGAAGATATTGAGGAAATCTTATGGTTAGAGAGCTTTGTGCGATTTAATAGCAAAAGGTATTCTGTTTGCTTCTGGTTCTAAAATGTGTACTTTACTATTTGACCTTATAGCATCAATATATGGTCTAGCAAATATTTCTGTCTAAATCACCTTAAATAAATAGGATGCCTTATCATCTGATATATAGATGTTAAATTTCTGCTGGTAGACCACTGGAAATTTTATTGATTTGATTTTTGGGAACAATAAACCTTGAAATGTCTTTTACTCTAATAATAATAGCTAACTTTGTATGAAGTTGTTATTACTGAAGCAGTGTACAACTCAATATAAAACTATTTCATTAGGCTATATTAAAATATTTCTGCATATATATGTGGTTAATATATGTACATATATACACATGTATTTATTATACATATATATGTCATACATATAACACATACATATATATGTACATATATATTTTATATACACATATATTTGAAAATATACAATATATATTGCACTATATATGGTATATATTATACTATATACATTTTATTATGTAATATTAATATATATGGAATACATGTGCATATATATACACATAGACTATAGCTCATATGTATAGTGTATATTAAATATGTGTGTATAGATTTCAATATGTATATATGCATATTTGTATGTGTATAGCTTTTCATGTTTTAGATATATGCATATATATATGCATCCATATATAAATAGATATACATATAATAGGTATATATATGACAGTAATTATCAATGTAAAAGAAGCTATCTATATGAGAGTGTTGGGAGACAATGGCAGGGTTGGAGAGAGGGACATGTGAGGGGCTGGTGGAAAAAAACAAAGGAGAAAGTGGTATAATTTTATTTTAATTAAGAATGTAAAATAAATAATAAAAGTTAATTATGTATATTAGAAACACATCTGTTTATTTTTTATTTGTATGACAATTAGCATATGTTAGTGACAAACATGCTGCAAAAGATTTGTTGATGAAATATGAAGAAAGAGGATTAAAGCCATTACTGATTTCATAGCCTATAATCATAATTATATTTCTGGGGTAGGAGGATCTTGAGGTCAAGTTTATCTTGGGATATAAAGTTAATCAGTGAAAAGGCTAAGCAAAGTAGTGAGGTCCTGTCCTATCAAATGATATGTAGAAAGTTTGGTAGTTAAGTAAATGCATAGGTTGGTAGTTAGGTAGGTTGATTGATGGATGGATGGATGGATAAAGAGCCAGAGCTGTAGCTCAGAGCAAGATAGGCTTTAGGTTAAAATCTAAAGCATCATTTCTTCCTCAACACATAAAATCCTACACACACAAAAAGAAAAAAGGAAACAAATAAGCAAAAAACAAATAAAGTTGCTTTAAAATATGAGTTACTATATAAGCATTATAGGTCATACATTATCACTGTTTATCAAAAGAATTTCAATTAATTCACTTTTTAAATTGTTCCCAAATGAAAATTATTTAAATAATTCTAATAGATTAGAGTAAAATAATATTGTTCAACATTTTTAAATGTACAACTTGAGTGAATAAATTAAAATTTTGAAAAATTTGACAGACAGCAAATTTACTTATTTAAAGAAATGAAATGCAAGATCAGGTGTATTTATTTACACATGAATCTTTAGAATAGGATTAACTTCCTTTTGTTGATACTTTTTTTTACTTGATTTTTTAAAGGCATTTTCTCAAATATATTGTAATTTTAAAAAATATTCACTTGTATCCAAGTATCAGCTAACCCTCTCTTCCCAGGACCTACTCCTTTTCCTCTCCCCCTTTCTCCTTTGAGAAGAGAGATCCCCCCCTCTAAATAATCCCCACTGCTGCTACCACTGCTATGCCTTCCCGGACCTCCCCATCCTAGCATTTTGGTTTGAAGGTTTAGTTGCTCCTTTTATCCCTCCACTAGTGGGCTTACCTGGAAAAGAGAATTGGCATTTCTGGTTCTATATTCCCTCTTGCGACTCTAAAAGCTAAAAGGGCCTGGGCAGAAGTCTTGCAGATACCACACATTTCAGCCAAGACCGCTACATCCAGCAACACTTTTCATCTCCATAGCTGAAGAAACCAAGACATTCCATGACAAAAACAAATTTAAACAATACCTTTAGTAATCGCTAAGGAACAGTTAGCTATTATGACCTCAGTAAATATTAACTAGAGAATCAGTTAATTAAATGTTGACTTATTTTGAAGACAAATTTTATATCAAGGAAGAGTTAAGCTGGAAAAGCACATAGATATGAAATGTTTCTTTGGAGACTTATTATTAAGCAAAATAAATGCAGAAATAATATTTTCTCTAAGTAGCCTCTATGTCTTTCATAACAAATGATACCTGAAACACTTTTTATTGCTTTGGCATGTCCCTATGTAACACCAGCTTTAGCAAGCACAGTTCCTTCATATTCTAGATCAAACATTACTTGAAAGTAAAAGTATAATCTTTATTAGTAGGATAATATCTCACCATAACAAAATTATATATTTTAACATGATGTGAGATGATATAATCGTACCTGTGCAAATGGCATATGATGGTTCTGATAAATTTAATGGATCTACCAAGTGAATGCTCATACTTCATCAATTTTGCATGCTTGGTTGTGTTATAATTGCTTTGCTCAACTCACATAAAAATTTTTAGACATTACATTTTCAAACATTTCTCATCATAACCAAACTAAAAGTGGCAATACATTTCAATGCTAAAAAGAATTGAAATTTAGACCCAGTTGGTCATGTTATTTAAATATGTGTTCATATAGATCTCAAATACTATCATTTATACTTAGAAATTTTGTTCTTAGAAACAGCATATTGAACTCTTTGAATGAGATTTTTAAAATGTATTTATTCATACATATCTGCAATTATGTGCATGGGGTTCCTGTGCCCACCAAGGGCAGTGTTTTCAGATGCCCCTGGAAGAGGAGTTTCAGCCCCTTGTAAGCTCCCTGATATGGATGCTACCAAGTAAACCCAAGCCTTATGGAAAAGCAGCAAAAACCCTTACCCACTTATTCATTACTTCATTTTTTATGTCTTATTGGGCTCTTTGTTTCATTACAAATACCAAAACTTAAAACAACAAACCAAACCCTATCTGGAAAGTAAATATATGGTTAACTGTCACAAGTGAATAAACCACCTTGTTTGGGGAGCAAGAACATGTTAGGAAGGGGTATGGCTCTGTGGGTAAAGTGTTTTTCACACAAATGTGAAGACCTGTGTTTCTATCCCCAGAATGCATAGAAGCCAACACTGGCAGCAAAAAAAAAAAAAAAAAAAAAAAAAAAAAAAAAAATCTATAATCTAGATGCCCTTTTGGTGATATTACAGGAGGAGAAAGAAGAATCCTTAGAGATATAGGTCATGTAGCTTAGCCCACCCACAGATGAACAATAATTTCTCCAGCATTGCTTCCAACAATGTAGATCAACCCTTGAGGCTGTCCTCTAACCTTCTTGTAGAACATATACCTGGTCATATATTCCCGCATGCACATAGGAAGATGTACACACACATACAGGCACATGTACCATACCTACACACACAAAAATGTTTGGGAAAACAGAATATATTAATGGCTTTTATTTTATTTTATATTTTGGAAATACAAGATAAATACCATCACACACTTGATACCAAACAGACTGATGATCATGAGAAAAAAAAGAAGACTAAATTTTGATTTAAAAACTTATAAACAAATAAAAGTGCCAGGATACATGTCTGTCTCACCACTGGGCTGTCCAATCGCTACCATGATGTTGCTCAAGGGAGGAAGAATAGTCTGTGATAGGCCTTTCAGCCTGTGTTTTTCCATGTGGGAAACAGCAGGATTTCTTACAGAAGCTTGATTCCCAGACTCCCATATACCCATATGCTGTTGGGGACCAATGGGTAGTTAGAAACCAGGTCTGTGGGTCCACACTTCCCCTAAGTGCCAGGCAGGATGGGGATAGCTGAATCCAGTGTGGTTCTGAGTGCTGCTGACAGTACAGAGGAACTGAAAGAGAAAAAGTCCTCACTGGCAGATTGAGATGCAGCTCTGTATGACGTATATACACACACACTTAGTGATAAAGGTAATCCATGCTTATCCAAAGTGCTTTATTTGAAGACAGTTGTAAGTGCATACATCATACTCAGGGTGAACCATAAATTAAATAACCTTTTCAGAAAAGGATGTTCAGGAAGGGAAGCTCATTGGCTAAATACTCTGGCCTATGTATATACCTCATTAGCATTAAGACTGTCAGGTTTTTATACTAAGTGACCTATTTTAATGGTTCTCCCAGTGTGGTGTCATGGTGACCTGTTCCAGATCAGAGAGTTCAGCCAGAAGCTGGCCTTACCCCTACTGTTTTCAATTCTGAGATTTCTCTGGATTTAGGCTGAAGGAATCTTACAAGTTCTTCTGTCTGGGGCAGTGTTCTTGTCCCACATACAAGTAAATATGCACCATTTGAAAGAATTATGTAGACTTAACTGTGGCACAAATAAATATTAAGTCAGGCTTCTTATAATCTAAAGTTGTTTAAATGTCATGCAGGCTGGCAGAGGTTGTCATTGTAAGAGCACGCTACTGTTATTCTCCTGGGAAGAAATAAAAAAAACAAAATTTAATTTCATATGAAACAGATATGAGGCTGAGAGTTGTCAATGTTAGGATATTTTATAAGGTTAACATGGCTTAATATTAGAATTTAACATAAAATAATGAGAAAAAAACGTATACTTAAGATGTATATAAACTGTACCAAAATCATGCCAGAAAAAGAGCTGGTATCTCAGGAGTTCTGACATACCTTAGAGCACAGGTGAGATTACCACTTCTAATTCAAGGAACCCGCACCGTAGTACTAAGGACACAGGAACCAAGAAGCAACTTAGGACAGGATCCTTCTGGCTTCAATCTGCTCCCAGGACCTGACCTGTACCAAGATCTCCATACCCAAATCCCACTGTGAGAGAGCTTGTCACTTAGGAGTGCTGACACACCTTTGAGAACAGGTAAGACCACGACTTCTGCTCAAATATGTATCCCAAGAGTGACCCAACTGAAGGCCTCAAGACACGGGAACAAAGGAAAAGACTAGGACAGGACCTTGCTACTTTCTGTCTGTGCACTGGAGATTACACCATGCCATAGCTCTCTATACCTAAATTCTGCCCAGAGAAAGCTGGATTCCCAGGAATGCTGACACACAGGATTACAGGAAGGACAAGCCACAATCAGAGATGGGAAGACTAGCTATCTCTGGAAATAAGCAGAAGGCAAGGGGCAAGTACAAGAACCCAAGCAACATAAATCAAGGCCATTGGCATCATCAGAACCCAGTTCTCCCACCACGGCAAGCCCTGGATACCCAAACACACAGGAAAAGCCAGATTCTGATTTAAAGCCATTTTATATTGATTATAGAGGATTTTAATAAAGACATAAATAACTCCTTTAAAAAAGTATAGGACAACAGAGGTAAACAGGTAAAAGCACTTAAGAAGAAAACATAAAACTCAATAAAAATTACAGCAAAACACAATCAAACAGGTGAAGGAAATAAACAAATCTGTCCAGGATCTAAAAATGGAAACAGAAACAAAAAAAAAAAAAATCACAAAGGGAGACAACCCTGGAGATAGAAAACCAAGAAAAGTGATCAGCAGTCATGGAAGCAAGCATCACCAAGAGAATACAAAAGGTAGAACAGAGAATCTCATGTGCAGAAGTAGCCATAGAAAACATTGACACAACAGTTAAATAAAATGCAAAATGCAAAATCTCCTAAACCAAAGAATCCAGGAAAGACACAATGAGAGGATCAAACCTAAGGATAATAGGTGTAAAAGAGCAAAAACTCCCAACTCACAGGATCACCAAATAGTTTCAAAAAAATTGTAGAGAAAACTTCTGTAAGCTAAAGAATTTCCTCCTGTACATAATAATAAAAGCACCAAATAGACAAATTTGAATATTAAAAGCAGTAAGAAAAAAAAAGTCAAGTAACCATTAAAGGCAGACCTATCAGAATTATACCAGACTTCTCAACAAAGAGTATGAAAGGTAGAAGATACTGGGCAGATGTCATAAAGATGCTAAGAGAATACAAATGCCAGCTTAGACTACTATACCCAGCAAAACTCTCAATTAACATAGATGGAGAAACCAAGATATTCCATGACAAAGACAAATTTTCACAAATCCAGCCCTACAAAGAATCATGAAAACTCCAAAACTCCAACACAAGAAGGGAAACTAGACAGTAGAAAAAAGCAAGAAAGTAATCTATTTTTAATAAACCCAAAAGAAGATAGCCACACAAACACAATTCCACCTTTGACAAATAATACTAATAATAACTGGAAGCAACAATCACTATTATTTAATATCTCTTACAATCAATGGAATTAATTTCCCAATAAAAAGACATTGATGGATACATAAACTGGACCCAGCATTTTCCTGCATTCGGGAAAACACACACACACACACACACACACACACACACACACACACACACAAACTAAACAAAACAAAACAAACAAACAAAAAAAAAAAAAAACAGTGAAAAAGATAGACACTACCTCAGAGTAAAAAGCTGGAAAAACATTTCCAAGCAAATGGTCCAAAGAAGCAAGCTGGAGTAGCCATTTTAGTATCAAATAAAATCAATTTTCAACCAAAAGTTATCAAAAACATAAAGAAAAACACTTCATACTCATCAAAGGGAAAAGTCAATCAAAATGAATCCTCAATTCTGAACATCTATGTTCTAAAAGCAAGGGCACCCAAATTCATCAAAGAAATGTTACTATACCTCAAAGCACACAGTACACCACTTGCAATAAAAGTGGGAGATTTCAACACCCTACTCTAATCAATGGACAGATCATAGAAACAGAAACTAAACAGAGACATACTGAAACTAATAGACATCAAACAAATAGATTTAAAAGATATCTATAGAACATATCCTAAAACAAAAGAATTTACCTTCTTCTCAGCATCTCATGGTACCTTCCCCAAGACTGACTATATAATTGACACTCAACCGATACAAGGAAATCCCATACATCCTATGAACTAACACTGATCTTCAATAAGAACCAAAACAACAGAAAGCTGACATACACATGAAAGCTAAATAATGTTTTACTCAGTGATAAGATGGTCAAATAGAAAGGAATTAAAGACATTTTAGAATTTTATGAAATTGAAGGTACAACAAAACCAAACTTATGGGACACAATGAAGGTAGGGCTAGAAGAAAAATCCATATCTCTAAGTGTCTCAATTAAAAAAAAAAAAAAACCTGCACAAAGAATACACTAGTAAATTGACAGCACACTTCAAAGCACTAGAACAAAAGGAAGCAAATATAGCCAAGAGGAGTAGATGGTAGGAAATAATCAAACTCAAGTCTGAAATCAACCAAGTAGAAACAAAAAGAACTATACAAAGAATCATTAAAACCAGAGCTGGTTCTTTGAGAAAATCAACACGATAAATAAGTCCTTAGCCAGACTAACCAGAGGGCACAGAGACAATATCAAAATTAATAAAATCAGAAATGAAAAAGAAGACATAACAACAGAAAATGAAAAAATTGAAAAAATCATCAGATTCTACAATACAAGTCTATACTTATTTAAAATAAAAAATCTGGTTATAGTGGACAAATTTTAGACTGATACCAGATGCCAAAGTTAAATTGGGAGCAGATAAATCATCTAAACTGTACCATAACCCCTAAAGAAATTGAAGCAGTCCTAAAAAGTCTCCCAACCAAAAACAGCCCAGCACCAGATGGGGTTTAGTGTAGAGGACTATCAGACCTTCAAAGAAGACCTAATACCAATACTCTTCAAAATTTTCCACAAAATAAAAATAAAAGGAATACTACCTAATTTGTTCAATGAAGCTACAATTCTGCTTATACATCAACCACAAAAAGACTTAAGGAAGAAGTATAACTTCAAACCAATTTCTTTTGTAATTATCCGTACAAAATTAATCAATAAAGTTCTTGCATCTGAATCAAAGAACACATCAAAACTATCATCTATCATGAACTATCATGGCTTCATTCCAGTAATGCAGGAATGATTTGATATACAAAAATTCATAAAAGTAATTCACTGCATAAAAAAACTCAAAGAAAAAAAACTCACATGATTATCTTAGTAGATTCTAAGAAATCATTTGACAAAATTCAACAGTTCTTTATGTTTAAAGTCTTAGAGATATCAGGAATTCAATGTCCATAGTTAGCACAGTAAAAGCAATATACAGCAAACTAATAGCCACCACAAAACTAAACCTAGAAAAACTTGAAGCAATACACTAAATTCAAGGACTATACAAGGCTGCCCACTTCCCTACTTATTCAATATAGTACTTGAAGTTCTAGCAGAAAAATTAGACAACAAAAGGAGATCAAATAGATACAAATAGAAAAGGAAGAAGTCAACATATCACTCTTTGCAGATGATATAATAGTACACATAAGTAACTCCAAAAATTCCAGCAGAGAACTCTTACAGCAGAAAAAGAACTTCAGAAAAGTGGCTGGATATAAAATTAACTCAAATATATTAGTAGCCTTTATCTACTCAAGGAATTATCGGGCTGAAAAAAAAGAAGGAAAATGACACTTTTCACAATAGTCACTAGCAATATAAAGTATCTGGGGGTGACTCTAAATGAACAAGTAAACAATCTGTAGAATAAGAACTTCAAGTCTCTGAACAGAAAAATCAAATAAGACCTCAGAAGACAGAATGATCTCCCATGGTCATAGATTGATGAATTAATATACTAAAAATGGCCATCGTGCCAAACCAATCTACAGAATCAGTGCAATTGCTATCAATATTTCAACTCAATTGTTCACAGAGTTAGAAAGAGCAATTGTCAAATTCATTTGAAGTAACAAAAAGAAAACAGGATATGAAAAACTATTCTCAACAATAAAATAACATCTGGTGAAATCACCATCCCTGACCTCAAGGACTACTACAAGTAATTGTGATAAAAATTAATAGTATTGGTGCAGAGACAGGCAGGTAGTTTAATGGAAAAGAATTGAAGACCCAGAAATAAACCCACACACCTATGATCACTTGATCTTTGACAAAGAAGCTAAAAACATTCAATGGATAAAGGACAGCATCTTCAACCAATGATGCTGGTGCAACTGGCAGTCAGCATGCAGAAGAATGCAAATTGATCCATTCTTATCTCCTTGTACAAATCTCAAGTCCAATTAGATCAAGGACCTCCATATAAAACCACACACACACACACACACAAACTAACAGAAGAGAAAGTGGGCAAGAGCATCGAACAAATGAGGACAGGAGAAATTTCCCTGAACTGAACATGAATGGCTTATGCTCTAAGATCAAGAATCCAAAAATGGGTCATCATAAAACTGAAAAACTTTAAAGTAACGATCCTGTCAATAGGACAAATAGGCATCCAACATATTGGGAAAAGATCTTTACCAATCCTACTTACATACAAAGAACTCAAAAAGACTCCAGAGAACTAAATAACCCTATTAAAAATGGGGAATAGAACTAAACAGAGTATTCTAAACTGAGGAGTCTCAAATGGTCAAGATGCTCTTAAGAAATGTTCGTCATCTTTAGTGATCAGGGAAATACAAATCAAAATTACCCTGAGATTCCACGGCACACCTGTCAAAATGGCTAAATCCAAATCTTAGGTGAGAGCAAATGCTTGCAAGGATATAGAGAAAGAGAAACACTCCTTCGGTGATGGTGGAATTGAATGCTGGTACAACGACTGTGAAAATCAGTCTGGTAGTTACCCCAAAATTTGGACTTAGTACCACCTGAGGATCCAGCTTTACCTTTCTTTGGCATATGTCCAACTTGTAATAAGGACACATGTTCCACTATGTTCATACCAGCCATATATATAATATCCAGAGACTGGAATCAACCAAGATGTTCCTCCACAGAGAAATGAGTACTGAAAATGTAGTATATTTACACAATGGCATACTATTCAGCAATTAAAAGCAATGACATAATTCTTAGTTAAATAAATGGATCTACAAAATATCATGCTGAGTGAGGTAACTCGGTCACAAAAGAACACACATGGTATGTACTTACTGATAATTAGATATTAGGCAAAAAGTTTTGAATACCCATGATACAACTCAAGGACCACATGAACCTGAAGAGGAAGGACTACCAAAGAGTGGATGCTTCAGTCCTACTTAGAAGAGTAACCAAATATTCAAGGGAAATAGACGATAGAAGGGACTTGGCAGGAATAGAGGAGGGTGATGATAAAAAGAGGGGCAGAATTGAGTATGAGAGGAAAATATACTGATGGTCAGGAAATTGAACAGCGGTGTGTAGCATTGGAGGATGGGGTAATTGGACAGCAATCAGAAGGTCCCAGATGACAGGAAAGCAAGAACAAGGACCCCACAGGGATGGCTTTAGCTAAAATACCCCACAGAGGTGAGAGAGAGCCTTCTGAGACAATATCCAGAGTTTAGCCATGTGGCCCTCCACCCAACCCCCCATTGAGGGCTCAGGCCACTGACCCATCTCTAAAATTTTAGAACTGTATTTCTAAAAGAAATACAGGGACAAAGATTGCAATAGAGACTGAAGGACAGGCCATCAACAGACTGCCCCACCTGTGCATTTCCTCATCCCACATGCAGACACTAAAACCATACACTAGTGCTGATGCCAAAATATTGCTTGCTGACAAGAGTCTGATACAGTCTCTTACAGTCTGTCTCCTTAGGGGTACTGCCAGCTCCTGACCAATGCAGATGTGGATGCTTGAAGCCAACCATCAAACTGATTATAGGGACTCCAATAGCAGAGTTAGGGGAAGGACTGAAGGAGCTGATGGGGCCTTATCTGGCATCAATGGGAGGAGAGACCTGTTGTCCTATGAAGGCTTTATTCCTCAGTGTAGAGGAATGTCAGGGCATTGAGTTAGGAGTGGGTGGGTGAGTGGGCAGGTAAGGAGCTCCCTCATAAAAGCAGGGAAAGGGGGAATGGGATAAAAGGTTTGCAGAGGAGAAATGGAGAAAAGAGATAACATTTGAAATCTAAATAAATTAAATAAAATACATTTTAAAAAGATGTATATATACTGCTATTCAACACTGAGTACACTCTGTAAAGTAGATCTTAAAAATTGTTATGTTTTCTACAAAGAACAAGGAATTACATTACCTGCCTAATTTTTACATTGTAAGAATTTCAGAAAATTATGCAATTCAGTGATGTGCTTAGAAATGCTTAAAATCACATAGATTAGTTTTGGGTAGAGTGGTTTCCCTAATTTACATCTTCAATGGCACAAATATTTCAGCCTCTCTACTACATGCCACAACATTTTTTAAACTTTTCATTTTAAAAGAATACAATCGCCATCTCTGTTGCATAAATTAATACCCAGAAAATCAGGGTCTCAAAATTTTTATAAAATAGGAAATTTCCTATGCCATGTCAAAATCTACTCCCGAATAAATATAATTTATCATTGACAGATTTCTCTGTAATATGTAAGAAAACTACTTTATAATATAAAAATTTCAAATCTTAGTTGCTTCTTATAATTATAAATAATTTGGGGAAATAGTTCTGTATTTTTGTTGAAAAGTTTTAAAAGGGACATATGAACTATACTTACTCGAACAATTTAATATGAAAACTTTAAGAGAGAAGAAAAAAGAAACAATCAATGAGTAAGGAAATAGTTGCCTGTTTTTATTAGTTTGTGGTAAATATTTTGGTACCTCTAAGTAAAGCTGTGAAAACTGGTGTTTTTTCAAAATGTGTAAGTAACTGGACATGACAAATTTTGGTCACAGATAAATTGCAAGGACAAAATTCAGAGTGGTATCTCCCTTCAAAAAAATGCTCATCAGATTTTGGATTTTCTGATTGAAATTGAAAGTGGTTTGGCTCCTGTGTTAGGATTAGCAAACATAGCATTGGATTCCCATTAGGATTAGCTGTCACCCATCAATTCTAATACTACAGAATTCACAGCTCTACTCTGAGCATACTGAAGGTACTGTCAAGGTCTGTCTTGTTAGGGAGAGCCAGCAAACCACATAAGAAGGCAAAGCCTGTATTGGGCAATATAAAGGGCTGCAGAAAGTGTGTGATTATGACCTCACTTTAATGGTATACTCAAAATTTTTACCTCATCCACCTCCATCTATCTAAAAAAAAAATGGCTCCCTGCGAGATACACAAGCCACATGGTGTTGCTTGTCTATGCTAACTTAGAGAAGAAATGGCTCCTAAGAAAGGTGTTTATGGTTTAGGCTTCCTAAATTGGATATTCAGTATGTGCAGCTTCAATAATCAGGCTGGGGCTAAAGAAGTAAATCACATTCCATCGTATTAAACTATATATGTACATATGAGTTCATAAACTATGTATCAACGTATATGTATCCACCTATATTAATACATGTACCAGTGTATTAGCATGTATTTTCCCAGACTAATCTTTATACAGCAAACATTTGCTAAGTAAATAGAATTAAACAAAAACTTTGAACTTGGGAATTGAGGGAAGAATAGTGTGCATGAGACTGAAGCACTGGCTTATTCTTTAGTGGGAAGACTGGTGAGTACATAAGGAATTGTGTTGCTCTCTTCATCATTGGCATGCAGCTGAGCAGAATTTGAATTGACAGCATAAATATCCAGGTTACAAAGGATATATTTAAAACCCTTAACTCAGCAAATGAGTCGCAAGTAAACTTGTCTATTAGGTCTAGTCAGAACAAACTGGAGACTTTTTGCTTAGATTTCTTTCAGGGTTTACCAGACATGGACAAAAATATATTATTATTAGCTGTATTCCCCACAAAGAATAAAGGATTTGAGAACGAAGTTTTGTAATACTAATCAATTTTAGGATGCTCATAAGCCATTACAAGACGAATACAGATCTAGGCGATGTCCCCTGGGGAAAAATGGAGAAAGGAAAAAAATATGGCATTATGTTCCTTCTGGGAATGTCCAAAAAGACATTGTTAAACACAACATAATTAGTAACCATTTACCTAACTTCCTAGGGAGGAAAATACTTAAATCCCATAGGTTACAATCACATAATTGAAAAGCAAAAGGAGAAAAAGAAATAATAATGATTTCCCTTCCATGTGTGTTTTCTATTAATGGCAGTACTCACAAGATATTAGCACCGCAGAACAATGCCTAACACAGTTAGGAATCAACATAAGAACACTTTGGCTTACTAATCCCTACTTAGAGGGGAAAAATGCATATTAAACAAATATTTGCTTACATTTGAGCAAAAGTATTACTACAGATATTTTCATTGTTAATGGATAAATATTAACCTCAAAACAGATTCCCTGTGGTTAACATCTCATGTATCATATTTTGTAGTATACATCCTTTTACAGGTTTATTTGTACCTGATAAAAAGGTAATGTTACATGATCATCATAGAAACACTTATAGAACTTGGTGCCCACTATCATGGAAATCTCTTTCTGTGAACAGTAATGTTGAGAACACTCTCTAAATTCAAGTCAGATCTAGAATATACTGACTCAATTGTTTAGAGTTAAGCTCTTAAGGAGAAAAAGGATCCTTAGGTAAGCACTATGTCACATGTATACACATATATTTTTATTTCTCGTGTGTGTGTGTGTGTGTGTGTGAGAGAGAGAGAGAGAGAGAGAGAGAGAGAGAGAGAGAGAGAGAGAGAGAGAGACAGAGACAGAGACAGAGACAGAGACAGAGAGACTAGAGAGCGCTTCCAGGTAGTGAAGAAACTACAGTTGAAGTTGAGAATAAGAGAATATCTCAGCTTTTCTGCTAAAACAAACAATCAAAACTCTATTTCTATCCCTCTCCCCCTCTCTTTTTCTTTGCAATCTGGGACTCTGCTGTTCTCCAGCACTGTTTCTTCCCCCCTCTATCCCTATCCTCCAGCTGCTTCACCTAAAGGAATGGTGAAACAGCAACGCGAATGAATTATTCTTAATAACAATGTAAACTAAATTATTTCAGGGCTATATTTTTTCACCATATATCATCCCCCAATAACCGCACAGAAAAAAAAAACATTTATTTAAAACTGCACCTCAGTCTCTGAGCAGTTAAATGATCTATCTTTACTTTCTAAGGTAATATGGCTAACCCCAAGCCCCATCACATGATACTTCCATATTATTATTTACCCAATCTGCTAGACTTCCGGTATGTTTCCATGATCTCTCTCTGGACCCTATCCTCATGGTTCCAATTGCTCCATCCTCACTGGTCTTTCTCCTTTCTGTGGTTGGCAGATATTCTACCATGTTCTCTATTCTGGCCAGTCATTGGATGATTAGTATTTATTGACAAGGCAAAGAGTAGATGGTAAGAATTGTTTACACTTGAAACAGGAGTTTCTTGGTGTTAGCATTACAGTGCTGTGGCCAGATTAAAACAAGACATGAAGGCAGAAAATCAGCATTTGAGTAACACAAGGGTAAACTTTACATAATGTATAAAAGCATTAAACCTACAGAACACTTAGACACATGATGAACAATGTATTGTTATTTATTGCCTCAAATGAAAATTGATATTGAAAAATATGTGGTTTGTTTACTTGATTAGATTTTATAGTTGTGGAACCTCCCTTTGGGCAAATTACTATGTTAAAAGAAAAAAAAAAAAAAAAAAACACTTCCTTTCACTACCAAAAGTCTGCCTTCTTTTGATGATTATTATTTACTAAAATATGTTATGTGGAATAAGAATAAAATGGTATCAGTATCTCAAAGAAAACATGATTATGCAGATAATTGTTTAGATAATTAGGCATGAATTTATAAAACCAATTTAAACACATGCAACCATGAGACATAAGTAACTAGTATGTACTTTGGCATAAATACTTCTAAACGCCTATCTAACACAACTTTGTATATAGAATGATTTCATTTATAAAATATTTTTCTTATTATGTGTTGTCACTTGATAAAATTGGCCAATGAAGCTAAGTCTCTTCAATCTAAGATAAAAGTAGACCATTTACAGTCACTTTTGAAAGCGTCCCTCTGAAATTCTTTAAAAATGGAACAATCAGCAAGCAATTTCTCTAGCTCCTGAACACGTACACAGATTCTTCTTTCTGCTTATGTGTTTTCCTGAACCCAAATCTGTATATTACTTTCTGTATAAGAAAGGAGAATATAAAAGGGTAATTCACTCTATGTCTAATAAAATATGATGGAGTGGTAGGGTGAATGTTGGCCAAGATTTATTAGGTTCTTTCCAAATCATGATAATCCAACATTACACATTACATTTAATCCTATAATTTCCCAATTCCTAGGTGTGATTATTACTTTAAATTCTCAAACTGGAACAATCTAAAAATTCCTAATAGAAAGACATTATAAAGTGTAATTTTCTTTATGTTAATTGAAATGAACCAATTTACTGTGTACAGAAATAGTTTTTGAGACACGAACTGTTTACAAATGGATAAACTATAATGCTAATTCATAACATCATTTTTTTATTTCTTACTGTTATAGGCAATTTATAATCATCTGTTTCAGTTTCCTGAAACCTTAACACCCCTACACAATGAAATAAAACACAGAACTGAGAGCTATGATAAACCCTTTCTCCTTTAGCTGCTTTTGTAAATTATTATAGAAATAAAGAAGTGAAAAATTTCCCCAGAGCTCCCATGGACTAAGCCACCAACCAAAGAGCACACATGGGGGAACCTATGGCTCAAGCCACATATGTAGCAGAGGATGGCCTTTTCTGTCATCAATAGAAGCTCTTGGTCCTGTGAAGGCTCATTTCACCAGTGTAGGGGAATGCAAAGTGTTGAGGTGGGAGTGGGTGGATGAAAGTGGAGCATCTCATGGAAGCAGGTAGGGATGGGAGAGGGGAGAACCTGGAAAGGAGATAATATTTGAAATGTAAATACATGAACTACCCAATTAAAAATGATAAAAATTAAATAAATAAAAGTGGAAGACAAGATCCAAAACTCAGACGACAACAGATGCTGGCGAGGTTGCAGAGAAAGAGGAACCCTTCTCCACTGTTGGTGGGGTTGCAAACTAATACAACCACTCTGGAAATCAGTCTGGTGATACCTCAGAAAATTGGACATAATACTACCTGAAGACCCAGCTATTCCACTTCTGGGCACATACTCCAGAGACACCTTAGTACACAACAAAGATATATGCACCACAATGTTAATAGCAGCTCTATTTATGATAGCCAGAAGCTGGAAAGAAGCCAGATGTCCTTCAGAAGATGAATGGATACAAAAATTGTGGTACATTTACACAATGGAATACTACTCAGCCACCAGAAACAATGACTTGACCAAATTCTTAAAAAAATGGCTGCATCTAGAGAATATCATTCTGAGTGACATAACCCAGTCACAAAAGAACAAACATAATATGCAGTCACTGATAGTGGGATGCTAACCCCAGAGGCTCCCACTGCCCCAGAAACAACTCACAGACTGTATGAAGTCCAAGAAATAAAGAAAACAAAATAAAACAAAACAAAAAAATCTTTATACAACAAGAAAACTTTGACTATTTCCATGTTACATTTTGTTTTACATGTACTTTATGCTCATTGTAACTATTAAGTTTTCAATGCATACTATCAAACCTTTAAAAATATCAAGTACTGACTAAAAAATATATTCATACAGTTTTATGTAAAAATTATTTTAAAATCTGAAAAAAGGTACTGACAAAAATGTATTGTATAATTTTATGCAAAATAATGCTTAAAATCTGTACATTTATCTTTGTTTTGTAAAATAAAGCTGTTAAAAAAAGTGGAAGACACTACAAAAAAAAGAAGTGAAGAATTCTAAAATCTCACAAGGAATTTCAAAACTGACTATTTCTTTTCAAAAGGAGTGTAGTAATCTGGATGGGAATAGCCTCAAAGGTACATTTGAATACTTGGTTCCTAGTTGATGGAAATCTTTAAAAAGAATTGGGAGATATACTCTTGCTAGAGGATGTGTGTTAGAGGAAAGCAGGCTTTTAAGATTTGATACCCCATGCCATAAACTTTAGGACCAGTGTAGTATTCCCTCTCCCCCTCCTCTCTCTCCTATTTCTCTCTCCATCTTATGTTTGTAGATGAAATTTGAGCTCTCAGTCTCAGCTCTTGTGCCATCGTTGTATGCCTAGTGCCATGCTCTCTGCCATTATGGTCATGAACTCATGTTCTGACAACATAAAAATGATTCTTCCTTAAATTGCCTTGGTAGTTGCATCTCATTATAGCAATAAAAAAGTCTTCTTAAGACAAACCCTTTTTGTCACTTATTCTTCCCTATCACCCCTCTTCTGCAATGTCTTCCCCATTACACATTCCATTGTTGTTAACTTCTTTATTAAACCTACTACTCTAGATGCTTCCTAAAATATATAACAGGTATGTAAAGGTAATTAACATATAATGAAGGAGACAATACCTCAGTTAATCACCATATGTTACCAAGTAAAACTTCCAGTACTAGAAATGGTACTCTACATCTTGTTGTGCGGTTGACCAAATGGGTCTCATAGGCTCCACCAAACATTAGAGGCTAGTGACAATGTTGTTTATTACCATTTCCTTACCTGACAGAGAACATACTGATGGAAGTACAATACGCTCATGCCATAGAACATAGAGAAATCTAGTTAGTTCTCAACTAGATTCTTCACTCCTACAAACTAGGGTTCATAGTTGTTACCATTACTACTGGGAAAGAAAACTGATAACCAGTCTCACCCATCTATGAACCTGATGAGGTACAATAGCAACCTGCCTAAAAAACTAGCTAACAGAAATAATAGTATCAGGAATATTGTGGGGATGACAAACCACTCTTTTTTATTGGATTCTATATAGTATGCAAACTATACTTAACATATTAATGGGGACAAAAATCAGAAGCTACATAGACCACAGGCCTTAATTACAAACCAACTAATATTCTTCTAAATAGACATAACAATACAATAACTTGTAATGATTTAATGAAGAGCTCAGACATCAATGCATTGCTCAACATTTGACAGAGAAGCTTCTGAATTTCTATAGATGTTAATTAACACAGTTTCTCATAACCGGACAATGTGCAGAAAGAAAGAATTTTGGAGTATTGAGACCAAAAAAGGATGTCTCTATTAAACTACCTCTGCCTGTAAGACTCACAGTAAATTTAACGGCTTGTGTAAGAACTATTCCGGTGGAAGTCATACAAACTCCACTGAGAAGAACTAACACAAAGTCCTAATCCTATCTAAGAAACTATTTAAAATGAAATGATGAATCCTGGGATATGGAAAATCAGTTTTTTTCAGAGGAGCAATACCAGGTATATGAATCACTCTAACTCATGCCTCATGCTCAGGAGTAGTTTGCCAATACAAAGCAGATTTCTTGCTTTGTTTTTTTATTTATTGTTGTTGTTGTTGTTGGTTTATTTGTTATGTAATTTTTTAAATAGAAAGTTTTCTTTGTTTTCCACAACATAGATTGATTATACTTTCTCCTTTCCCAGTTCCCATCTCATCCACACCTCCACACCCAGCCAAATTCACCATCTTTCTTGCTCTCTCTCATTAGAAACCATGAAGTATCTGAAAAGCAAAAGAAAAGAAAAATGATAGTAAAGCTTGAAATGAGAGGGGGGAAAGTGTGCAATGTTATTTTACTAAGACAGTTTTACAGAAATAGGTTGCAAGTAAACACAAAATGACCCAGAGAATGAAAAGGAGCCAGAAGATTAGAACAGTTTGCCAGACTTAATTTGATGCCACCAGAGCAACGCAGCCAGAAGCCTGAGAGAAGCCTGCTGGAACCTATGAGCTTGGAAGGGAGTTTGAACCAGAACAGCTGAGTAAACCAGTCAGCCAGAATTCAGAGAGAACTAGAAAAAGTGAGTTTGTTCAGCAGTAAACCTCTGAGACAACAACTTTATCTGGTGAATAAAATTTACTTTTACAGGTATCTTCGGTAATATACTTTACCATCAAGTTGTAGAGAATAACCAATGCTCTAGGTAAAACCCTGGGTTATTTCAGGTTTGGACAAAAACTCATTTAAACAAAAACCATTTTATGAACTTAAGTTTTCATTTGATGTTAAGAGATGTCTATGTATGCTTCCCTCTCCCTGTTATTTGACAATTCTATTTAGGCCAATATTGTATCTGTGTATAATTTGGGAAGCCTCTGCTCTGTTAGGTTTATGTACAGCAGGTTATAAAGCCCTTACCTTTAGTTGTCCTTCTTCTTATCCTCTCCTTCACATTAGTCTTTCCTCTGCCTGCCCATTTGATCCTTCTATTCCAGTATTTCCCTACCTGTAGTTATTGACTTAATAATAATAATACCATATGATTATAATTATTAGAAAAACTAAATATTTGACCTACTACATTTGTAGTAGAATGTAGAGTATTTTTGGGTAGATGTCCAATAGTAATATTGTAAAATCTAGTGGCAAATATATCCCAGATTCCTAAAGAACTATCACACTGATTTCCTTTGTGGCTATACAAGTTTTCTTTCCTATAATCAATGGATTGGTGTTGCATTCCCTGTATGATATTCTCCTCAGTATGGGCTATCATTTGTTTGATTGATTTGGCCTTTTGGATTAATAAGATAAAATCTCAAAGACATTTTGATTTGCATTTTCCTGATGACTTAAGATATCTGACATTTCTATAAGTGCTTCGCAGCTGTTTGAGGTTCACCTTAAGAGAATACTCTGTTTAGGGTTAAATCCTATATTAGAGATGCCTCTTTTTTTATTATTTTCAGTGTTACTGAGTACCTTATGTGATTTATAATTAGCCTCTATAGAACGTGTAGAATAAATCGTCCACTCTGTAGCCTTTTTTTATATTCAAATTATGTGTCCTTTGCAACTTAAAAGCTGTTCAGTTTCATGAATTTCAGTTAACTGTTATTTTTATTGTCTGTTTCCTTAATATTCTGACTAAAAAGTATTTTCCTGGGACATTCCCCACTTCATTTTTATCAGATTAAGTTGACTTGTTTTGATGCTGAGATTCATTTGGACTTAAGTTTTGTTCAAGGTGATAGGTATGGCTATATTGACATTCTTCTACAGGTCATCAACCACATTGACTACCATCATCGCTTTGAATAGTCTGGGGTTTTGTTCTAGTTTTTCTTTCCAGTGTGTGTTTTCAGGTTTGTTATAAAAATACAGATGTCCTTAGTTATGTTGATGCATGTGAGGATCTTCAATTCAATTCCATTTATTAATATGCCTGTTTTTATGGCACTACTATGCTGGTCTTATTACTATAGCTCTGTAGTAAAATTTGAGGTCATTGATGGCTCTGCATGCAGCAGGTATTTCTTTAAGGTTGCTTTAACTATTCTGATGGTTCTTTTTCATTTCTTTTCTTTACTTTTTTTCTCTTCCTTATGTTTCTGTGTGAGTGTGTTTTTTATTTTTTCTTTTTTAATTGAACAACTTTATTTTAAAAAACAAAGATAAATGTACAGATTTTAAGCATTTTTGCATAAAAGTGTACAAATACATTTCTGTCAGTACTTGTTTTTTTTAAGGTTTGATAGTGTGCATTAAGATCTTACTAGTTACAATGAGCATAAAGTACATATAAAACAAGATGTAATCTGGACTTAGTCAAAGTTTTCTTGGTGTGTAAAGATTAAGCATAATGGTTTTTCATTTTCTTTTCTTTTTTTTTTTTTGAATTTCATATAGTCTGTGAGTTGTTTCTGAGGTGTTCAGAGCTTTCTGGGGTTAGTATTCAATTATCAATGACTGCATATTATAACTGTTCATTTGTGACTGGGTTACCTCACTCAGGATGATATTCTCTAGATGAATCCATTTTCTTAAGAATTTCATAAAGTCATTGTTTCTGATAGCTGAGTGGTACTCCATTGTGTAAATATAGCACGATTTTGGTATCCATTCATCAACTAAAGTACATCTGGGTTCTATCCAGCTTCTGGTTATTATAAATAGGGCTGCTATGAACATTGTGGTGCATGTGTCTTTGTTGTATGTTGGAGCTTCTCTGGGGCATATGCCCAGAAGTGGATTTCTGTATCTTAAACCATCCCTGCATCCCATGGTTGAAGCCTACTTTATCTCTTTTAGTGTTTTCTTTATTGTTTTTATTTCCATTTTAAATTTCTTCTTCATTTCCTTCATCTCTATGGTTCTGTTTTCCTCTAGTTCTTTGATTTCTTTGAGTGTTTTTTCTTGTTTCTTCTTTAAAAGCTTCTATTTCTTTATGCTTTCCCTCCCGTTATTGTTTAAGGACCTCTACATCATCTTGAGGTATGATTTCGGGTGTGAGTCTTCTTTTTCTGGGATGTTTGCCATTCCGCTGTTTGCTGTGATGGGAGACCTGGGTTCTGTTGTTGCCAGGTTGTCTTGGTTTCCATTGGGTAAGTTCTTTCGCTTTCCTCTTGCCATCTTGTTGTCTGTGATTGGTTCCTATCTGTCCCTTCTACCTTGCTTGTTTCCCTGGATCTCCACTGTTCCTAGTGGCAGATGGCCTGAGGGTTTGGTCTGCATGCAAGGGCCCTCTGTGTGGAAACTGTGTCCCTATGGCAGAGTTCCTGCTCCCCTGAACCAATCATGGGGCGGGGAGCTCTTTCCCCATGCTAGGCCCAGACCTCTCTGCGCCCTAGTTACTCGCAGCACAGTCTCACCAGGCCTGCATCCCTGGATCTTTGCTGTTCCTGGTGTTGGTTTACAATTATATCGTTGAGAATTGTTGCATCTATGTGCGTAAGGAAATTGGTGTATAATTCCCTTTGTTGAGCTTAGGCATCATGTTACCTGTGGTCTCTTAAAAAGAATTAGGAAACATTTTTGTTTTTTTGTTTTGTAGAGTAATATGGGGGGGTATTGGCATTGATTATTCTTTCAAAGTAAGTCAGAATGCTGTGCAGAAACCAGGTATTGCTGTTTCACTTGGTTGGGAGACGTTCTATTAATATTCCTATTTTATTAAGGGTTATGAGTCTGTTTTATTAGATATTCTTAGTGTTTATATTTGAATTGTTATTCCTTTCCCCCACTCATTTCAGTCCCCCCTTCCCCTTCCACATGTCTGCATGAAGGTGCACTCCCTCCTAATCACCCTCTCCACCTCAGTGCTTTGGCATTCCCCATACATTTGGAAAAGGTGCCCTCATTGAACCAAAGGTCCCTTCTCACATTGATGCCAGACAATGCTGTCTTTTGCTACATACGCAACTGGAGCCATAGGTCTCTCAATGTGTGCTCAATGGCTGGTGTTTAGACTGCATATTTTATTTTTATTTATTTTCAGTAGATTGTATTTGAAAAAAAAGTATCTATTTGTAACATATTTTAGAAATTGCTGGAGTATTATTTTCTAAACTATGCCCTAAGGTATCCTAGATTGTCTCTCTTATTATGCCCCCCCTTTCAACTATGTGTTGATTTAAATCATCACTTTGTGTCTTTTATTTTATTTAGCTTAGGGTTTACCATTGTTTTTTTGTACTCCTTTTCACTTCCTTATTTCTTTCTACTCTTTTGAGTTTAGCCCTTCATGTGGTTATTTCTTCATATCTCCATTTGTATTCTCTCTCTCTCTCCCTCTCCCTCTCCCTCTCCCTCCCTCCCTCCCTCCCTCCCTCCCTCCCTCCCTCCCTCCCTCCCTCTCTCTCTCTCTCTCTCTCTCTCTCTCTACCTCTATTTCTGTGTATGTCTCTCTTTCTCTCTCTGTCTCCCTCTCTCTCTGTCTCTTTTTCTCTTTCTCTCTGTGTGTCTCTCTGTGTCTCTGTGTCACCTTATCTCTTCAATTATTTCCTCCTTTATTCCCGCCCCCCTTTTTTTTTTGTTGGCACCTGGTCCTATGAAGTTTCATCTTAGAAATTTATTCATTGTGTCCCATAAGTTTGTATATATTGTGTTTTTATTTTCATTAAACTCTAGAAAGTTTTTTATTATCTTAGTTAATCCTTGTTTTAACTCACTTCTCATTCAGTAGTGAGTTGTTCAGTTTCTGTGACTTTGTAGGACTGTTGTTGTTCATATTGTTGTTGAGAGCCAGGTGTATTTGGTGATATCAGATCAGATACAGTGTGTTTCATCAATTTTCTTGTATTTTCTGAGACTATTTTGAATCCATATACCTGGAGACTTTTGGAGAGAGTTTCAAAATGTTCTGTGAATGAGATACATTCTTTTTCACTTGTGTGAAATGTTTTATGAATATACATTAGGATCATTTGTTTTGTATTGCCATTATCTTTACTGTTTCACTGTTGAGGTGTTCCTTAGGTTACCTGAGTATTGTCAACTGGGGTTTTGAAATCAGGAACTTTCACTGTATGAGGAAATATATGGTTTTATTTGTTTGATTGTTTTTTTTTTTCTCTCTCTTTTAGAAGCAGTACTGTTTCTTTTATGAAACTGGGTAGCCTTGTGTTGGTACATAATTATTTAAAACTCTAATATCCTTTTGGTGGATATTTTCGTTGATGAGTATGTAGTACCTTTCTTTATTTATTCAGATTAGTTTTCTTTTGAAATCCATTTTGTTAGATATTAAAACTGCTACACCAGGTTGATTTTGGGGTGAATTTTCCTGGCATATCTTTTCCATTTTTTCTCGATAATGAGGTTTATTCTTGATGTTAATATATGTTTCTTGGATGGAGAAAATTATGGATTCTGTTTTGTCTGTTTGTTTGCTTGCTTCTTTGTTTGTTTATTGGCTCAGGTTTAATATTTTAATAAAAGAAATAGAACAGAAAATTATGTTTGTAAGGAGGAGGGAATGGTGTGGAAAAAATAAGAAAATTAGTTTTATCAATAATTGATACTAGTTAAAAGGTATTAATACATATAGTTTTCTAACTTTTCCTCTCAATATGTTTTTCTTTTCTGGTTGGTTATTCAAGTGACCCCATTTAGCAACATTCCTGGAAATTCACAGTTAGAAATCTTGTTCAGCCAAATTAATTAAGTACCTTTTTTTTTCAGAGGAAATTAGCTGTCTAGGTAAATATATTAATTAAGTGTTTGACCCAGTTTATTGTAATATAATTCAGGATCCCTTGGCACACAACACCTTATTCCTGAACCAAGCTTAAATATATAAATCGAAATTTTCTTGTTTACAAAGTAACTTATGCTCAAAGAGTTTACTGTACATTGATCAACCATTTTAGCTTTGGCATTTAAGTATTTTCAAAGACCTTTTAGAAGAAATGTGATGTTATTACCAGTCATTCATTCAAAGCAGACATAGGTTTCTCAGGACTCTATGATGCTATCCTGCAAGAAGGCTGTGTCCAGGAATTCCCACTAAAGATCAATAATGAATATGTTAGAATCTTTGGCACAAAAGAAATATGCCAAGAAATCATAAGAAACTTTTCTCGCAGTACATGAAGAAAGAAAGAAAAACTCTTATGCCTAGATGTTTCCAGCATTGTAATTTTGTGCAAAAAAATATGTAAGGAGAGTTTGGTAAGTGCGATCAAGTTGCAGTAAACATAAGGCATTCACAGAACTGCTGTCAAGAAGTTAAGATTCTGGCTTGACTCAATTACATCTTTTAGAAAGCTAACAGTGCCCAATTTAAAAAAAAAAAAGAAAAGAAAAGAAAAAAGAAAAGAAAAAGTAAAGGCTGTATGTGAACTCAGACCTTGAAATTGTTTTAATGGCTCACTGAGATTACATGTTAGCATTTAAATGCACATCATAAATGTCTTAATAATTATGCATTTATTTATGAGACAGTTCAAATACCGTTCTTATTTGTTTATGACATTTTTAAACACAAAACTTTCCAAAAGTGGCAATATCTTTACACTGATGCTCTTTCATTTAGTGTATTATCCGGATATTTGTTTACCCTTCAGTACTCTACTGATATATAGGAAGTATATAATAGGATACCAATTTGATATGTGCTTTCCATTCTATGCCTTAGAAACCTGAGTATACATGAATACAGGAATAACCACAGAGCATCCCTAAAAAGAAAGAAAAGAAAGAAAGAAAGAAAGAAAGAAAGAATCAAAGAAAGAAAGAAAGAAAGAAAGAAAGAAAGAAAGAAAGAAAGAAAGAAAGAAAGAGAAAGAAACTAGGATATGAATGAAAGAATCATGAGAAGGTGGCCTAAATTTAGAATTAAATTTAGGTATACCGCACAAAAATTAATTTATAGGCCACCCTAAGGATATATTTAATATTTTATCTGAGAGGTGTTATATTAATCTGCTACTTCCATGTCCCCTGCTGATGTATTTTGAAGGTCCTACTCTGTCCTTTAGCAGTGAAGTCTACTATGCCATATTAATGTGTTTCAATTGCAGTAGGGTGTTGTGCTTGGATACCACTTTAGGTCGATAACACATTGCTCACAAATTTGTTTTTCACATACAGCACCTTAACTGACTGGGTTGTCACATTGCTTCTGTTTAGTGCAAGTAATTTGAGACATTACATTTTGAAAAACACCAAGGCATCATGTTACACTCTGGGTCATTACATCACAAATTGCAGATAATAGTCGCTAAATCTGAAGGATGTGGAAACACACAAAAGACTAGACTATGAAATTTAGGAGAAACTATAACAGAAGAAGGCCATAAACTTTATTTTATTTTACTTTTTTATTGGATATTTTATGTATTTATATTTCAAAGGTAAATTTATATTTCAAATTTGTTTTCCCAGTTTCCCCTCTCCTTTTTCCCAGGTTTCCCTCTGGAATCCCCCATCCCATGACCCTTCTCCCTTCTTCGATGAGGATGCTCCTCCTCCCACCCACTCACTCCCACCTCACCACCCTACAGAGTCTCATAGTTCTCTTTAGACTTGATGCAATTCAGAACTGCATTCATAGGAGATGTCTCAGGCTTTGTTTTATAGACCAGCTGTGATTGGCCACTGTCTATGTGGTAGCTGTTGAATATTCTTATTCCCCTTCAAACTCAAATGTCCCTGGTTAAATATCTTCCTTCTATTCCACACCCATACCTCAGTTAAGTTCCTCATGCAAAATCCAATCAGCTCAGAGCACTACTATTCTCTTTCTGGTGAAGTCATGATTTCTTTTTCTCCTTGAGAATTCTAATTGTCTTGAGGAGATCAGAGGGTAAAGCTTGATACAGTAACTGGCATTAGTTTCATAGTCTATCCAATCTTTTCTCGCTAGAGCCTGGTTCATTTCCCTGTTTCACAGTTCACTGGAGCCCTTTGTGGTCACTGAGTTCCATCCATCTTACTTTGGTTTGACTTTGTGAATCTCATACACTTAAAGTATTTGGTAGAGAGAAGTGACATCTCAAAACAAAGGCCTCACATTTGATAGGGGTGCAACACCTAAAAACAGAGTGGACAAAAATGAACCGGACAGCTTAGGATGTGACAGGCACATGACCAAGGTGACTTTTGTGTCTTGGCAAAGAAAACATGCCGCTTTCTTTTCACACAAACTGCATAAAAACATACATTAAAATGTAAGTTTTTCAGAATGGTAAATTAATCCATATAAGCTATGATTTCATCATAGATTCTTATGTTTATTGGATGATCAGTTTTCCCCTGCATGTCACCTTGTATTCCTTAGTGGCTGTCTAGACTTTATCACCTCTATTATATTTTTTTCTGCTTTCATCTCTCTGATTTGTGTACTTTCTGATTGCATCTCTTTGGATTTGTATTTATAGTTAGCACTTATTGGAGCCTTTTAATCTTCAAAGCTCATTGAGAACATTACCTAATTAATGCTTCCTACAGACTTGTAAAGGAAAGTCATTATTAGACTATCTACACTTTACACATGAGGAAAGCAAGGCATAGGTCAAATGGCTTAACAGAAATTGCAGGAGATGGGGAAGAGGCTGTAGTGAGTCTCTGACTCAGCTCACTCTTCCACATTGCCCTGTCTCTTCTCATATCTTCCCCCTCATGTTCTTGTATGTAATTATTTGCCTCAATAGCCTGTATATTGTTTCATCATGTTTTCATCTCCCACAGTAAGTTACCAATTTAATCAATTTATAGTAGTTATATATATATATATATATGTGTGTGTGTGTGTGTGTGTGTGTGTGTGTGTGTGTCTGTGTGTCTGTGTGTGTGTGTGTGTGTGTGTGTGTGTGTGTGTGTGTGTGTGTGTATTTGCTATGCATTCCCAATTGTCTCAATATCAGTTTCGGGACCATCTTAGTCCTGTGTTAATTTTTAAGTTTGGATGACTTCTCTAGTTTTATTTTTAACAATCTAAAGTTTTAATTTTTGATCTATATATTATTTTTAAAAAAATGTACATTCAAGCTGAGTATTTACTCTGATATTTTTGTACATACTCCAATGCAGTAACTCCTCTGAGCCATTATATCTTTTATTATATCTTTTTACATATTAAAATGTAGACCATATATTTCTTTTTAATATGGAAAATATGAGTGAGTATTCACATAAAATGCCTGGAATGCTTTCCACACATATTCTTTCAAATTTTTCATCTTCTTTTAGTCTAAGCTATTTTTCCAAGTTGGAATATACTTTATATGCCTTCAAAATATAAGGAATTAAGTATGTATTTTATGATAGTTGACAAACATAACAGTATATCAGTCAGTATATGGTAGATTTTGATTGTTCATGAAGCTTTCTCAATGACATTTTCAGATTAATACCATCCTGAGGAAAATAATACTTTTGTTATCTTAGTTGTCAATTTCATTTTAATGACAAAAGGACAAAATTAATTTATTCTTTATAAATAAACATAATATTTGAGACATTCATTTAAATTATGTTAATATGTGTCAAGCAAGTCATAATCAATATCCATATTTTCAACTTTTTCTCCTGAATTCAAAGTGGTCATTTTGAATGTGTGACCTTGGTTGTGAGAATGAGAAAGAGACAGGGAGAGGGGGAAATAAAAATTATAAAATTAAATGAAAGTTACAAAACCATTTTGGAAAACTACAATCGTAAAAAACACGCAGATTCTTTTAGAAGGTTAAAATCTTAGCAAATTTTCAAGAAGGCGTGGTATTAGTTCAAATTATGAAGAAACAACCTGTGAGATGGAGATGAATTTGGGAGTGACTTCCTAAGGAATGCTTTCAGAAACTAGTTTCAAAAAGGAAGAATAGTGCAGAAGCCAAGGATGGTGAACCGCAAGTTCAGCATTGGGGAAGGATGTGTGCTTCAGTGTCTAAGCTCTGCACTCTGTGGAGTTGATTAACTCCTGCACAGGCTCATCATGAGCTGCCTCAGGGAGACTTACTCCTAAGCCATTCCTTTCTCTAGGATTCTTCAAGGTAATTTTCTGATCTATCAGTGTTTCTAAGGCAGGAAAACCAGGAACACAAAAGAAAAGGAAAGAACATATTCTGTCTATTTCCACAGGGAATTTAGTCTATGAAACTCTATTGTCCCTGCCATTTAGCTTACACTTTATCTTTTCCAGTTTTCTGTCAACCATAAGATAAACAACCATAGGCACACTTGTTTGTGTAACAGAGTGAACATTCAACACTCAAGGCTCAAAACAAGAAGAGCAAAAAAAGCTGGGAAAGCCCCTTCTTTTGGTATTGAGTTAGAAAACTGGGTGTTTTAACTGGGGTGTTAAAGTTGTTGCTCTTTCCAAAGACATATCTGTTGTTTCTGGGAGCTCTGTGGGAAATAAATCAGAACACTTTTTCAAGATAAGACAAAAGAAGATTAGAATAGATACAGAGAACCTTACAAGAAACTCAAGTGTTCACAGGTAGAAAAGCAACCAAGGTCAGTATGACCTCTATCTGGAGAAAAACACCCGGAGAAGGTCTACCAGTATCCTGGGCACTGGAGAAACCTGGTGAAACACTGAGGAATATGAAGTGAGCCTTATCTTTTCTAGTCAGACTTCTCAGAGAAAGGAGGAATAACTTAATGTATGTAATTTATTGTATATATTAGAAGAGAGAAATTCAAAGTCAAGTTATAGTCACAGTTTTCTCATTATTTCAATAATAGTCGATTCATGGGCCTTAAAACAATAGGGATGAAAGGGGAATATTTCATATTCAATGAAATAAGTAAGATATTGAAATATAGATGTGGCATATCATAGTCCATCACGATTATTAGATCTCACAGATATAGAGAGAAGAAAGTCTGTTGCCAGATGCTAAGATGTCGATCAAAGGACATAATTCAATTATATTGAAATAGTAGTTTAACAGTGAGTTTAGCTACATTCTTTTGTGCTCCCTGTGGGTTACCTGCTTTAAGCCACCTTCTCACCTAAGCTCAAAAGCTAAGAAGTTCTAATCCTCTCCCTGGATATTATAGAATTCTCATAGGTACTAATGACTCAACACCCTCTAAATGTGTGATGAATCTTTGTTGCCCTGACTCTTCTGGCTCTTCCCCTAGTCCTTTCTGCTCAAGATGATTCTTGTCAGCCATTTGGGGAGCCACATTCTTTCTCACATACATTTTGAATAATTTTCATTCTGCAGCTCTAAATCTGATCCATCTCCCTCCCAGACATGTCAACTGTCTCTTCCTGTCTTCCAGTTCTTATCCCAGACAATCTAAATGTTCCAGCCCTTTCACACTCCCAGAAATTGGCCATTGGCTCTTTCTTGATTGATGAAAAAGCAACTGGGGTCAAGGATCTTTGGCATTTGTAAGCAAGTGGAGGAGGAGAGGGGATTGGAGCAGGTGGGTGGAGGAAGGAGATAAGGCTTGAAATGTAAATACAAAGAATACACAATAAAATAATTAAAAAAAATAAATCACCAAGAAGTGAATTCCAGTAGCATTGATGTTCAAGGGAATAAATATTGAAATTTAGTTATTAAAAATGCAATAGCAACTGCCAAACCCATGGGCACCACAACAATTGCATGAATAAAGTCATTACTTCTTTGATTTCAGCAGGATCTCATACAGACGTTTAATCATTAAGTTGTCATGAGAACTGAGGAGCAAGACTACCACAGTCACTTATGAAGTCTGGGGGATGTTGAGGTTCTTTGATGGTTGTTTGTTTGTCTGTGTTTCCATTCAACATTTCATGGGCTGAGTTCTGGGCTGAATGAAGGCAGCCAGAGGAGCCCTAACACGCATGACTTGAGACTCTGTTGTCTGCTTCTGTTTGTGGATGGGATATGATTAGCTGCTTCAAGTTCTTGCTGTACTTACTTTCTCCTCAGTGATTGTAACCAGGAATTATGACATAAATTATTATTTTTCCTGTAAAGTTGCTGCTGTTGGAGCATTTTATCACAACAAAGGGAATGAAACTTTGATATCTACCATGACCATATTTTTCTCAAATACACTTAAATTTAAAATTCTAAATGCATAAATATAAGTATAGTGACCTGCTTTTTTAATACTACTGGAGGGCTTCTTATTGTTCTTTGTACTTAATTTTTAAAATACCCATTTAACTTACATGTCTTGTAAGATGTAAGTCCACATCCATCTTAGTAAACAAAGGTATTCATATGAGAAATAAACTTTAATTCTTCTTGTATTAAGGTCATTAATATCATGCTCTTATACATTACCTCCCTTAAATAAGTCCCCTTATACTAAATTTATTTCTCAGTTGAATGTTAGAGGATTAAAGAAGAGTTCCCTAAAGACAGGAGTTAGTCAGATCCTTTGAGCTGAATTTTAACCTTTTAGGATCTTGGATCAAAACTACAAAAGGCAGGTCATAAAGCGTAAGTTGAACATATGAGAATGCTATAGCTGTAAATACTCAACTGAAATTATTATCTAACCTAGAAATGTTGCTGAGCCCCTAAACTAATAAATATGGAGAAAAAAGAAGCATAGAGATACCTTTTGATTTTTTAATAGACTTGTTGTTATTTGTTTAGTATTATTTTTTTTGCTTTGCTTTAATTTTTGGTCATCATTTAGATGTGCATTGTTTTGGACACTGTTCTAAAATTAATTAATCATTAATTATATGTTATCACAGGTGTTGTTATTCTGTTTTATAAATTAAATAAGTCATTAAATTGCTTTTGATTTTAGTAGCATAAACTATTTAGGATCAATATATTATCTCAAGAAAGATGCTGTTGATCTTATGTAAATTCCTATTTCTTCCATAAACAAATTATGTTAGTATGTTTATTGTTGTTTTTTAAAGGTACACTTTATTGATAGAATGAAATTTTCATGTTAATTATAACTAGAGTAGTATTGTTTGATATTTTTCTAAATCAAAAGAAAAAAGAAAAAAAATTGGTTAACAAATCACATATTTGAAAAAGAAGTTCACATTTTCTCAATTGGTCAAAGTGACAAATGTACTCAGTAACTTGTTGTTTAATGTGCTAGTGATCAGTGCAAAGAAAAATCAAGCCTGGCTTTCACAATCAGTGCCTTTTGTGAGTAGCCTGCAAAATGATTTCAATAATGGCTGTATTAGTCTGCACTCCCATCAGCAGTGAATAAGAGGGTCTCTATCCTGATATTGTTCCAACATTTGTTGTCAGATTTCTTGATGACAGGCATTCTGACTAGATGAGACAGTATATCTTCAAAGTTTTAATATGCATTTTTATGTGTTCATTTCAAAACTTTTAAAAAAGTTATTTACCAGTTCTAATTCTTCGTTTAATCTATCCATTTCATTACATATATATATATATATATATATATATATATATATATATATATATATATATATATATATGAGAATGTATAATATTCTTTTTAATAATACTATAAATAATAATAAACAATAATAAATTTATGTATAATATTCTTTGTAAATATGTATATATATAAAATCCTGGATATTAGTCCCCTGTCTGAAGGTCTGAAGTACAGCTCATAAAGGTTTCCTTCAATTCTATGAGTTCTGCAGACAGTTTATTTTCTCATGCAGAAACATTTTAATTTCATGGACTTTCATCTGTTGATTCTTGGGCCTCATTCCTGGGCTACTGAAGTTTGGCTTAGAAATCCCTTCATACTTCGGTGTCTTCCAGTGCACTGTCTATGTCTTCCTGTAAGGCATCTGCATTTCATGTTATACATTCTTTATGTACAGTGAAAAGGAAAGATGGTATCTCTTTGTTTTCCCTCTGCACAGCTATGCAGCTATACCACCATTTCTAGAAAAGGCTACCTTTCTCTCTAGATATTTCTGTCATCATTGTCAAAGTTTAGTTTCCCTTGGTTTTTCCATTTATTAACAAGTCATTAATTTGCTTCACTAGTAACCTTTTGCTTGTGCTGTTTAAGGTTTGCTTCATCCTATAGATTTATTTTTTTCTCTTTTTTTGTTTTTATTAGATATTCTCTGTATTTACATTTCAAATGTTATCTTCTTACCTCCTACTCTCATCCCTTCTCCCCCTCCACTTGTTTCCATGAATGTGCTCCCTCTCCCAACAATCCTCTTCATCTCAGCACCTTAGCATTCCCGTACACTGAGGAAACACACTTTCACTGGACCTAAGGCCTCTTCTCCCACTGATGCAAGACAAAGATATACTCTGCTATATGTGCAACTGGGGACATGAGTCTCTCCATGCGTGCTCATAGGTTGGTGATTTAGTCCCTGGGAGTTCTAGAGGGTTTGGTTGGTTGATAATGTTGTTCTTCCCATGGAGTTGCAAACCCTTTCAGCTCCTTCAGTCCTTTTAATAGCTCCTTCAGTAGGGTCCCTGTGTTCAGCCAGATGGTTAGCTGCAAGCAACCACAACTATATATATATATATATATATATATATATATATATATATATGTATGTATGTATATATATGTATGACTCTGGCAGAGTCTCTGAGGAGACATCCAGATCTGGCTGGTGTCAGTAAGCATTTCTTGGCATCAGCAATAGTGCTTGGGTTTAGTAGCTGCATATGGGGTTGATCCCCAGGTGAGGCAGTCTCTGAATGATCTTTCCTTTAATCCCTGTGCTTCCTACCATGAGTACTTTGTTTTACCCCTTAAGAAAGACTGAGGAATCCATGTTCTTGTCTTTCTTCTTTTTGAGCTTCATAAGGTCTGTGAATTGTTTCTTGGTTATTCAGATATTTTGTGGAGGTAGTATCCTCTTACAAGTGAGTATATATCATATCATGTATGTTCTTCAGTGACTGGGTTACCTCACTCAGAATGAATGCTTCTAGATCTATCCATTTGTCTAGGAATTTCATAAAGTCATTGTTTCTAATAGCAGAGTAGTACTCCACTGTGCAAATGTATCACAATATTGCTCTACATTTCCTTTTATTTTATTGGAAATATTTTGCATTTACATTTCAGATGTTATCCCTTTCCCACAATCCCATCCCTCCTTCCCCCTCTCATTGTGGTCATAAAGGTGCTCCCTCTCCCAACTACCCTCTCCCACCTCAGCACCTTGTTGTTCCCCTACACTGGGATAAGGAGCCTTTGCTGGACCAAAGGTCTCACCTCCAATTGTTGTCAGAAATACTATCCTCTGCTGCATAAGTACATGGGTCTTTCCATGTGAACTCACTGGATAGTGTTTTAGTCCCTGGAAACTGTGGTGGGTTTGGATAGTTGATGATTTTGTTCAGCCCATGGTGTTGCAGACCCTTTCAGCTCCTTAATTCCTTTCCTTAGCTCTTTCATTGGGATCCTCATGTTCAGTCTGATAGTTAGCTGAAAGCATCCTCTTCTGTATTAGTATAGCTCTGAAAGAGCTTCTAAGGAGGTATCTCTATCAGGTTCTTGACAGTAAACATTACTTGGCATCAGCAATAGTGCTTTGGTTTTTTGGGCACATATGCAGTGTATTCCCAGGTAAGGCAGTCTCTGGATGATCTTTTCTCCAATCCCTACTCCTCTATTTGTCCCCTTATTACTTCCCATGAAATTTCTGTTCTTCCTTATAAGAAAGACTGAGGCATTCACTTTCTGGCTTCCTTCTCTTTGAGCTTCATAAGTTCTGTGGATGGTTCTTTGGGTATGCCAAGCTTTTTGAGCTAGTATACTTATAAATGAGTACATGCTATGAGTGTTGTATGAATGTGTGTGTGTGTGTGTGTGTGTGTGTGTGTGTGTGTGTGTGTGTGTGCAAGAGAGACAGACATAGAGAGGGGGGGGACACAGAGATAGACTGGGTTACTTTACTCAGGATGATAGCTTCATGTTCCATCATTTGCCTAGGAATTTGATGAAGTCATTTTTTTATGAGAGCTGAGTAGTACTCCTTGGTTTATATGCACCACAATTTCTGTATCCATTCTTCTGTTGAAGGACATCTGGATTCTTGCCAGCTTCTGGCTATTATAAATAAGGGTGTGTGAACATGATTGAGCTTGTGTCCTTATTAGATATTGGAGCTTTTTTATGGTATATGCCCAAGAGTGGTATAGCTGGGTCCTCAGGTAATACTATGTCCAATTTTCTGAGGAACCTCCAGACTGATTTCCAGAGTAGTTGTACCTGTTTACAGTCCCAACAAAAGTGGAGGAGTATTTTTCTTTCTTCTCATCCATGCCAGCATCATATGACACCCAAGTTTTATGAAATTAGCCTTCTGACTTGTGTGAGGTGAAATCTCATGGTTCTTTTGACTTGCATTTCCCTGATGACTAGAAACGTTGAGCATTTATTTCAGTGCTTCTCACTATTTAATATTTCTAAGTTGAGAATTCTTTGTTTAGCTTTGTACTGAATTTTTAATAGTATTATTTGATTCTCTAGAGTCTAATTTCTTAAGTTCTTTGTATATATTGAATATTAGCCCTCTATCAGATATAGGATTGCTAAGATCTTTCCCCAACCTGTTGGTGGCCATTTGGTCCCTTTGACAGTGTCCTTTGCCTTACAGAGGCTTTGCAATTTCATGAGGTCCCATTTGTTGATACTTGATCTTAGAACATAAGCCATTTGTGTTCTATTCAGGAAATTTTCTCCTGTGCCTATGTGTTCTGAGATCTTCCCCACTTTCTGTTGTATTAGTTTCAGTGTACCTGGTTTTATGTGGAAGTCTTTGATCCACTTGGAATTGAGCTTTGTACAAGGAGATCAGAAAGGATCTATTTGCATTCTTCTGCATGCTGAGTGCCAGTAGGACCAACACCATTTGTTGAAGAGGCTGTACTTCTTTCATTGAATGTTTTTAGCTTCTTTGTCAAAGCTCAAGTGACTATAGGTGTGTGGGTTCATTTCTGGATCTTCTATTCTATTCCATTGATCTACCTGCCTGTATCTGTACTAAAACCAGGTAGTTTTTATCACGATTGATCTGTGATACAGCTTGAGGTCAGGGATGGTGATTCCCCTGGAATGTTTTTAATTGTTGAGAATGGGTTTTGCTATCCTAGGTTTTTTATTATCCAAATGAATTTACAAATTGCTCTGTCTAACTCTATGAAGAATTGAGTTATGATTTTGATTGGGATTTCATTGAAAATCTGGATTGCCTTAGCAACATTGCTTTGATAAGATGGCCATTTTTCTAATTTGATCCTTCTAATACATGAGCATGGGAAATCTTTCCATTCTCTGAGATCTTCAAGTTCCTTCTTCAGAGACTTGAAGTTCTTGTCATACAGATATTTTACTTGCTTGGTCAGTATCTCCCCAAGGTATTTTATAGACTTTGTGACTTTTGTGAAGGGTGTCATTTTCTTAATTTTATTCTCAGCATGTTTATCCTTTGAATAGAGGGAGAGTACTGATTTATTAGAATTAATTTTATATACAGCCACATAGCTGAAGTAGTTTTTCTTGTTTAGGAGTCCCCTGGTGAAATTTTTGTGGTCACTTAAGTATACTATCAAATGTTCTGCAAATAGTGATATTTGATTCCTTCCTTTCTGATTTATATCCCTTTGACTTCCTTTTGCTGTCTACTTGCTTCTGGCTAGGACTTCCAATACTATATTGAATAGGCAGAAGTGTGGGCAGCCTTGTGTAGTCCCTAAATTTAGTGGGATTGTGTTGAGTTTCTCACCATTTAGTTTGCTTTTGGTTACTGGTTTGTTGTATATTGCTTTTACAATGTTTGAATTCCTGATATGTCCAAAACTTTTAACATCAAGGGGTATTGAGTTTTGTCAAATGCTTTTTCAGCATCTAATGAGAAGATCATGTTTTTTTTTTTTTTTTTGAGTTGGTTTATATAGTGGATTACATCAATAAATTGCCATATAGTGAACCATCCCTGCAATCCTGGGATGAAGCCTACTTGATCATGGAAAATGATTAATTGATGTATTCTTGGATTCAGTTTTCAAGAATTTTATTGGATATTTTTGCATTGATGTTAATGAGGGAAACTGGTCTGAAGTTATCTTTCTTTGTAGTATCTTTGTGTGGTTTATGCATGAGCATAATTGTGGCGCTCAAAGAATGAGTTGATTGGCTTCTGTTTTTATTTTGTGAAATAGTTTGGAGAGTATAGGTATTAGGTCTTCTATGACAGTTTGGTAGAAATCAACACTGAACTCATCTCTTCCTGAGGTTTCTGGTTTCTTTTTTTTTTTGGTTGGGAGCCTCTTGATGACTGCTTCTATTTCTTTAGGAGTTATAGGAATGGTTATATAATTTTATCTGATCCTGATTTAATTTTGGTACCTGGCATTTGTCTAGAAAATTGTCCATTTCCTCTGGATTTTCCAGTTTTGTTGAGTATAGACTTTGTATTAGGATCTGATGTTTTCTTGTATTTTCTCTGCTTCTGTTGTTATGTCTACTCTTTGATTTCTGATTTTGTTAATTTGTATACTTTCTCTGGGCCCTCTAGTTATTCTGGCTAAATGTTTATAAACTTTGTTGATTTTCTCAAAAAAGCAGCTCCTGGTTTTGTTGAATCTTTGTATAGTCCTTTTTGTTTCTACTTGGTTGCTTTGAGTTATGAGTTTGATTTCTTCCTGATGTCTACTCATCTTGGATCTATCTTTTTTTTTTTTCTACAGCTTTCAGGTGTGCTTTCAAGCTGCTGGTGTATGCTCACTCCAGTTTCTTTTTGGAGGCAATCATAGCCATGACTTTTCTTCTTAGTACTGCTTTCATTGTATACATTGTGTTTGGGTATGTTGTGCCTTCATTTTCATTAAATTCTTTAAAAAAATCTTTAATTTCTTCCTTTATTTCTTTTTTGACCAAGTTATCATTGAGTAGAGCTTTGTTCAGATTCCATGTATATGTGGATTTTTCTTCTTTATGTTGTTATTAAAGACCAGCCTTAATCCATCATGATCTGATAGGATGTATGGGATTATTTTGATCTTTTTGTATCTGTTGTGATCTGTTTTGTGATCATCTACATGGTCAAATTTGAGTAAGGACATTGAGGTGCTGAGATAAAGGTGTATTCTTTTTTTTTTTTTTTTTTTTTTTTTTTTTTTAAGATAAAATGCTCTAAAGGTATCTGTTAAATCCATTTGGTTCTGTTAGTTTCACTGTGTTTCTGTTTAGTTTCTGCTTCCATGATTTGTCCATTGATGAGAGTGTGGTATTGAAGTCTCCCACTATCATTGTGTGTGGTGCAATATATGCTTTGAACTTTAGTAAAGTTTCTTTCATGAATGTGGGTGTTCTTGTATTTGGAGCATAGATGTTCATGATTGAGAGTTTATCTTGATAGATTTTTTCCTTTGATGAATAAAAAGGGTCCTTCCTTATCTTTTTTGATGAATTTTCATTAAAAATCTATTTTACTTGATATTAGAATAGCTGCTACATTTGTTTCTTGGGATCATTCTCTTAGAAAGTTTGTTCTTAACATTTTACTCTGTCTTTGTTGCTGAGTTGAGTTTCCTGTATGCAGCAAAAAGCTGGATTCTGTTTATGTTTCCAGTCTGATAGTCTATGTCTTTTTGTTGAGAAATTGAGTCCAATGATGTTAAGAGATACTAAGAAATAATTATTGTTGTTTCCTGTATTTTTATTGTTAGAGGTAGAATTGTGCTTTTGTGATTTTCTTATTTTGTGTTTGTCACAAGGAGATTATTTTCTTGCTTTGCCTATGGTGTAGTTTCCATACTGTGCTGGAATTGTTGATCTATTATCCTCTGTAGGGCTGTATTTGTGGACAGATATTGTGTAATTTGGTTTTGTCCTGGAATATCTTGGTTTCTCCATCTATGGAAACTGAGAGTTTTGCTGGATAAAGTAACCTGAGCTGGCATTTGTGTTTCCTTAGGGGCTGTATGATATCTGTGCAGGATCTTCATAGTCTCTGTTGAACAGTCTATTTCTAATTCTTATGGGTCTGCTATTATATGTCATTTGTCCTTTTTTCCCTTACTGCTTTTAGTATTTGTTTTGGCTTGTTTGTTTGTTTTATTTTGAACATTTGTTGTTTTGATTATATGTGTTGGAAGGAATTTCTTTTGCTGTCTGTGATGCTATGTGATCTAGTTTTCTCCATCTGGAGCTTGTCTCTCCTGTGGGTCTGTGGACCCATGGGTTCAGGAAGGAGATTGCTCCTGGGTGTTCATCTCTCTGTGGGTAGGTTGTGAGTTCTCTTGACAATGGACCAAATCTGGCTTTGGGCCAGAACTATCCGTTTCCAGGTTGCACCATGCTATCTGTGTCCCAAAGTTCCTGTTAGTCAGTGGAGAGGACATGCAGACTCACCAGGACCCCAGGAGTGAAAGCACTCTTGTGGCTCCTCTGGTTGTTCATCTATCTGTGGTCAGGTCCTGATCATGGTGGGTTGGCTTGCTCTGGCTTTGGGGCATAACTATCTATTTCCATTTTGCACCATGCTACCTGCTCCCCAAGAGTTCCTGGCAGCTTCTCCCCTGTGGGCTCAGGAGAGAGAGCACTCCTATGGCAACTCTGGTTGCTCAGAAATCTGTAGGCAGGCCAGGAGTTCTGATGGTGGTGATCCAGCTCAGGCTTTGGGCCATTACTCTCTATTCCTAGGCTGCAGCATGCCATATGTTTCTTATGGCCTCTCCCTTGATAATCAGTGGAGAGGAAGTGTGGACTCACCCATGGGCTCAAGATGGAGTCCACTCCTGTGGCTGCTGTGGTTACTCAGCAGTCTGTGGGCAGGCAGTGGGTTCTGATTGCAGTGGGAGGGTCATCCTATAGCTTTATAATATAATGAGGCCAGATATTTGGATATCTTTACCTCTGCTCTATTGTCTCAGCAATCACATACCTATTTGTGGTCGTTGCAGTTCCTTATGAACTTACAAATTTTTTGGATATCATCTATGAATTTTGACATAGAAACTTTTAAGATTATTGTACCAAATTTGTACCCTGATTGTATCATCTAAGTTATTTATTTGTATCATTGTTCATCTTTGTACTTAAAAGTAGATATTGATGTTATAAGTGAATCCGTTAAGATGAGAAGCTGGTACAATACTTATTGTTTAGGTCACCTGTCACTACTGTGATGAATAAAGATTCCCATGTATCGGTAACATTCCTGGGTACTGTAAACGTGGTGAAATTGCTAAATTGACAAAAGGTCATAGCTATTTCACTGAGGCTATTAAATTGTCACTAAGAAGCACCATTATTTAGTAGCACTAGGGAAGAAAATATGATAATATTGAAAGTAATTTGCACTTTGTACATACACATTCACTTTGGAGATTATTTACTGTAAGAGATTTTGTAGATATAATACCACTATGATCTTGTTTGCTTAAAAAGCATATGTGAACTATAGCTGCTAAAATGCTATTAAAACTTTTTATAGTCAATCTCTGGCCTAAAACTTTTCAACTTACAGTTTGTCCATATAGGATATGTGTGTGTGTATTTGTTTTCCATGCATTATCCTCTAACATGAATATATATCACAATATAATATATAAATAAATTTATATGGAGTATCTGCAACTTGCTTATTTACCCCATTTATTCTCCCATGTAGCTTCTCATAAATATTTTCAGAAATCAGACTGTAGTAATTTAGTAGAAATTGTTTACATAAGCTAGTATATTATACTGACAAGCTTTACTAAAGTAAGATAGTAAGATCAGACTTTGATGCCTCCATTCAAACCCATTTGGCTACCATGCTGAAAATGATTAAGCCAATTTCATTATAGACTATAAAATTTTAGTTTGTATTCTGAGTAATGTGGTACAATGTTCCCCAGAGATGGCCTCCTTCTAATCTTCAGAACTTGTGACTGTGTTGTAGTTTGCAGTAAGAGAAAATTGAGGTTTCTGATAGAAGATTATCAGATAGAGGTTATCAACTAGCTAAGCCTGAGGTAAGGAGATGGTTGAGACTATTATGAGTGACCATAATGCAGTAGCAAGTACATTTTTAAGAAGGAAAAGGAGACAGAAAGAACGGTGTTATTAACTAGTAGACTTTTGCTATCTTAGTTTGATAAAACCAACTTTGGTGGCTGGTTGGTTGGTTGGATAGTTAATTGGTTAGTTGTTTGGATAGATGGTTGGTTGGTTGGTGAGTTGGTTTCACAAATTCTTGTTGAACAGATTTGCTTGGTATAAGAAGTACAAGTGAGTACAACTTGTTTCTTCAGTAGTTTATTTTTTAATTCCTATCATCTTTGCAGGTAGCAAGCTTTGTTACTATAATGGAAAGTGAGGGACACACACACACACAGACACACAGACACACAGACACACACACACACACATACACACACACACACACACACACACTTCTTCCTGAGAGTACTCTTGATTGGATAAGTCACAATTGGTCAATCTGTCAAGAAATGGTTCCAGAGATTCAAGAATCGTATTACCATGAATTTAATTCCACAAAAGGCATTGCTAGCAATCATGTACCAAGTCATTTTCTGATAGTGGTAATTAATAATACAGATTTGCTTTGGGGCTGGCTAAATTATCAGTTTGTTTATGTCCTATTTCAAAGGCATCTTTTAAACAAATAAACATGAAACAATCTATAACAACGTGTGTCATCCAGCACCGTAAGTCTAATGATTTGTGGAAAGAAGATTCTCACTAGTCTTAAAAATTAATTTTGCTTGTAAGCTTCGTTAAAAAGATAGACTTGGAATGATAGGTGAAGATATGCTGCTTTATTTTTGAAATCTTTCATTTCATGTCCTGTCAAAGGTGCTAGAAATACACTAAGAAAAAAAGAATGTTTAATTCAACACAAGAAAGCAATCTCACTGGAAATTAACATCTACCTCTTCTCTCATTAGCAGCCTGTCTTGTCAAAATGATGAGTGCCTTCAAACTCAAACATGACAAGACAGAGAATAACCATCATCGAAAATTCTCACAGACCAGATGCAGTAGTGAATATCCATATAAACCATCCAAAAGGAGCCACGGTTCAAGGTTGCGGAAATGAGTTCCAGCAATGAATTGGTAGCTGTGTGCCTCCTAGCAACTGTTTCCATAGTTATGCAAAAACAAAAAAAAAAAAAAACAGTACTGTCTCTCCACCTTTGTTTCCCCTCTCATTAAGCATAATTTTACTCAACAGCAAAGACTAATATAGCAGAACCTTTTCATGAACTCTAGATTTCTGTTAATGCCTTTGGCATTTTTTCAGTCTAGTCAGCTTCTATAGCAATTGCACATTCAGAGTGAACAATCTGAGTGGCTAAAAAAAGGTAATTATTTCTTTTTATTATTATTATAGTGGGTCAATTAAGGGAAATGTATAACTTTAGCTTTCATATGTATAGTATAGAATCCAATAGAAGGCCACATTGTTGTGTCATATAAGCAATCCATTGGGTATGTCATAGTCTATTATAGTAAAAGTAATAAGAGCTGTCTAGAAAAAAGTAGTTTCATTTATGGACTTTTAAAATGCTAAAAAATATACAGTTCATTGTTTTATTTATATATATATATGTGTGTGTGTGTGTGTGTGTGTGTGTGTGTGTGTGTGTGTGTTTATGTGTGTATGAAGAGGGTGCCATATATATGGTACTTTCTGTCTATGAAAAAAAAATCACTCAACAATCAATGTTTTTCTCTAAATTTTTCATTCCTTTTTGAGGAAGATGTATTCTTTCATACAGTTGTCCTTGACATTCTAAAGTATTTATGAGGTGGAAGGTACTTAATATCTAGAACTCACTGCCCTGGAGGAGTTCATGTGTACAAGGATATTTTCTTCACTCCCTCTTGAACTCTCCTCATGCACTTGCTCCATGTTCCACAATTTAAGGTCTTCCTACATGTGGGGTGACATCTATCTAATTCAATATCCTATTCTATATTCCTTTTGGGGTTACTATAGGTTAATAGTCTGCCATTTTAGGGTGACACACCTATAAATGCCACCAAGGCTCTCGGGAAAGCATAATGATCGACGTAACATTAATAACAGAATGTTGTGTCCTCTTGGCCCAGCGTTGTGGTAAGTTCATCCATATTCTTAGTATGCTTCTGTCTCTCCTCGTGAGACATTCACTCCTGTTCATTTCAACCATCTCCAATGGAAGACAATGGAGGTTTATGATTATGCTGAGGCAGGAGTGGCTGCACAGGTAGGGGAGCAATCACATAGACACAGGGGGAGGAGAGGGGGTAGGTGGTCAGTGGAGGGAAAACTGGGAAGGGCAATAACATTTTAAATGTAAATCAATAAAATAAACAATTTAAAATGAATGTAAGAAATCAAGATTATGTACTCTCATTAGACAGCCTGAAACATCTGACTCAATATGAAAATCTGACACTTAAAATCTCACATCACTCTGACTTTACCTAAGTGTTTTGCTGCTGGTCTCTACAACTCTTCTAGATTTAATATCTTTAGACAGCTTTGGCCATTGAATGATAGAGATTCAGAGGTAAACTCATTGTTAGCAGAATCATGACATAGATTTCATTTAGTATGTCTCACCAGGTGTGACTGTTACTCAATTTCTAGTCACTGTTACCTTCCAGGGTATTATTGGGGCTGGGGCGTACGTTAGTGTTATTCAAACCTTAAATGTAATATTTATATATAATAACATTATTTGAGCTACATGTTCAACAGTTACACTTTGTCAAAATTTGACATGTTAAAAGGGAGTAAAAATTAGAAGCGTAATAAAATGAGCCATGTAATTTGTTTGTGATCATAGTTAACATGAAAATAGTTTCTGATACTGTTAGAATGACTCTGTCTATACATATTGCATGGTATAGATTATATAATATTAATGATCTATATACCTACACATCTTTGGATAGATTCATATTTTTGAATGTGTTTCTACCTTTTTGCTATCTGTTTTTAAAGATTTTGCCTTTACATTTAGTGAAGTTATATTTTGGAAACTATTTTGTAACTTTTTTTCTCAGCTCTTACCACCTGCTGCAAGTGTAGCTCTCAGGGCATATGTGAAATATTGGACTTGATTCTCATTATCACCTGCTAATTACCTACTGTGAAGAATGTGTTACCTGATAATGACACATTGTAAAACATTGATCTATAATTTCTCTGGGACATGTAGGGATCAGAACAGTGTGAATGCCTTGTTTCAGTGACAAGCTTTATACAAAACAAGAAGATGTTTTAGGGCCAGCTAAACACTATAAGGAGTGCCCTATGCCAAAACTAATATTTAAATTCCTCCTTTATTTTTCGTCTCTGTATGACTATGGTGGCTTAAAAATAATGTTTGTATGGAGTCACTAATGATACAATTAATTAAATAAACACACCCAAAAAAGTAATGCCTTTACTTCCACACCCCAAAGGTTATGAGACTCTTTCTACTGAAAATATTTATGACTCAATTAATAAGCAGTACAATTCACATGTGATTACACCAAAATCTTTTTAAGACCCATATCATATAAGTATTCAACACGAAAGCGATAGTAGCAACTTAATAAAATCATATCTTCCTTTCCAAGTAAAGGAGTCTATTATGTTTCTTACATACTTCAACCATAAAACTTAGATTGTTGCGTTTAAAATAATGAAACGGCTATTAGGTATATCCTAGGGAAAAACAAAGATAAATGGCATTGGCATTTGTATGTTTTGTGTAAGTTTACTAATTTCCAGTCATGATTTATTCAGTTACTAAAAGCAGAGCTGCATCAATAACAACATAAATTAAAATATATAAACAAATATAAAGGACTTTTCCAAAATTTCTCATGTTTATCAACAAAATCAATAAGTGACTGAAATCTTGGAATAATCATCAATCCTTCAGCCAGAATGAATACACAAATTATACCCACACCCAAGAAAACAAACACAGTGTTATGCCACACTGACACTTGGTGCTGTTATTCCACTTTTGCCATCTGGTGAGCATTCATGTTTACTGCTCAGTTTTTCCAGCAGTACTAATATGAATCTATCCAAAGATGTGTAGGTATATAGATCATTTATAAGAAATACATTTTAAAATAAAGTATAGTTATTATTGTGTAATTTACTTTTCTGTTCATAAATTGACTTAGAGTTATTGGAGTGACATCACCATTATGGATTAACTGGTACAAAAATGTGAATTGCTTTTTCAGCGTTGAGTTTGGACCCTTGATTAAAATAGGCACTATTTTACTTCTTTGAACACATTTGTATGTGTAGGTATACATAATATTTGCTGGAATCATATGCAATCAGAAGAATTTTCATAGTATACTTTACATTGAGAAAAAAGGTTGCTGGGTGATGGTGCCTCGTACCACTTCCAGCACTTGGAAGTCAAAGGCAGGCAGATCTCTGAATTTGAGACCAGCTTAGTCTAAAGAGCTAGTTCAAGGGTGACACAGAGAAACCTTATTTCACAAAACAAAAGTTTACTTTTTAAAAAATGTTAATAATAGGACAGGACTTTTGGCAAGAGTCATATGGGTAGGATTAGAATGATCTGTTTTCCAACTACTGTTAATCATCATGGTTTTTTTCTTAATATCCCAGAAGAGTCAGCTTTCTGTAAAACAGACATGTAGGATTATGTGATGTGCACCCACTGCCTCCTGAGGACCCTTTGCCTCATCTCTCATAGCCATCAAGCACCACTTCAGCTGAAAAGTGTTCCCTCTTTCTTCTTTTTCTAGGGAATAAATATACAGAAGGCTTGAAAATGTCAACAACAACAACAACAACAAAAGTTGACTTACCTGTGTACTGGCTGGTTTTGTGACAACTTGACACAAACTGGAGTTAATCACAGAGAAAGGAGCCTCCGTTGAGGAAATGCATCCATGAGATCCAGCTGTAAGGCATTTTCTCAACTACTGATCAAATGGGGAGGGCCCAACCCATTGTGGGTGATTCCATCCTTGGGCTGGTAGACCTGGGTTCTATAGGAAAGCAGGCTGAGCAAGCCAGGGGAAGCAAGCCAGTAGGTAACATCCCTCCATGGCCTCTGCATCAGCTCCTGCTTCCTGACCTGCTTGAGTTCCAGTCCTGACTTCCTTTGGTGATGAACAGCAGTATGGAAGTGTAAGCTGAATAAACCCTTTCCTCCCCAACTTGCTTCGTGGTCATGATATTTGTGCAGGAATAGAACCCCTGACTAAGACAACCTGCCATGGAAATAAATTGTGAAAACCTGAGCCCTTCAAATTTCCTCAAGTACTGAACTTAGACTCTGGTACCATATCTTCATTGTAAGTCTCCATGTCTCCAGCCTTACTTCCCCCCTTCAGACATTGAGCTCAAGGGTACTTCCTATAAATTTTGACTACTAACCTTTAGAACTAAGTCAGTTTTCCAAAGAGCCCTTACTTCAAATTAGGAGACTAAAGTGATCATCCGCAGAGCAATCAATAGCTTCAGAAATTCTATTTGTTGGTGAGCCACAAAATTTGATATTTTATGCTATGATGTTATGATCTTATTTGATCACCAAGATGTGTCAAACAAATTAATATATTAACCATCTTTCTAATCAGATCATGGAAACCCACAGTCTTTATGCTTTACCTTAATAGCAATATACCATTAGATGAATTTAAGTTAAGTTAAATGAAATAGTATAGGTTGAGAAATAATGAATCACAACTTCAACAACAATGATATTTCCCTTGACCCTATATATCTGGCTTGAGATGTTCACTGTCTCTATCTCCATCCATTATAATTGACCCGAATCACTATAGCAAGAAACCTGCTTACACGAAGTTGATGCTGGAAACACAATACTGTCCCTCCTCATATACATGTACGCATGCTCACTTGTACATATCTACATATATTTACATATATATATATTTACACACATAGACATAAACATGTAGAATAATTTTGTATTGACAGATGCTATTATGATACTATCAAGTAAAAAAAAATTACATTCAGCAGTGACTTGAATGGTCACATGGTTTATTTCCTTTATTATCCTTATTCTACAATTAAATCTGGCTTCTGTCAGCTACTTCTGAAACTAACCTTTGCCACAGATGGGAGGGAACAAATTTGCTGGGGATGAAGTATCTCCACTTACTTTTCTTGATGTGGGTCACTACTGCTTAAATGGTGATCAAGTTAATTGTTTCACAAGAGAAACAAATCATTGAATAGAATCACTGGTGATCATCAGAAAAGCCCTTCAATTACTGAAGGGCTTTTTGAACAGGACTGCAAGCAACACTAGTAAAATATCTTTGTCATTTACATATTTTAGTGCCTAGGAGCAGTATCCCAAAGCAACAGAACCTTGATCAGTTATGAACAATGCAAAATAATAAACAAATAATTAAAATGATCAGGCTGATTGCAGCATATCCCCGTAATTTCAGTGCTCTGAAGGCAGAGAAAGGCAGATCTTTGCAAGTTCAGAAGTTCGCTTGTCCAACTCTCAATTTTCCAGGCAGAAAAGTCTATATAGTGAAACATGATCTCAAGAAACACAATAAAAACAAACAACAAAAATAAATAAGCAACCAAAAACTATTTTATAAACACACAAGGATTAGGACTCCGTAGCTCATTTTATATTAGGTGAATTATAGCAAGGCAGTCAGTATAAAAAGGACAAAAATAATTCAGGTTCACTGTAAATTACTCCTAGGTTAGCCTTAATGCTGTTCTTTATTTTTCAAATACTGTTGATTTGTTTTTGAATGATTTGAATAATGATGTACTTATATGAATTTTGTAACAACATGCTTTTGTTCATTGTTATATGATATTGCTATTCAAACCACTAGACACATAATGTAGTTCTGGCTGGTTTTGCAACCAGAAGCACTGATATTTGCGTGCTCTGTCTTCCAACCCTAGTGCTGGGATTAAAGTATGCACTACTACAACACATTCAACATGCAGACTCTTTTTTTTTAATTTAAAAATATTTTATTGGATATTCTCTGTATTTACATTTCAAATGTTCTACCCTTCCCTCCATGTTCCCTCCCTCCTCCCCCTCAACTTGCTTCCATGAAGATGCTTTCTCTGCCAATCACCTTCTCTACCGCAGTGCCTTGGCTGTTGATGGGGTTATTCTTCCCACGAGGGTACAAATCCTTCATTTCTTTCAGTCCTTTCTCTAGCTCTTTCATTGGGGTCTACACACATTCAACATACAAACTCTAATTGAATTATGTAATTATAATTGGAATTCAGTATTTCATAAATGCCATACAGTCCCTGCCTACATTCTTTGTAGTTCATCATTTGATTACTCCTTCTAGACATGTATCTGAAATAGCAGGAATTCATACAATGAAAGGTATGAAACTTTACATTCCAATTTTAACTGTTGTTTTACTGAGAAAAACCATGGATAAGTCATCTTTTTCTTTTCAATTAGATATGAAAAAACCTGCTCTCTTCAGGCTCCATAAAATGATAAATTTTGAAGTTATTGGTTTTATGTTCATCTAGGAAGCATAAAACATTGAAACTGCCAGCCCCAGACATAAGATATTAACCCTTCCTTAATTTATCCTGCCTCAGTGCAGTTGTATACTGTCTAGATCCACCAACAATCATGTCTTAGAGATCTGAGATTTAAGTTATATATCATCCTGCTGATTCACAGAATCAAAACACACTTTGATTTTTACTATGTATACATGTCAGGAAACCAATAAGTATTACTATGTCACTCCAGATTTTAGTATTTTCGATAAAGTCCTCAAAGGATTTCTTTTCTATGTCATTGTGGAAATAAACTGTCTCTTTCTATTCACTTGTTTTGTCTTTGTGTGTAGCACAGGGAGAATTTGATGCACTGCCTCTTTCCTTCTAAGAATAAGGAGCTGTACCCATACCCTGAAATATCTTTTCCATGAGTGCCCAGCTGCACCGCTGCCCTGGAATTTTCTATCTATAAGTGCTCAATGCAAACAAACAAGCAAACAAGGAGATTTACAAAATATATAGGTTCTGACATGTGAGAATAGAACTTGTCTAGAAAGTCTGGCTTTCCTTGGACTGAAACATAGACAATTGTGCCATCTTACAAATTTATGCAATGGAGTAAAAGTTTCCTAAGGAGGGGGACAAAAGTTGTTGTTTAGATTAACTTAAGAAATAGAATTAGCAACCCAATGATAAAACTACACATGAAAGTCAAGTCTCTCAGTTTGACCCAGACCTTGGATGTGGCTCAGCCCCTAAGAGTGCTCACAGAGCAAGCATGAAGACTCAAGTTTATCAAGCAAGTGGTGGTGGTAGAGACTAAAAACAACAAGTACAAGTGCAGTGATCCTAGCTTGTGTTTGTGATCCTAGCACCCAGCATCCCAACAGTGTGATGAGAGAAGGAGACTTATGCAACATGTCAGAAGCAATTGAAACCTTGCCTCTTTCATAGAATAATGAAGAATGGGACGATGATAATAATAATATTTTCTGCAATTTTAATAAGGACAGACATTTCATTTTTGCAACCCCTCACAAATACACTTGAGATATTTGAGGAAAACTTTCTTTATTACATATCAAAGGAAATTAACTGTTCTGAGTGAGATTAGCAGTCCCTTAGAGGAAACATAAGAGACTATATTGAACTCATCTTTCTCTAAAGTATAAATAACTTACATTTTTTAAATGTGTTTTTTAAGTAAGCAACAAATGCAATATGAACTTATAACTAAACTTCTAAAGATATGGCAAATGGTATTTGCAATCATAAAATTTATCTTTAATCTCAAGACAATTGTATGGAGAAATTCTGAAATTACAAACATAAATGTTAACACACACACACAGATACATACATGCACACAGGAAAGCAAACATGCATACACACATACCCCACAGCATGTATATACTTTATTTTTCAATAGCTTATTAAAGCTTAAATTTAGAGGGGATATTAGGGAAGTTGCTTTCTCCTAGATCTTTAAAGATATTTAGCAAATTTGGAACACATACTTTTAGACACATTTGCTAACATTCCTATAACATATAAACACTGATCGCTGCAGAGACACAAGTTACCATGGTGTCTCTATTGCTTACCCATTGAGAAATGGTCATTCAGAAAGCAGTTATCCTCTCCACTGGCCTGAAAAAAACTGTTTACAGCACTGAAATTAAGAATGAGGTCTTAATAGTATGTCATGGGCTCTTCACTTTTGAGAATTCAGCTTCAGCCCAATTTTCCAGACATTGAGAACTTTAGTTTCCTATGTCTTCTGCTTAATGAATACTCATTTGCAAATTCATCTGGGTACACCAAAATACCTTACTTAAAGGCTATTCATAGCAGAATGTAAAAAAAAAAAGTGAATGCCTCTATAATTGTACTGAATATACAGTTGCCTGTTTAGATATAGTTCTAATAGCACTGTAGGTTTACCAAATATTTTTAAAAGTATGCTTATATAATAAAATACATTGTTTTGAAATTTGTTGATTTTTTTTGTTCATGTATATTATAGTTGTCCTAAGAGATAGTTACAGAATGTTTCCATCCATACAAAAAGGAATATGCCTTCTTCTAGGTAACTCATGGAACTTTCTCCAAAATTAACCACATACTCAAAACAAAGCAAGTATCAATAGATACAAGAAAAGTGAAAAAAAAAAAAAAAAAAACTCTCTGTATCCTATCAGACTACCACAATTAAAGCCAGATAAAAACAAAACTGAACCCAAAGACAAACAAAAAGCAAAAAGCTTATAAAATCATGGAACATGAACAATTCTTAAGTAAAGAAATATGGGTCAAAACATAAAGAATGAAAAAAAATGAAGATATTCTAGAATTCAAGGGAAACACTTACAGAGCTTACCCAAACTTATGGAACACAAGGAAAGCAGGGCAGAGAGGAAACTTTATTGCACTGAGTGCCTACATAAAACAACTGAAGAGACTTCATACTAGTAACTTAACAGCATACTTAAAACTTCTAGAACCAAAGAAAGTAAGCTCACTGAAAAGGAGTAAACAGAAAGAAATAATGAATGAGATAGTGAAATAAATAAATTACAAAGAGAACTTAATGGGACAAGTAGACGGTCCCTTCAGAGGAAAGACCGGGAGGAAATGGAGGAGGAGGGAGGGAGGGAGACCCTTATCTACAGAAAAACTATTTAAATGAACAAAGTCAGAAATGAAAAAGAAATAACAACAGATACTCATGAAATCCCAAGAAATATAAAGTCATACTTTAAAAGCCAGTATCAGTCCAACAAATTAAAAATCTAATAGAAATGTTTAATTTTACTAGTATTTTCCTCTTACTAAAGATAAACCAAAAGCAGAGAAACAACTACAATAGAATGATAAAACCAAGTGAATAGAAACAATAAGTAAGTCTCCTCCTCAAAAAAAAAGTCCATGTTCAAGCGGTTTTAATGCCCCTAAATTGTTCTCCAATAGAGAAACAGTAGGAACACTGTCCAAATGCTTTATGAAGAACAGTTACTCTGATATACCAAGAAACTAGAAACAACCTTGATTCATCAACTAAAATGGATGAAGAAAATATGGTATTTTAAAATGGAGTATTAGCTATAAAAAGCAATGACATTATGAAATGTGCAAGCAAATGTGTAGAAAAAAAAAAAAAACATCATCTCGAGTGAGGTAACACCAACACAGTAAGATAAATGTGAGGTATATTCACTTAGTGGATATTAGTCATTAAGTGAATGATACCCACGCTACTATCCTTAGACCCAGACCGGTTAGGTAAAGAGGAGTGTTGTAGATCCTTTACAGAAACACACTGGAAAAAGAGAAATAAAGCAGATTTTATTAGTGAAGTGGAAGAACACAGGTAAGAACTAGCTTGCATTTGGTTTAATTTTTAGCCAAGTGGGTTCCATGAAATTTCCCAAACAACCGAGGTCATTGCTAAGATAGAGTTGTTCTCCTCATACTGACAGTAGAGACAGACAGCATTTGTAGAACTCATTGAGCACAGAGAAGTTGAGCTGTTGCCTACATTGTGACTTTACTCCTACATTCTAGTCTCTTTCATGTCAGAAGGTACACTGCAGGCTACTGAAAGGCAAATGTGGACACCAAACCAACACAAATAGCTTTGATTTACAACTTGCTCTGCCAGAAAAATATGCTAAGGCAATTACATAGAATAATCTAATCCAGCAATACGGGGGTTCTGGCAAATGATTACATCTATACAACTTCTAGGTCTGTGTGATCCAGGTGGAACGACAGAACTTTAATCCCTCTGGCTGGAATTCAGAGTTTACTATGGAGGTAAGGTTAGTTTGTAGAAAAATGATCCCATGTTTGAAAGTGAAGTCTAACTGAGAAGCAGACAAACTGGCGAATCAGAGAAAGATTACACAGAATGGGTCAGACATAAGATATGCTCATCTCTCGCCCACCAGAACATATAGAAAATGGAAGTATCTGCTAAGCAAAGACACCAGAAGAAAAGGGAGAACCACAGGTGTTAAGAAAAAAAGATTGTCAATAAATGATTTCTGACAATTTTCTGCTATAATCATAGATTGGTCCTGTAGCCAATCATCATCATAGAGACTTTCCCTGGCAGGCAGCAGAAGGGAAGAGATACAGAGACCCACATCCAGTCATTAAGTAGAAGGACTGAGTCTAGATGGCTTTCTGCATCATATACCCTCGACCTAAGATCTCAGAAAAGACACCAGAGAAACAAGGAATTCTGAAAAAACTAAGCAAGGCAAATATGAGCTAACAGACACTGGTATATCAATATGTGGGGCTCTGTATGTATATTGGTGTGGCAGGCCTCAACCTAAAGAGATCTCCAGCCCGTGTGCCTACTCTCTTACTGTGGAACTGAGAAGTCCAACCTCAACATGACAGCTTGCTTTATTTTCTTGTATTTTATGTGTCACAATTGGCTATTATCTCCTAGGAGTTCATTCTTTTCTAATTAGAGACATGACCTGGAGGCCAACAAGGTGAGGCAGTTCTGGAAGAGGTACAGGGAGGGAAAGCTATAATAAGGGTATACTAAATGAAAAAAAAATGTTTATCCATAAAAGAACACAATACCCCCCATATATCTATTCTTCCGGCTGTTCTTCAAATTCATGCCATCTTCTATTAATTATTATTGAATGCAGATAAAAGTTGCTGAACCACGTTTTATAACTGTGTGCATATTATCAGGGCTGACAATGTGGTGCCAGACACGTGTGTTTTTCCCTGAAGTGGGTCACTCTTCCTATTCCCAAGTTAACATGGTTGACTATTTGGTATTTTGTTGTTGTTGTTTTTTTTTTTTTTTTTTTTTTTCTGGGTTTTGTTGTTTTGTTTTGCCTGGAGTTGACAGCATCCTGGTGGGATTTTTTTTAACTTCTGTGTGTATTCTCTGGTGTTATCCTCATTGTCTTATCATATTGGTGACACTTTACAAGTGTAACTTATGTTTTCACTAGGAGAAATAATCTCACAGCAAAATCCCTGATCCTTGAACACTTACAATCTCCCAACTCGTTAATTCAAAGTGAGTATTTTGATTTGGTTCTATCATCAAAATAATATTTTTGGTGAATTTTTCTTGAATTTTGTATGTGTCATAGTGATGATTTCTTTTAAGACTAATAAGTTTTTGGTTTTGTTTGCATATTTTTCACTATTTTCAACCCTGATATCCTCCTTTAATTCATACCCTTTAAAGGACTAAGCTTAGTATTATGAATTTTGTTTTGCTTTCAGATGATATTTTACAATTAAATTTCCTTCTGAATGAACTGGAAAAATCCCAACTTGTTCCAGGAGTTATGCCATCCTAGTAATAATCAGAATTCCTCTGAGCAAATAGCCGTGCCACACCTAGCAACAACCATTCAGACCTTAAGAAAATCAGCCTTACGGATATTGATCAAGCTAGAAGCCATTGTTCATAACAGGCTGAAAACATCAGTGGCCAGTAGGATTTACCAAGCAAATGTCTAACAATTGTAACTGCCAAGTTGGAAAGTCCCTCACCCTGCTACAATGATAAAAGGCAAGATTGTATCAGCTCAGGACATTTCACACCATCCACTGTGGTGGGTATTTTGGAGGGTCCTAACTGGATGAATAAAGACATTTTGCGTTTGCATAGGAGTTGGAATCCTGGTGGTCACTGGTGATTGTGCAGATCTTGTGATATGGGCAAAACACCCCTCTTCTGTTTTTCATCCACTGTGCTTTTATTTTATTTCCTTTCTCAAGCATATAAAGAGAAAAGTTTAAGGATGCTCTCTTGTTCTCTTGCTCTTTCCTTCTTGCTCCTGTTCTGTCTGCTTGATCCCTAACTTTTTCTCCCTATTCCCTTCCCCTACTGTCTCTCCATGTGCTCACGGCTGGCCTCTGCTACTCTGCCTTTCTGTCTCCCCTATCCTCTTAACTCCCCTACTAATGCTCAGCATAAACTCTTGTCTATTCCAAAAAGAAAAATTTACGGATAGAAAGTTAACACATTACTCTGCAAGTAGGCTATCATGATTATATTTAATATTCCATTGTTTTTATACTATAAAGTTATAGGGTGTTTGTAGGAGAGTTTGTTAGGCAAATAACAAAAATAGTGTTGACACCAGATTATCTCCTTACAATTATAAGATAATCTGTAGGATTTAAACATTAAAAAATATTCCAAACAATCATGAAAATTCATATAGAGGTTTAAACAACTACTTCTGTTTCCAGATAGGCATGATAAATGTCCATGATGTTCATCATTTTAAAAACTAAATCCTAAAAAAATATTAGTTATATATTTACTAGGAAAAATGTTCAGCTTTACAGGGTAACAAGAAAAAATTAACTAAATAGATAGGAGATAAAAATTTCATGCAAGAGATAGAAAATAAGCCAATATTTTTTTAAATGTCAAATATGAATAGTTCATAAATAGTTGATGTGAATCAATATTGTCTTCTCAAAGGACAATTTAGTGCAGAACATATCAAAACTTTAAACAAGCATTTGTACTCAGTAGTTACATTTCGATAATTATCCTACTCAAAGCCCTATATTCAAAAAATATAGATATTATACCCAACAATAAAGATAAGAAATAATAAAAATTTAAAATAAGTGAATTACATTATCAACATGAAAACCTTTACTAAGACCAAAGTAGATCTTCAAAAATGAATATGTAGTAGTTTTCAGTATATTGGTTAGAGTAGTAAAAGCTATAGGATGCAATTAATGTATAATTTATCATCAAATGAGTCTATAAAAAGACATAGGCTACCATTTAAAAGAATTATACGCATATATAAAAGACATCAAGATTTATCTTCAATCAGTGTAAGACTACTATGAAGGATATAGAAAATTATAACTGGGCTGGAATTGTTGATACTCCAGCATCAGCATAGAATATTCTAGGCATTCACCACCAAGTGAAGCAATCCCTATGTTCTTTATTTTTCTTCCAAATTAAGTAAAAGAGGAAAAGTAAAACAATACCCAATCTTTCTGTTTTGGATTAAAATATCTGAGTAAAGCACCGGTTTTTCTCTTTATAAAAATGATGGATCTAACACATATATATGCAGATAATTTTAAATGACTTTATTATTTTAAATTTTTAATAATTTAAAATAAAATATAATTACATTATTTTTATTCCCCTTTGTTGTGATAAATATTAAAAGATCAGCCATCAGTTCCAAGGCATCATGACAAGCTACCTCCAGCTCTTCTTTGGGTTGGGCTTTGCTCTTCCCCCTCCATCTTGGCTTCTCCCTCTCTTGGTTTCTTTTGCCTATACAAAACTCTGTCCCCACCTATGTTTTTCACTGCCCAATCACAGTGCCTTATCCTGTGTCTGCCCTCAGCTGCATATCAACATCAACACCCCTTCTTCCCTTCAACTGTTTATAGCCCTTTAATTCATAAGTGAAGAAAAATATGTTTTTGTTGTAGTTTTTGCATATGTAACTACATAGCTACCTATGAGTAGTATAACAAAATTACTCAGCATATTATGACCCCAAAACACAGTAATTCTCCCCAGTACTGGATGCCAGAATTCTAAATAAGTTTGTGTAATTGACAATTAACATGTGCGTGCATATGGAATAGGTTAGACAAAGAGAAAAGAAGCTGAAGCTATTTCTCTTTATTTTTCTTTAAAGTTATTTTTCTTTTGCTTATTGATTTTTTAAATTTTTTTTAACAATTCAAATGTTGTTCCCCATTCCCAGTTTCCCCTCTACAATAAACTCCATCCCATCCCCCGCCCACCTTGGCCTCTATGAGGCAACCACCTACTCTCATCTCACTACTCTAGTTTTCCCTTATGCTGGGATCCTAAGCATCACAGGAAGAAGGGCCAGAAAAGGAAATCTTCTTCTACATACACAGCGAGAGCCCTGAGTCCCTTCATGTGTACTCTTTGTTTGGTGGTTTAGTCCCTTGGAGTTCAAGGTGGTTCCTGTTAGTTGAAATTATTGTTCTTCCTATGGGGTTGCAATCAACTTCGGATTCTTCAGTACGTTTCTAACTCTTCCACTGGGATGCCTGGGCTCAGTCCAAAGATTGTGTGTGAATATCTGCATACATTTTTGTCAGGTACTGGTAGAGATCTCACAGAACAGTTATACCAGGCTCCTATTAGCAAGTATGTCTTTGCATCAGCTAATGCATATGTTAAAGAAATATCAATGTCACTATCAAATTTACTTTAGCCTATTGACATGTTAACACTTAAAAATGTACTAAAGATTACAGATAAATAATTTATTGTTTCTAAAAACCTACTATACTGGATAACGCTTTTCGATTACAAATTCATTTTATTGATTTGATACAATTTATGACTGACTAATAGATGGGTGTTTTTTAAAGTAATTCTGATAAAATGAGGACACACTAAAGAAATAGTTTGATAATTTTAAACTATTCAATTCTTTCCAACAATTAAGACTGACTACAATATTTTGATTGATTGGTCTACAAAAATAGGAGCAGTGTCAAACTTATTTTGTTATTATAAATGGTGGTGTAATTACTTCAGATATCTTTAGTACAACACAGAATATTAGGGAAAAATTTTTAAACCATATTTGACACCAATATCCATAATTAGTGTGACCATAACTAATGACATTAGTAATTTTTAGTTTATTTGGTTATTCTTAAAACATAAATAAATACTATGTTAAACTTAGTGCATATAAACAAAAAGTAATCTTTTACAAACAACATTGTATTTTAAAATACGGTAAATAAAATCAGTGCTGATTTGAATTTTATAAATGTAAGTTATAAAAGTAATGGTAATATTAGCAGAGGCTTACTACTATACAAGCTTATATTCTCTACTTCTTTCTGAACTCTAACTGCCTAGTTCAAATAGGCTTTTCTGGCTCAAACACCTCTCCAAGCTAACTGATTCAAACTGACTTCTCTCAGATTCTTATTGAATTGTTCTACTCTGCCTCAAACTAATTTAGCAAATTGTTCTACTGCTGGCTCCTTCTTTACCTAGAGCTTCACTCCCTCTGCTGGACTGTACTGTAGGAACTGTAGAAACTAACTGGAACTCGAGAAATAACTAAAATCAGCTGCACTGGATGAACCGCACTGACTGAAATGATCCAGCAACATCTGCTCTTTGTTCCCTATCTCTAAGCTGCTCTTAAGGAGCCTCTCTTCTCTGTCCTGTTCCCATGAGAGTTAGGTGGATCCTAACTCCGACTCATTTTGACAAATCTTTTCTGATGCATCACTTTGTCTGCCCCTCAATTAGATGATATTTTCAGACATGGCTGCTTCTTTCTGTACACAAACCTTGCCTCCATTGTTTGGGATTATAGATGTGTATACTAAGAGTATGCCTTTTTATTCCAGCCAGAGGATTAAAGGTGTGTTGTTACAGAACTAGAATGTCTTTGGGTATAATCTCTTGCCAGAGTAATTGGGTTGTTGGATTATAATTCTTTTACCTCATTTTTATTAATAGAACAAAAAGAACAAAGGGTTCAATTAGGGAAGGTTTGAACACACTGAACCTAATGCTTTTATACTTCAAAATTTCTTTCCCTCTACAGGCTAAATTCTGTCCTGAGAGGGTTTATTATGAGAAAAACTGTCAATCAAACATTTAATAATGAACCTTAGATGAAAGAAATAATGAGAAGAATATTTCAAGGTGAGATCTAATTTTTTCTTTCAATTAATTGTTCTTAAATTTTTCTTCCTATTCATACTTTAAATCTATTTAATAAAAATATATTGAAATCATTACAGTTTTCAAGTGTTTCTAGGATAGTGCTTCAATCATACAAAGTTAGGAGAAGTGGTATCATAAATCACTTAAAAATAATAAATGACATCATCAGCCCAAGTCCTTGGCATAACCCCTCATCAAAAGCACAGGGCATTTCTTTGAAAAGCCACTGGTAATCTTTAATAGTTGTTAGGCAAATAGACTAAAACACTAGGGGAGAATGGAAGCCAAAATATTTCTGCTATAGACAGGAGCTCCTTAATGTCTTATTAGTTTTCATTTGCTAGCATTATGAAGTGCTTTTCTTGTCACAGACATCCACTATCTTTACTCCTCACAGCAACATGAAGGGATCCATGATACCACTGCAAGTACTCTGGAAGAGCACCTCCTAGTCTAAAGTCAAAGAAATGTCTTCATTGACAGAGAATTGGTGGAATCTGGCTACTTTCCACAATTCATTTAGACTGACTAATAATTGTAATTAATATTAACTGTTTAGCTGCCTGTGAGAATCTGGTGTCTTCTGCCAGTTCCTTTCTGGCTACTGCAATTGCAGAGGCTCAAGGTTTAAAAGTCATAGCACAGTTACCATTTCCTAGAATAACCACCAAACTGACAAATTTTGTTAGTCTTTAAACAGAGAAATGTAGGATAAAATAAAAATGAAAAAGGAAAGGGATGAGTTTTAATAACATGAATCTTAATATGATTGTGGATTCAAGAATGCAAGTTACCTACAGTTTCTAATTAAGACACATCTATCAAAGAGCACAAAGCACAGTATCACTCATTGTGTGTGGGAGGTGTACTCAGGTTAGTGTGCATCTGTGTAACGTGCGTGTAAGGAGGTGTGAAATTCAGGTCCAGTGGTAATTTGTGTCATAATAAAACATTATCCACCCCCCCTTTTTTTTCTTGGAGACAAGCATTCTCACTCAACCTGGAACTCACAAATTTGGCTAAAATTTTAGGCAATAAACTCCAATAGTCTTGCTACATTTGTCTTCTTATGGGTGGGGTTACAGGTACATGACCTCATTTTTATATGGGTGCTGTTGATCTGAAGTATCAGGACCTCATGCTTGCACAACAGGTACTTAGCTAGCTGACTCTTTACAGCTCTTGTTATTTCTTATTTGTAATATACAATGTCAACATTGGAAAACTGGGGGTAGATAGTTGCAAAAATATACATCATTCATAAATATAAATATAGGTGTAAGATGATAAAAATAATGGAGCATGGGTCATAGAGATGTCTTCAAGAATGGCTTTACATGCTGTTCTATTTTCAAGTCATTGCAAAATAAGTTAGCATTTTGGCAGTTTCCCTTTCATCACCACACTCCTGTCTCTGCCAGCAACCCTGGGATGGTCTCTCAAAACTGCGACCCAGCTGCAGCCAGCATTGCTACTGTTCGAAAAGGAGCTGAGCCCTGCTGGGACGCTGCACATGAGACTACAGCAGGAGCTGATAACCCTCAAGGTGTCTGGTGACAAAGGAATCTCTGCTTTCCCTTAATCAAACAACCTGTTAAATTGGGTAGGTAGCATCCTTGGAGCAGTAGGCACTGTATATGAAGACCTGAGGTAAAAACTCTCCCTAGAGTTCCCCAGTGTCTATGCTTACAACACACCCATAGTGAATTTCCTCAGGCCCTGATACCACCCCAGTGTGAACACCAGGGCAGCATCTGCCTAGACATCTTCAAGGATAAGTGGTCTGCTTATATGACATCAGGACCATCTTGCCCTCTATCCAAAGCCTGCTAGGAGAACCAACATCAATAACCCTTTGAACATACATGCGGAGAGCTATAAAAATCAAAATCAAAAACAAAAACAAAAACAAAAATCTGCAGCAGTTAAGAAGTACCTGCAAGAAACATATTAAAAGCAGGTCTCCAGACATGAGCTCTGATGCCAGCTGTCCAGCTCTCTTTGTGTCATCTTCCTTCTGAGATCATCCGTCTGTCCTTCCTTCTTGGTGTCTGAGCTGTGCTGTTATTTTCATCTTATTTGTTTTATTTTTTAAATTAAGTCTGCTTGAGCCCTTATAATGTATATTAAGTAAATACACTTTGCTTGTTTTTGTATAAAAATTAGCATTTTGTAAAAACAGTACTTTGAATACTGAATTGTGTACTTTGTCTCAAGCTCAAGATTTATGCATAAAATATTCACTGTGATGCTGGTTGATGACAGCAAATTGTAGCACACGGGTACCAAAAGATAAGAAGGATGAATAAACCACACTCTATATTGTCTCATGTGGCAAAACTGAATGTTTTGTAGGTAAGATGTAACACAGTTTGACTTTATATTAATCTCAGTGTGAGTTATGAAATATATAGTCCCAATGTAAGTCAAGGTTGGTGTGTATTGGAAAAGTTAATAAAATATTGGCAAATGCCCAGAAAGCTTGTCTACTCTAATCTTGTAAGTACATGAAAATGTTATTCTAATGAAAGTAAAGCAAGTAATATTATAACTGCAAGCAGAATCAGAAGTTCATCTTGGGTTAGAACATGTCCACCAAGTTTTTAATTGTATTGTTCCATATATTTCTGTAAGGAATTCTAGTCATTTTCCACTCTACAATCCTTTCTCTCAACTCCTTCCTCACTCTGGAAACTTTCTTCTTCACAAAAACACTCCTACTTCCATGTCTTCCTTTTGCTTATGATTCTCTTAATATAGTTACCATGTATTACCCCAGCATTGGTCGGGGGACATTACTGGAACAAGGGCAACTTAACAGTAACTACTACTTACCAAATAATATTAAATGTCTATGGTTTGTCAGAGAAGGTCAGACCTCGTGTTGTCTTCCTCTATCAAAGATGAAATATAGAGGGACATGGGATTATGCAGCATCTGTGAAGATAACAACATTTTCAGTGAGCATATAATTCAAGTGGCTATGCCTTATCTAAAAGACATCATTTTAGTGTACAACTCTTCATCTTCAGGTTATTACATTCTTTCAATTGCTTTGAATGATCCTTCAAATTGGACTAAAATCAATGAGAATATAAAAAGCATGAAAAGATAATTCTCAAACCTTATTTAGTGAACATAAATAAAATGTTTCACCTAATAATTAAAATTTTGATTTTTTTCATTTATTTATTTTATCTTATTAAAGAAAAGAATAACAGTATTAAAAGTAGTGTTATTATATTAAAGAATTTGCTCTTCATGTAAAATAGTTTAAAAACAGTAACAAAAATGTTATATTTTACAGCATTTGAATTTTATAAAGCTATTTCGAAATAACTAGGTGGTGATCACAATTTTAAAATGTAATGCATATCATAAGTAAATAATCATATCTAATTGTATGTTTAAATCATTAAATGGATAATTTTTACTAAATGTAAATTATACTTCAAGAAAATGTTAAAGAAAATAGGTAATGCTTCCTATCAAGCTATGAGGAAAAAAAGATAATTAAATTACTAAATTGCCCAAAGAAATTATCATTTCATAGAATAGAAATAAGTAATAAATATGTAAAACATGACTTACCCTCAGTACAAATAAGAAAGAAATCATAATAGTCATTTCATCCAAAAAACATAATGTTTAGACATTTTGTAATATTCGGGAAAGAACGTAGCCAGATATCAAACATTGCTGTTAGGGATAAAAGTGAACACACATTTTTGAGGAGCATTGGTGTTATGTTAAAAATACATCTGATGAGAAAACAGGGTAAGTTCAGTATCTATGAGCTTATGGTGCCAAGCCAGATGACTTGAGTTTGATTGTAAGAACCCACATGAGTACAGAAGATGACCAACTTTTTCAAGAAGTCTAATGACCAAACATACAGCATGACAAAGGCCCCATGTCTAGATTGTTACAGAAAATGAATAAAATTTGCTCAGGTGTTCATTCTCCCTTTCTTCAGTGATGGGACACTGGGAGGCTAACTCCAAATACTGTGACAGATTCTTTCAAAAGAAAAAGTAAGGAATGAATGAGTAGACCTGGACCAGAAGTTCGCAAAGGTTAAGGCCTGGTGAGTAGGAGATCCGAGCAGCCAGGAGTCAGAGAGATTTTTGCAGTGTGCGCTGAAAGCACGCCCCTGCCCTGCCTGATCCAGGGGCCAGGAACCCAGCATTGGGACCTCTGTTCCCACCTGGCGGCTTTGGGGCACAGAACAGGGCTCAGACCATCTGCCACCTGGACCAGTAGAGATTCAGGGACACAGACCAGGTACAAAGGAAAGGCAAGAGCATATCACTGACAACAAGATGGCAAGAGGAAAGCAAAAGAGCATATCCCAAGAAAACCAAGACAACCAGGCAACACCAACCCAGCTCTCCCAACACAGCAAACATTGGAATGCCAAACACTCCAGAAAAAGAAGACACAGACCTGAAATCATACCTCAAGATGCTGATAGAGATACTTAAACAAGAACAGGAGGAAGAGCAAAAAGATTCAGAAGCTTTTAAAGAGGAAACAAGAAAATTACTCAAAGAACTCAAAGACCTAGAGAAAAACAGAACCAAAGAGATGAAGGAATGGAAGAAGGAATTTAAAATGGAAACTGACACAATAAAGAAAACACTAAAAGAGATAACCCTAGACGTAGAACACCTAAAAAAGAAATCAGGAGTCACAGATGCAAGCATTTCCAATAGACTACAAGAGATGAAAGAGAGAATCTCGGGGGCTGAAGACAACACTGAAAACATAGACAAAACAGTCAGAGAAGATGCAAAAACCATAAAGCTCCTACCCCAAAATGCCCAGGAGATCCAGGACAAAATGAGAAGACCAAACCTAAGGATAATAGGAATAGAAGAGGGAGAAAAATATCAACTAAGAGGCACAGTAAATATCTTCAACAAAATTGTAGAAGAAAACTTCCATACCCTTAAAAATGAGATGACCAAGACCATAAAAGAACCCTTCAGAACTCCAAATAGGTTGGGCCAGAAAAGAAATCTCTCCCAACAAATAATAGTCAAAACACCAAATGCCCAAAGAAAGGAAGAATACTAAAAGCAGTAAGGGAAAAAGGTCAGGTAACATATAAAGACAGACCAATCATAATCACACCAGATTTCTCAACAGAGACTATGAAAGCTAGAAGAGCCTGGACAGACATCATGCAGACCCTAATAGAGCACATGTGCCAGCCCAAGCTGCTATAACTTGCAAAACTATCAATCACCATAGATGGAGAGATGAAGATATTTCAAGACAAATCTAAATTTACAAAACAACTGACTACAAACCCAGCACTACAACGAATTATAGGTAGAAAACCCAGTACAATGAGGTGAACTACATCCAAGTAAAAACAAGAAAACTCCTAAGCAAGAAAACTAAAAAAAGAAAAAGACACAAACACAACTCAACCTACAAAAGCAATAATAGTAGGAAACAGAAACCACTATTCCTTGATATCTATTAACATAAATGGACTCAACGCCCCAATAAAGAGACATAGGTTATCAGACTGGATACATAAACAAAATCCAGCATTTTGCTGCATACAGGAAACTCATCTCAGAGACAAAGACAGACCCTACCTCAGAGTAAAAGGGTGGGAAAAAACTTCCAATCAAACAGCCCCAAGAAGCAAGCTGGAGTGGCTATTCTAATATCAAATAAAGTAAATTTCCAACCAAAAGTTATCAAAAAAGATAAGGAAGGACACTTTTTACTCATTACCAGAGAAATCTGTCAAGAGGAACTCTCAATCCTTAACATATATGCTCCAAATACAAAAGCACCCACATTCATAAAAGAAACCCTAATAAAGTTCAAGAAATACATTTCACCCCACACAATAATAGTGGGAGACTTTAATACCCCACTCTCACCAATGGACAGATCAGGGAAACAGAAACTGAACAAGGACAGTATAAAACTAGCAGAGACTAAGAAACAACTGTAATTAATAGATATCTATACCATATATCATCCTAAAGTAAAAGTATACACCTTCTTCTCAGCACCCCATGGCACCTTCTAGAAAATTGACCACATGATTGGACACAGAACGAGTGGCAATCGATATAAGAAGATTGAAATACTCCCATGCATCCTCTAAGATCACCATGGTCTAAGGCTGGTCGTTAACAACAAAAAAGACAATAAAAAGCCTACATACACATTGAAACTAAACAATGCTCTGTTAAATGATAGCAGGCTCAAAGAAGAAATAAAGAAAGAAATTAAGAATTTTCTAGAATTTAATGAAAACAAAAACACAACATACCACAACCTATGGGATGCAATGAAAGCAGTACTAAGAGGAAAACTCATAGGCCTGAGCCCTTCCAAAAAGAAACTGGAGAGAGCATACATCAGCAACTTGACAGCACAGCTAAAAGCTCTAGAACAAAAAAAAAAAAAAAAAAAAGCAGATACATCCAAGAGGAGTAGAAAGCAAGAAATAATTAAACTTAGGGCAGAAATAGACCAAATAGAAACAAAAAGAACCATCGAAAGATTCAACAAAACCAAGAGCTGGTTCTTTGTGGAAATCAACAAGATTGATAAACCCCTAGCCAGACTAACTAGAGGGCAAAGAGGGAGTATACAAATTAACAAAATCAGAAAGGAAAGTGGAGTCATAACAAGTGAAACTGAGGAAATTCAAGAAATCATCAGATCCTACTACAAAAGCCTATACTCCACAAAGTTGGAAAACCTGGACAGAATGGATGAATTCCTAGACAGATTCAAGATCCTAAAGTTAAACCAGGACCAGGTAAACCAAATAAATAATCCCATAACACCTAAAGAAATAGGAGAAGTCATCAAAAGCTTCCCAACCATAAAAAGCCCAGGTCCAGACAGGTTCAGTGCAGAAATTTATCAGACATTTATTGGGGACATAACACCAATACTCTCCAAACTATTCCACAAGATAGAATCAGATGGAATGCTACCCAACTCATTTTTTGAGGCTACAATAATCCTCGTACCTAAACCACACAAAGACCCCACAAGGAAAGAGAACTTCAGACCAATCTCACTTATGATCATTGATGCAAAAATACTCAAAAAAATCCTTGCAAACCAAATCCAAGAACACATCAAAAGGATCATTCATCATGACCAAGTAGGCTTCATCCCTGGGATGCAGGGATGGTTTAATATGAGGAAATCCATCAATGTAATCCACCATATAAACAAACTCAAAGAACAAAATCTCATGGTCATCTCACTAGATGCTGAGAAAGCATTTGACAAAATTCAACACCACTTCATGTTAAAAGTCCTGTAAAGAACAGGAATCCAAGGTCCATACCTAAACATAACAAAAGCAATATACAGAAAAAAAACAGCCAACATCAAACTTAATGGTGGGAAACTTGAAGCAATCCCACTAAAATCAGAGGCTGGACAAGTCTGCCCACTCTCTCCCTACCTATTAACATAATACTAGATGCCCTGTCTGGAGCAATTAGACAGCAAAAGGAGATCAAGGAGATACATATCAGAAAGGAAGAGGTAAAAACATCACTCTTTACAGATGACATGATAGTGTACTTAAGTGACCCCACAAATTCCACCAGATAAATCCTACATCTGATAAACAAGTTCAGCAAAGTGGCTGGATACAAAATTAACTCAAACAAATCAGTAGTCTTCCTATATTCAAAGGACAAATATATTGAGAAATAAATGAGGGAAAAGATACCCTTCACAATAGTCACAAAAACTATGAAATGCCTTGGTGTGACTCTAACTAAGCAAGTGAAGGACCTGTATGACAAGAACTTCAAACCTCTACAGAAGGAAATTGAGGAAGATCTCAGAAAATGGAAAGATCTCCCTTGCTCATGGATTGGAAGGATCATCATTTTAAAAATGGCGATCCTACCAAAAGCAATCTACAGATTCAATGCAATCCCCACCAAAATTCCAACCCACTTCTTCATTCAGTTGGAAAGATCAATGCACAATTTCATCTGGAATAAAAAAAGACCTAGAATAGCAAAATCCATCATCAGCAACAAGAAAATATCTGTGGGAATCACTATCCCTCACCTCAAGCTATATTACAAGGCATTTGTGCTGAAAACTGCATGGTCCTGGTACAGAAATAGGCATGTGGATCAATGGAATAGAATAGAAGATCCAGAAATGAACCCTCATGTATATGGTCACATGATTTTTGACAAAGAGGCTGTAAACATTCAATGGAAAAAGGACAGCCTCTTCAACAAATGGTGCTGGTCAAACTGGCACTCAGCATGTAAAAGAATGAAAATAGACCCTTTCTTATCTCCTTGTACACAGCTCAAGTGTAAGAGGATCAAAGATCTCCACATTAAACCAGATACACTGATACTATTAGATGAGAAAGTAGGGAAAACCTTAGAGCACATAGGCACAGGAGAAATTTTTCTGAAAAAAATACCAATGGCTCAAGCCCTAAGGTCAAAGATTGACAAATGGGACTTAATGAGATTGCAACGTTTTTGTAAGGCTAAGGACACAATCATGAAAAGAAAATGGCAGCCAACAGAATGGGAAAAGATCTTTACCAACTCCACATCAGATAGAGGCCTAATATCCAAGGTATACAAAGAACTCAAGAAGCTAGACACCAGAGAATCAAACAACCCTATTAAAAAATGGGGTACAGAGCTAAACAAAATGTTCTCGATTGAGGAAAATCGAACTGCTGAGAAACATCTAAGGAAGTGCTTGACATCCTTAGCCTTCAGGGAAATGCTAATCAAAACAACCCTGAGATTCCACCTCACACCAGTCAGATTGGCCAAGATCCAAAACTCAGTTCACAGCAGATGCTGGCGAGGTTGCGGAGAAAGAGGAACACTTCTCCACTGTTGGTGGGGTTGTAAACTGATTGCGATTCCTCAGAAAATTGGACATAGTACTACCTGAAGATCCAGCTATTCCACTTCTGGGCATATACCCCAGAAATACTACAATATACACCAAAGATACATGCCCCACAATTTTCATAGAAGCTCTATTTATAATAGCCAGAAGCTGGAAAGAACCCAGATGTCCTTCCTTATATGAATGGATACAAAAATTGTGTTACATTTACACAGTGGAATACTACTCAGCCATCAGAAACAATGACTTAACCAAATTCTTAAGAAAATGACTGCATCTAGAGAATATCATCCTGAGTGAGATAACCCAGTCACAAAAACAGACATAATATGCAGTCACTGATAGTGGATGCTAACCCCAGAGGCTGGGACTGCCCCAGAAACAACTCACAGACTGTGTGAAGTTCATGATAAAAAAAAAAAAAAAAAAAAAGTCATGCTCAAACCAAGAAAATATTGACTAATTCCGGGTTACCTCCTATTTTACGTGTACTTTTTGCTCATTGTAACCTGTAAGACCTTAATGCAGAGTATCAAACCTTACAAAAAAAAAAAAAAAAAAAAAAAAAAAAAAAAAAGCCAAGCACTGACACAATTTATTTGTATACATTTATGCAAAAATATTTAATTTTTTTTCTTTTATCTTTTTTTTTAAATAAAATTTAAAAAAAGTAAAAGAATGAATGAGTAATTATCTTTGGCTGAAGAGAACGCCCAGGTTTCAAGAGTGCTTGTTGTTTCTTACATAGGACTTAAGTTAGTTTCCCAGATCTAATAGGACAGCTCAAAATGTCTTAGACTACAGTTCTTGGGGATCCATGCCTGCTACTGACCATTTGGAGCACTAGATATGTGTTGGGTGCACTCAAATTCAGGCAAGCAATACGTTGAAATATTTAAAGTAACTACATTAAAAATACATCAGAAAGAACAAAATGGTTAGGTTTGGTCAACTTGACCCAAACTAGAGATGGCTGGGAAGAGGAAGTATCTGATGAGAAACATTCTTTACTGGCCCGTGGACATTTTGTGAGACTTTTTATCGATGTGGGAGATCCAAGCCCACTCTGTTCACTGCTATCCTGGGGTCAGAGATACTTGGTAGTATTGGAAAGCATATTGAAAAAAGCTATGATATATGAACCACAATGTAGCCAACTCCATAGCCTCTACTATTTTTTTTCTCCAGTTTCCTGTCTTAACGTTTTCCTTGATCCCCTTTGTGTGGGACTATAATCTATAGCTGAAGAAAGCATTTTCCCCAGCTGATTTTACTCAATTATTTTTTATCAGATCTAGAAAAAAAAAAAAAAAGAATGAGAAAGGAGATATTTTTCTATGTTCATTTTTAGTGATTTGCTATTAAATTTTCATGTTGGCATTAAGAATAACATAGTTTATTTTATGTATTTCTGTGCTTGGCATCACTATACCAGCTAGAATTTGTTGAAAAGGCCAAACTATGTGCCCTTTCTATTACTTAACTATTTTACATGAGTTTTATTGCCTTACTATTACTATTGTGGGAAATCATGCAAAAGTTAACAATTTGGAAGATACCCTGGGATCAGATTGTTCACAGGTTAAGTAGAATTATTGATCTACCTGACACGAATAGCCTGTGGACTTGTTTGACTTACCATTTATCTAATGATAAACATCTTAAAAGTTCTAATCTATTAAAAAAATCAACGAATATACAGGGAAAATTATTGATACCCAAGAATTGTATAAAATGTTAAAATTACTTTAGAATGGAAAGCTTGTTTTGTAACAAAAATTTTAAATACTACGGTCAAGGAAATAAGCAAAATGTATATATATATACCACATACATGTGCAGGCGTTCTCAAAAGTTGAGATATAATTGGCTAATAGTATCTCAGAAGTATTCAACAATCTAAGCAATTAGATAAATGCAAATTGAAACGGCTTTGAGATTTTTTTTTTCTTACTCTAGTAAAAATATATAAGAACAAAGCCACATCGATGTGAGAACAGGGAAATCTTCTAACTCACTGTGGTGGAATAGCAGAGTGATACAGCCGTGTGAGCATCAATGTGGCAAATCCTTACAAGGCTAAAATTAAAAATGTCATGTGACTCACTAATGCAACTTCTCATTATATTCCCAAAAGTCTCGATATTCTATTCCACAGATACCTGCTCAGACACACACTTTATTGCTCTAGTCACATTAAAAAGAACCAAAGTAATTTTTTGTATCTGTGAATAAATAATGAAAATATGAATAACATATACTATTTAATATTATCTATTTATAAAAAGTAAAACTATTAAATTGCCAAGCATTGGTAGACCTAAAAAATATACTGAATGACATAAGTCAGAACCATAAAGATGCCACATTGCTTCTATTTTTAGATGACATCCTGTATTTTTCGATGACAATATGCAACCTGGAGTAAAAATCAAATGCCAGGAAAGTCAGAAAGCAAATATATTGTGTGCTGGTGAACAGGATTAGTAAAGAGGGGCGCGGTTATAAAAAGTGGCTGTGGAAGATGAAATGGGGAAAATGAATTGGGAGACTTAGTGGAGTGAAGGAGATTGAAGTAGGAGATTTGAAAAGGCCAAAATGAGTCTTATCTTTTTAAGGTTAACTAGAATCATGTGTGTGTGGGTGCGTGTGTGTGTGTGTGTTTCTCACACACTGGGCTGAAGAATGCTCACAGTCATTTCCCTGAGGTAGGATTGTGCTAATGACCACTTCCCTCCCTAGGCAGCAGCTTGCATAGCACATAAACATGTTAGGACAGGTGGTCCTCATGGAGATGATGCTAGGTCATTCCTTGAAGGCCTGTTTTATAAGTTTATTTCAGGAACCTTGTTGGTGCAGGATGGTGGCACCAGTGAAAATTACCAAAGTATAAGGATAAATGGTGCCCTGGTGGTGCCACAGTAACAGTGCCCTTCTTACAGAGGCTCTGGTTCTGGCTTGGTTTTCTAGTTCTTCTCTACATTAGATCTCTGATTCACTAGCAACGAATAAGTAAAATCGTCTCTGTTAAATTCGTTCATGATATTTATAACTGAAATCTGCCAGGACTTGAGTATACTTCAGACTTATTTCTAATCACAGTCCTCCATGGCCTTAAGGAAACCTGAGATTTGTCTTGATGTATTTAGGACTGACAAGAATGAATAACTGATTAGAATTGAGTGACAAATATTTTTTGAGACAAGATTTTCCTATGTCCCTACTGTCCTAGAACTCACTCGGTAGATCGATCTGGCTTAGAAATTAGAGATCTGCCTGTCTCTGCATCCGACATGCTGAGTTAAGGGAGTCCATTATCACCTTCAAGCTGACAATTACTTTCTTCACTAAAAATCCAAAAGCCAACTTCTTTAAACCAATTTCAACCACTTAGGAAAACATCTTTCTATTGCACTTAAATAGTAAGACAGTAAATAACAGAAAAGACTGTAAAATTCTCACCCACTTGAAGACAATGATTGCACTTTAAACCCTCTGTGGGTATCTTTAAAATAGGCCCAAAGAATACCTTCTACATTTTATATAGGGGACTTTTAAAAAGGAGGTAATTGTATTTACCTTTATAGTACATAGCCTGTTATTGCAGATGTTAGATTCTTTTACTATGTTGTGTATTATACAAGTGATTTTCCTTCTCTGTCTAAACCCCTGTGTGATGAAGGAGATGGGGGCCCTATGATTATCAAAAGATGGGGAGGACATTAGAGAGATGGTGGTTATCTGCACACTTTCAGCTCCTCTGTCTGCTGACTTAATTTTCTGCAACCACTTTTGGTGATGGAGTTATCTTGTAAAATTAAACCATTTCTTCTACTGTCTCTGACTTTTTAGTTCCCCTGTCTCTAAATGGCAGCTGTAGATTCTAGAACTGAGCAGAAAGAATGGAAAAACAACCAAAAATAACAGCAACAACAAAAACACCAGAATATTCCATACAACTACGAGAGAAGCATTATATTTTGAAATCACCTTTATCTCAGTATCTTGGAAGAAATCTATATGATATATTTAAGATGGATTCTGTTAGTGGTAATACAATAAGACCTTTAATTTCTGTCTTTCTTTCTTTACAGAAATAGTCAAATCAACTCAATGGCCTTTACTATACTTAGAATAGAATGAAAAATGTAGAGTAAGAAAGACCAGCCTTATCAAGACTGGCAGTAGCACCAGAAGGAACAACAGAAACATGGCTGTTCAGAAAGTGGTTTTCATGGGGAATTTTCTTTTCTGCTTTCCTAAGCCTACCTTTCTAGTATTACATGCTAAGTCCATATCCTCCCTCACACATCTCTTGTATTCTCTTCAAAATGTGTGTGTATGTGTGTGTGTGTGTGTGTGTGTGTGTGTGTGCGCGCTTGCCAAAAGAGATCCTTCTGTTGGAGTCTAAGGTGTTGTGAGCCACCTGACATGGGTTCTGGGAAGCAAATACATCCAGAACTTCTGAAAGAGCAGAAAGTAGTCTTAACTGCTCAGCCATTTCTCCACTTATTAATATCTGGTAGCTTCCTTTTGGCCATAATGTCATGGGTGTTTATTTATGACTAGCATAGTGGGCTTGCTAGGGAAGCAAAAGCACTGGGCTCATTACTAATTCATAAAATGTTATATACCATATGCATATTATTCTGAGTAATAAAATTTCTAATAGGAAAATAAGCATCCATTACTATTGCTTGTACTGTGTTTGAAGTATGATATGCACACACTATAGACTAGATCTTATAATGATGGATAATGTGCACATAAATGATTGAATTGGGGTCTTTTTCCAGGACAGCAGTATGGAATGTGATATTCTCTTGAGTCACAGAATCAGCAGTGAATTGCGTCCAAAAATACGCCATAGGGTCAGAAGCAGTATTCCATAGTGCACTGTTCTAAGCTAAAATTAAGTACATGTAAAGATTAAAGTTCATTACCAGCTTGGCTGACTTTAGAGTTACTATAGAAACACCTCTCAATATTAACTGAGGAGACACCAACATTCTAACCCTGAGTGGTACCATACCATGAACTTGTACCAGTCCTGGAGTGGATAAATTTCGAAAAATATGCAAGTCAACTTTGTAAAAGTGAAAGGTAGGACAGTGGTTGCCAAGGTCTTGGAGATTTGGACAATTGAGGTAGGGGTGTTGGTCAAGTGGACAGAATTTCAGGGGTTCAAGGTGAATGATTATTTTGGAGATATAGTTTATTGCAATGTGGTGCTAGATAACAGTGATTTGTTCTGTGGTTCTAATTTTCTAGGAGAATTGATCTTAACTACCTAGGTGTGTTCAGTCGAAAAACACTTATCTGGTATTTAAATATACATTAATTGGTTTGACTGTGGTAAGCGTTTCACACTATTCATATATAAACACATTAGCTGTGTAGTCTAAATTTTGTAGTGTTTACTGCCATAAATCTAGACAAAAGCTTGTGCAATTGATCAGTATATGTGGTCCCATGGAACTTGGTCCTTGCTTGACTTAAGTTCTATCAAATGCAAGGTTTGTTTAATTAGATATAAGTTTGTGTTTTTTCTATTTTGGCCTTCTTATACAACAGTTTAGTGTTACTTTAAATTTTCAAATATGAGTGTAAGGTAAAGTTTATGTAGTATATACCCATATTGTTTATTTCCTACCTTCTATTTTAATCACATTTCCTATTAAATGTAAAATTACTATATAGCATTCACACACAAACACACATACACACACTGGTTTCCAGTTTTCTTGTAAATAGACTTAACAGCCAGTGCTAAAATATTTTGAAATGCAGTAAGAGTCAAATTCTGTTGTTGTATCCTGACAATTTGTTAGTTCTAATTCCTGAAAGTAGTTTTTCTTTTTTCCTTTCCAGGATTGAGGTGCTGTGTTAGCAAAACTGTAGGTGGGAGAATCTGAGGTGTTTCTTTCTTTCTTTCTATTTCATTGGTAATTAGAAGCAGGAGGCAGTCACAGTTCAGTTACTTATTGTGGGTGTGTACTTAGTTTAGGGAGGAGGTGTCTTATTATCTGCCGTGAAGGAAAATGACACCTAGGACAAATCTAAAAGTTTTTCAATTAAGCCAAGTAATTAGATTTTGGAATGTGTCCAGTGAACTTCCACTAAGCACTCTAAATGAGGATGCTCAATGGCATTTCTTTAAAGGTTGTGTATAAATTATAAGTAAAAATAAAACATGGCTGCTGTTGTCCAGTGAATTCAATTGCTATAGACATGTTCCATGTCCTAAGAAAGAACATTGCAATTTCTAAATCTCTCAGATAATACCATCCACTGGACTTCATAATAGAATTATTCTTTAAATGTCACAGGATTGTCTAACCATATGTTTTCATAACACAACAGTTTCTTTAAATGGAGTAATCATTACTTACAGTAGTAGAGTCTCACTGCATGGCCAAAAGGAAGTCCTTAATATTGCCATTTCCTTGGGAACTTAATGTTTTCAAAAATAAAAGTAAAATAACTCACTATTCTTGGTATTCAATTTAGTGACAATAAACAAATGAAAAACATATAAAAGTAATATGACTTTTATGTAGAAGTTAAGGTCAACAATGAGTCGACTGTACAGGATCTAATGTATCTTCCACTGTAGCTCAAAGACTTAATAAATATAGGCTATAGCAATCCTGAACTAAAGTAAGAGATATCTTTTAAATGATAGTGCTTTTGAATTTAATTCAAAATGGGGAATATTTTACAGATGCATTGTCCTTGTATTTTTCATTCACGCCTATATCCTCTATATTTAATTTTTATTTTCCTTAGAAAGGAGTAACATAGAACCAAATAGTGTGTGAGAGTGTGTGTGTATGTGTGCGTGTTTATTTAATCCACCCTCCTATCACAAATATTTGATATTGTGCAGCTCTATGTCATCAAAAAGAATCAATGTTGACAGTGATGAAAACTATTTGCCCAATAAATTTGATATTTATTATTACAGCTGAGAGTGCCTGTCATGAGGGAATGTAAGTGCTACCTGTGAATGAAAGAGAACATATGGAGCTATCAAAATGGAAATACCTTCTAATCCAGGAAGATAGATTTTTATTGCCCATTGCTATGGACAGTGTACTAATGTGGGTCACAGTCTCGGGATATTGCCTAACTCTCCCATAAATATATAATTGTCCCAAGAATACCCTGGCTTTTTTTCTGTCCCTATTAAAAATAGAAAAGGATGTCCAAGGCAGTCATAGATAGAGCAATGATATTAAATGGCACTCACACATTCAGATTCAGAGAGGTTTAGCAGCACTGTTTGGGAGAGAGAGAGAGAGAGAGAGAGAGAGAGAGAGAGAGAGAGAGAGAGAGAGAGAGAGAGAGAGAGAGAGAGAGAGAGAAAGAGAGAAGGAGGAGGAGGAATGCCTTGAACCAGTTGCCCGTGCTGGAGAACACATTTTTCATTTTAAAGTGACAGAATGAAAGCGAGTCAAGAATAAAAGAAAAGAAAAACATATGCAAAATCTTCAAAATGGTCACCATAAGTGCTACTTAACAGAGTGTTTTCTTTCTGAAAAATGTCAGTTGAGCCTGTGAAATCTGTAACATAGACTCCAAGTGTCAGCATGTCACCATGAAGGTAGTCATTTGAGCTAAAAGAGTAAAAGAAAGTGGCCCTGGCTTTCAGACCACACTGCCTACCTCATTCAATATGGCCTCCAGTGTTATCCAGAGAAATTCCTCCTATACACTCATAACTCTGAACATAGGTGAATGTCTTACTGTCAAGCTATGCACTCTGGTTACCAACATTCATTGACTTGTCACTCAGAAGAGCCAAAGGTATTAGCACAATGTTCTCAGTGAATGGCTACTCTCAAAAAAAATTACTACAGTGCTCTCAACCTTGCCAAAAAATCAAACACACAGAATTTTGTTCACTAGTTTACTCAGTCTCTTATGGTACTTACAATTAGTTGTAGCAACACACAGCTGGCAAAACAAAGGGATGAATATTCAGCACTTAAGTTTGTACTACTACTTTGAATCTATTTTTCTAAGGAGTCTATCAGTTACAGTTAAGAAATATGAGTTTTTCTTTTAGATATAAACCCACTACTTAGTTACCTCCAGGCATGAAGTGTAAGGTAATGGTCTAAGATTAATGGTGGTTTAATAATGTTAAATTATAATTTGAATTCTTGATGAGCACTTATAATGATCAGGAAAAGTCTGAAAAATATAAACAAAATGACTTCATCCATAAGCCTATTCTTTTCTCAAGGCTATTTTTGTTTAAACCTCTATTTTTAAGCATAATAGAAAAATGACAGATACTTGTTTTACTACTATGAATAAAAATCAGCTACTATTTTGTATTTTCCACAAAATGTTTTCATAATAGTGGCTTTAAAAATTGTTCAAGGGGACTTCAGACAGCTAGGGAAGATAAAAGTGTGGGAATTAAGTCTGGATAGAACCTTCTTTCACATGACTCCTATTTAGTTTGTTCTTAGTTTCTAATTCCATCTGTAAATCCTTCCACTGCAATCATTGCTTTTTATGAGAGAGAAACACTGGATGCATTGTACTGGATGGAATTCCTATGTAGAATTGAAAAACTTCAGGGTCCTGCCCCACCTTACAATATGAAAAGCGTCAAGGGAAAACCTGGGCAGGTGAGAAAATATTACAGAAAATTAATGCTGGTCACTGACGATCGACCACATTCTTGAAGCATTTTATTTAAAAAATTTACGTTGAAATTGTTTTCATATATGCCAGGAAAACTGGCCATTCCCGCCCCATCCTTAGTATGTTCCACATTCACCTTTCTTCCTGCCACAAATATTTCTCCCTCATCTTTATTTGTGTGACACACGTTTTTCTCTTTTGTTTTGTTTGTCTTGTTTTCCATTTTTAAAGACAGTTCCTCCCTTATTATCCTGGTACTCACTCTGTAGACTACAGAAATCTGCCTGCCTCTGCCTCCTTAGTGCTGGGATGAAAAGCATGAGCCACCACTGCTCACCAACACATGTCTTGATAAACTTACTTGCAATTAACCAGGACTATCTGTGTGACTGTGACTTTGTAGCTCTATTCTGCAGCCTCATGGACTCATCTGTGGGTATACATGTAAGCATATAGATTCTAGCCCTTAAAGAAATGTTCAAAGTCATAAAGAAAATGAAAATCAAAACCACCCTGAGATTTCATCGTACACCACTCATAATGGCTACAATCAAAATTTCTAATGAGAGGACATGTTGGCAAAGGATGTAGAGAATCAAGAAAACTCCACTCTTGCTGGTAGGAGTGCAAGCTTATACAACCACTCTGGATATGAATCTGGTAGTTTTGCAGAACATTTGAAATTGTTTCTGCCTGAAAAACCAGTGAACGACTCCTGAAAGTCGTTCCACTAAACCAAAAGGCCATGTGTTCTAGTATGATTATAACAGCTTGATTAGTAATAGCCAGAAACTAGAAAAAAAAAAAAAACTACATGCCCCTCAGCCAAAAAAAAAAAAAAAAAAAAAAAAATGGGTAGGCCTAGAAAATATCATCTTGACTGAGGTAACCCAGACCAAAAGGATACGCATAGTCGGTACTCACTTATAAGTGAATTAGGCATTAAAATGCCCATGCTATGCTACACAGACCGAAAGAAGCTAAACAAATAGGAAGACCCATGAGAAGATAATTGAATATCACTCATAAAGGGAATAAAATAATCACAGGAGGCAGATGAAGGGAGAAAACTCAGTGAAAGAGAGAATGCAGGGGGCCTAGTTTTGGGGGTGGATGGCAATTGATCTATAGCAGATATAGGTCTAATCATGCAAAAGGCCAGCAGGGTGAATGGAGAGATATGGGTAGCAAGGATCAGTTCATCTTTAGTACTTGCCAGAGACGTGGGTTTGGGGAGGCTAGCTGGAGTCTGTGGGGGTGACTTTAGCTTAGACTCAAAACAGTATGGGGGATTAGAACCTGAAGAGGCCAACTTCTTTATCCAAGCAGGATGCCCAGGGCAGAGTTGAGAACACTAATCCACTCATATACTTTTGTCCCTATATTTGTTCTGTCTACAAGAAATGCAGGGATGGGTGGATGGAGCAGAGATTGAGGGAATGGTCAATCAATATATGGCTCAACTTGAAACCCATTCCATGGGCAAGTACCAATATCTGGCATTATTAATGATGCTCTGTTATGCTTGCAGGCAGGAGCCTATCATGACTGCTCTTTGAGAGGCTCCATCCAGTAGCAGTTTGAAAAAGATACAAAGAACCACAGCTCAATATTGGGGAGAACTCAGGATCTCTTATTGAAGAGTTGGGGGAATGATTGAAAGCCTTGAAGGAGATAGGAATGCATAGGGAGACCAACAAAATCAACTTACCTAGATCACTGGGGTCTTTGATAGACTGAACCACCAACCAAAGAGCATACAGGGGCTGTGCCTAGGTCCATGGACATGTGGAACAAATATGAAGCTCTGTCTTCATTTGTCCTCCAGTAACTGATGTCCCTAAAGCTTTTGCTTCTATGAAAAATCTTCTCCCCTGGTGGGGCTGCTTTATCTGTCCCCAGTGGGCAGCAATGAGACTATAACATAAATAAATAATCAATTTAATGGTAAAATCTCTGTAGAAAAAAATCTTAATGGAGTGAGATATGTTATTGACCCATTGCGACCATCTAACCAGGAACAAGTTAGACTATACTGAGAAATGTAAATATTTATCTCATTAAGTAAAAAATTAAAGAAAAAAGCTAACAAGGTGTAATAAAACTGTTGAAAAGAAAAAGACCTAAAATGAGCCTAACTGGGACTGAAGAATATATTTTATTGCTTGTGTTTTCTGAAGCTGCTCATATGCATCTATAAACACCCAATGAATTACTGTAAAAAGGGTCATATGCATTTTCTTTTTGTGTTCTGAGTTCTTTTTACATTTTTCTCTCCTGAAGAGGCAATTGATCTACAGATGTGTCTTAAGCCCTAGCCTATGAAAAAGTCTTACACCCTAAGGAAGACAAAGAGACATGAAATCTTCAGGACCTAGAGAACTATATAAAAGCACACAGTCTTCTTCCCTTCTTTCCTAACTAAGAACATTGATCATTTTGGGGGGAATAATTAAAATTTGGTATTTTAAGTTTTATCTAGGGAATATAATGATCAAAGAATGCATTTTTTGTATAACTCCATAAAATTGCAAACAACAGTTTTTTTTTTTTTTTCCAATGAAGTAAAAGATTATAAACAGAATTGATTCCTGTAATGTAGACTCTTACATATTGTTTCTCTGGTTCTTGCCAGAATGTTGCTAAGATGTATAGCACAGTGGATATTTTTAGTAATCTCTGTGTGTTATGTATAAGTTAACAAAAGCTAAGTAAAAAGAAAAGAATCAGGATTTCTGGTGACATTGTAGTGACCTTCCTCATCTCATTATGCAAGACAATACTCCATCACAGGAAGCAATTAAAAATTGATAAGAAAAACTCATGTCAGTTTCTAAGTAAAAGATGAAACTTTGCCATTTTAAGATTATAGACAATCTGCCCCCAAAATGTAATTAAGGGATAAATGAATAATTATATTTATTGCATTGAATTCTATGATTATCATGCAATTATGAAATACAGTCCCTAACTTGACTTCAAGGCAGGCAAAGTCACATGTATGAAATGACTTTAAAATTAGCCATTTTCTAATTAGCAAAGAGATCTGAAAGTAGTAACTCAGAACAAAATTTAGACCGAGTCCTCTATGTGAAAAATGCATCAGTTTTAACGAAAATATTGGAGAATGTACAGAATTCAGTGCTTAATATCAACTAGAGCCGTATGCAAGAAAGATGAACTGAACAGAGGACAAATCAGACTGAGGAAGGACAAAGATACCATACTCAGGAGCTAATTCCAGCAGCCTGGACAAGTTTTAAAGAATATTAGTCTGTAGTGCAGGTACAAAGTTATGTGAGTTTTAGGGTTGGAGTTTATATCTAAATATATTTTGCATCTCGTTGGCCCCATCACTCCATTTTTAACAATACCTACAACCTCATATGTTTAGAGGACATAGCCAGCTCTGAAAATATGTATGCTTATGATACTTTAGAGAAAAATTAAGTCTGTTAGTGAGGTTCCTGCGAAAGACAGAAGGAAGTGGAGATGCTGAGCAGATTATACTGGTGAGCACAGGTGTGCTGGAATGAGTGGAAGAAGAAGACTTCTAGTGAGCAGAGGCTTGATTTCATATAAACAGAAGAAAAGCAACAGGGTACACAGAAGGAGGAATAGATCAGAATTTAAATGTCTTGTAAACTCTATCAATTATAAGTATGTGAAATAGTCCAAAAGGACAAAGAAAACTAGAAGAAATATTTTTTCAATGACTTTAATATATTACCATTTACACTCAATAATTTTCAAGATAAAACACAGATCTGTAAACCTTTAAAATGATTAATATATTGGCATGACAATTAAGGCACCAAATACTTTATTAGTAATGCTGTCAACAATAATGATTTATTATGCATTTGTCGGTATATAAAATTTTAAACTTTGAATAAATGCTATAGTTGCCTAGTAGATAATAGAACATCTAAAAACCAAGATAAGGAAGAGATGTAACTATTCACTATTATTTAATGAAATAAGGTGGGTAGTAAAAAAGAAAAATAAAATATAAAAAAATAACAGAGTTTAAAATGGTCAATTTGCAGGGTAATATTAGTAAGCTACCAAGTTATGCCAAAATATTTTATTTAACCCAGTAGTTTTAACATCTTTGAAAATAACATATAAAGTACACAAATAGAAAGCCACAGTACATCTGTGAGCATTTTTACCAGGGCGTTAATGACCTGCCTGAGTCAGTACCTTGGGCTTTGCCTCCAGCTTTAAAATACAGTCAATTATTACTTGTTGAAATCCTCACCAGCATGTTTTAAGAAGTCCAAATATACTCCAAGGTGAGGTAAATATTATATTATTTTCATTTTCATTCTTAGCGTCTAAAATCATAGCTATTATTCATAATTCAATTGTTGTTTTGAGTCTGCTGTGGTGCATCTGTAAGTGGAAACCATGTACTGTGACAGTACTTAAGTTTCTTGACTCATAAAACTTAAAATATCAGAGTGTGAAGTAGATTTAAAACACTTTATTATAAAAATACCTAAACAGTATATTATCATTATTTTCTTTGGTCTAGGAATAATTATATCCCATAACTTTTTGAGATGATACTAAAATGCTCCTTTCACAATAAACCAAGGAGAGAAATTTTTCTAAGTTGTTGACTGAAGTGGAGATATGTCCCATTTAGAGCAAATTTCATTCACATAGACTATTTATTAACTCATTATTTGAACTAAATACTCATTTCTATTAGTCATAAAAGCAATGAATATTTTTAATTATTCACAGAAATACTTTTATGGAAGGGAAGACAGTATTTAACACATAAATAGTCAAGGTATGATGCATGTTAGTTAAAAAAACAGACAATTTTGTGTAAGGAGCAGCCTGCAGGCTACACAGCAAATATATTATTATCATTTAAAGTTTAGGATTGATTGAAGTTGTAAGACAGAGTTAATATCAGCCAAAATTTGTCAATTATGAGTACAAGACAATTTATATTAATGAAAATATTCATCAGGTTATAATGGTAATAATAATAGCATCCAAATGGCTGATTTAATTAAGCACATAAAATATATACATGGCATAGTCAATCTATACAGAAATTTTCTTATTTAATATTCAAAATGGCTATCATATATTTAGAAAGCAAAAGAGAGAGGATGCTATTACCTGTTTTGTAGTTAACTGCTGGTAAAATTTGTTGTGTTCCAATTATATGTCTCATTCTTAACATTCCAATGAGTAAGTTACAATCATCTAGAAAAAAATGGAGTAAAAAGTACATGATTTTCCAATTTTAGTATATGTGCTGCTGAAGCGAGCACAAGCTTCCGGAGTGATTTTCCAAGATATAAATATGTAGCAGTATTGGTATCATGACTCAGTAATAGTGCATGTGTGTAAACAAATATTATAGCTCTATGTATTGTCTCATTCATGTAACTACCATAATAATGTGGTTCACATTATATTGTTTCAGTACTGTGAGTAAAATCTTAGAAAAAAAAAAAAAAACTATTACATTACCCATGGGTAGGCCACAATATTGACTACTATTTAAGAGGCAAAGGAGATGAAACACTGTTTATTCCTAATGGAATGAAAAATAGAACTTATTTTGTGACAAGGAGGAAGATGTCTTAGAGTTTGTTTGTTTTTTTTTTAAAAAAAAAAAAAAACTTGTTGGCCAGCAATTTTAATTTTCTCTGACAAGTTTAATAAATTGTGACTCCTTTATTGGAAGCTGGAGACTACTGATGACTTTTAAATAGAGGGGCATCTGTCAATTCCTATTTTAGAAATATCACAAAGGTTACATTTCATACATAAGATTATGAAGGGTAGGAGAGATGAGGATGAGTAAAACTATTCATTACGAACAGCATGTAGGAAGATGGTGAGAGCAAGAGTAAGTAACTGTGGGTCTTATGAGCAGGGACACAAAAAGGCCCAAAAGATGCTGGATGTAACTTTCAAAAGAAGATTTGAATGTTACATATTAACAAGGAAGATGAAAGGTCAAGATAACTTGTAAAGATGTGAGAGATTGATAAGTTTATAAAAAGATTTCTTAAGAAAGAGGTCATGAGTTTGATCACCAGCACTGTGATTGTCTTAATCCGTGTTTCTTTTATTTTTTTTAATGGATGTTTCCTTTATTACATTTTATATGTTATCCCTTTTCGTGTTTTTCCCTCTGGAATCCCCATTCATTCCCCCCTCACTCTGCTTCTTTGAGAGTGTTTATCTACCCACCCACCAACTAACTCACACCATCCCACCCTGGCATTCCCCTATGATGGGGCATTGAGTATTCACAGGCACAAGGATCTCTCCTTTCTTTGATGCCTAATAAGAACAACCTCTGCTATATATGTGGTTGGATCCTTGAGTCCCTCAAATGTGTACTCCTTGGATGGCAGTTTTGTCTCTGGCAGCTCTGGGATGTCTGGTGGTTGATATTGTTGTTCTTTCTTTAAGGTTGAAAATTCCCTTCAGCTTTTTCAGTCTCTTTTCTAACGCTTCCATTTGAAGCCCTGTTTTTATTACAATGATTGGTTAAGAGCATCTTACTCTATTTCTCAGGCTATGGCAGGGAGGATCAAGAAACAGCTATATCTGGCTCCTGTCAGCATGCACTTCTTGGCATCCACAATATTTTCTGGGTTTGGTAACTATATAAGATGGATCCCCAAGTTAGACCATCTCTGGATGACCTTTCCTTCAGTCTCTGCTCCATATTTTGTCTCTTAATTTCCTCCTGTGAATATTTTAGTTTCCTCTTCTAAGAAAGACAACCACCCACTCTTTGGTCTTCCAACTTCTTGAGCTTCACATGGTCTGTAGATTGTATATTTGAAGCTTTTGGGCTAAATCCACTTATCAGTGACTGCATGCCATTTATGTTCTTTTGTGATTAGGTTACCTCACTCAGAATAATATTTTGTTTTTCATTTTTCTTTACTTTTGTATATTTTCTGTAATTACATTTCAAATGTTATATAATTTCCCCAACTCCCATACCCCTCCACTTGCTTCCATGAAGGTGCTCCCTCTCCCAATCACCCTCTTTACCTAAGTGCCTCAGCATTCCCCAAAACTGGGAAAACAGGCCTTCACTGGACCAAAGGCCTCTTCTTCCACTGATGCCAGACAATGCCATCCTCTGTTACTTATGCAACTAGAGCCATGGGCCTCTCCATGTGTGATCAATGGTTAGTGGTTTAGTCCTTGGGAGTTCTGGAGGGTTTGGATGGTTAATAATGTTGTTCTTCCCATGAGGTTGCAAACCCTTTAAGCTCCTTCAGTTGTTTTCCTAGCTTTTTCATTGGGTTCTCTGTGTTCAGTATTAGCTACAAACATCCTCAAGTGTATCTGTATGACTCTGGCAGAGCCTCTGATGAGGCATCCATATCTAATTTCTGCTAGTAAGGACTTCTTGCCATCAGCAATAGTTCTTGGGTTTGGTGGCTGCATATGTGGTAGATCCCCAGATGAGGCAGATATGTTCTAGTTACATCCATTTGCCTAAGGATCCCATGAAGTCATTGTTTTTAATAGCTGAGTAGTACTCCATGGTGTAAATATACCACAATTTCTATATTCATTCATTTTCTGAAGGACATCTGGGTTCGTTCCAGTTTCTGGTGAATATAAATTAGGCTGCTATGAACATGGTGAAATGTGTCCTCTTTAGATGTTGGAGCTTCTATCGGGTATATGCCAAAGAATTTTATAGCTAGGTGCTCAGGTAATATTATGTCTAATTTCTGAGGAACCACCAAACTGATTTCCAGAGAGGTTGTACCAGCCTGCAATCCCAACAAAAGTGGAAGAATGTTCCTTTCTCTGCATCCTTGCCAGCATGCATGAGGTGAAACCTCAGGGTTGTTTCGATTTGCATTTCACTGAAGACTAAGAATGTTGAATATTTCTTCTTTGTAAGGTTATAAGAATGGGTTGATTTGAATTCTACTAAATGCTGACTACCAGTTCAACCAGCACCATTTTTTTGAAATTGTTGTCATTGTCCCAATGAATGATTTTAGCTTCTTTGTCAAAGATCTAGCAACCACAGGTGTGTTGGTTCATTTCTGGATCTTCAACTATTACATTAGTCTACTTTCTGTCTCTGTATCATGCAGCATTTTTCATCATGATTACTCTGTAATATAGCTTAAGGCTAGTAATTTTGATTCTACCACAAGTTATTTTATTGTTGAGATAAATGTTCTCAATCCTGTTTTTTTTTTTTTTTTTTGTTTTTTTTTTTTTTTTTTTTTTTTTTTTTTTTTTTGTTATTCCAAATGAATTTGCCAATTGCTCTTTCCAACAATATGAATAATTGAGTTGGAATTTTGATGGGGATTGAATTGAGTCTTCAGATTGCTTTTGGCAAAATGAAGATTTTTATTATATAAATCCTTCCAATCCATAAGCATGATAAAGCTTTCCATCTTCTGAGATCTTTTTAATTTTTTTCTTCAGAGACTTGAGTTCTTCTCATTCAGATCTTGAACTTCCTTGGATAGAGTCACATCAAGGTATTTTATATTGTTTGTGACTATTGTGAAGGGTGTTACTTTCATAATTTTATTTTTAGCCTGTTTATATTTTGTGTAGAGAAAGGTTACTGATTTTTTTTTTTTGAGTTAATTTTATATCCAGTCACTTTGTTGAAGTTGACTACCAGCTGTAGGAGTTCTCCTGTCAAATTTTGGGGTCACTCAAATATACTATCATATTATCTGCAAATAATGATATTCCTTTCCAATTTGTACCCATTTGACATCTTTTTGTAGTCTAATTGCTCTGCCTAAGACTGCAAGTACTATATTGAATAGGTAGGAAGAGAGTGTGTAACCTTATCTAATCCCTGATTTTACTGGGATTGCTTCAACATTCTCTACATTTACTTTGATGTTGGCTATTGGTTTGCTGTACATTGCTTTTTACTATTTTTATATATGGGTCTTGAATTCCTGATTATTTCAAGACTTTTATTATGAAGGGGTGTTAAATTTTGTCATAGGCTTTCTCAGAACATAATGAGATGATCAGGTGTTTTTTTTTTTTTTTTTTAAGGGGGGGTGTTCCCTTTCAGTTTGTTTATATAGTGGGTTAAAATCATTGATTTTTGCATATTGAAACATGCTGCATCCATGGAATGCACCCTATTGATCATGGTGAATGGTCTTTTTGATGTGTTCTTGGATTTGGTTTTGGGGAATATTATTGAGTATTTTGCATAGATATTCATAAAGAAAATAGGTCTGAAGTTCTTTTCTTTTGTTGTGCCTTTGTTTGGTTTATTTATAAGAATAATTGTGGCTTCATAGAACAAGTAGGTAGTATTCCTCCTGTTTCTTTTTTTTGGGAATAGTTTGAAGAGTATTGGTATTAGATCTTCCTTGAACATCTGATAGAATTTTATACTAAACCCAACTGGTACTGCGCTTTTTTGGTTAGGAGACTTTCAATGACTGCTTCTATTACTTTAGGGGTTATGGGCCTGCTAAGATGGTTTATCTGATTCTGATTTAATTTTGGTACATGATATCTGTCTAGAAAATTTTTCATTTCATCCAGATTTCCAATTTTGTTGAATATAGGCCTTTGTAGTGGGATCTGTAGTAGAATTTCCTAGTTTTCTGTTGTTATGTCTCCCATTTCATTTCTGATTTTGTTAATTTGAATCCTGTCTCTGTGCCCTCTGGTTGGTCTGGCTAAGGGTTTAACTCTTTTACTGATTTTCTCAACAAACTAGCATCTGTTTTTAAATTATTTGTATTTTTGTTTTTATTGTTGTTGTTGTTTCTGTTTGGTTGATTTCAGCCCTAAGTTTGATTATTTTCTGCTCTCTGCTCCTCTTTTGTATATTCGATTCTTTTTGATCTAGAGCTCTTGGGTATGTTGTCAAGTAGCTAGTGTATATTCTCTCTGAGTTCTTTTTACAGGGACTCAGAGTTATGATTTTTCCTATTACCATTGCTTTCACTGTGTCCCATAAGTTTGGATATGCTGTGCCTTTATTTTCATTAAGTTCTAAATGTCTTTAATTCCATTCTATATTTCTTTGAATAAGTGATCATTGATTTCTACAATGGAATATTATTCAGCTATTAAAAACAATGACTTCATGAATATCCTAGGCAAATGGATGGAACTTTAAGCTATCATCCTGAGTGAGGTAACCCAGTCACAAAAGAGCCATTCTCTGTTATATATGTATCAGGATCCATGGATCCCTCCCTGTTCTCCTTGGTTGGTGGTCTGGTACCTGGGAGCAGTCTGAGGTCTGACCACCCAATATTGTTCTTCCTATGAGGTTAAAATACCCCTCTGCTCTTCCAGTCCTTCTGCCAGCTCTCACTCTGAGATTCAAGGGCTCAGACTGATGGTTGGCTTCAAGACTCCACGTCTGCATTGCTCAGGCGCTGGTGGAATCTTCCAGGGATCAGTTGTACTAGGTTCATGTCAGCAAGAACCTCTTGTCCATAGCAACAATGTCCATTTTGCTGACTACAAACAGGATTGATCCCCAAGTGGGGAAGTCCTCAGATGATCCTTCTTTCAGACTTTCCTCTATTTTTTTGTCCCTTTCTTTACTTTATATAGGGACATTTCTGGGTTATAAACTTTGATAGGGATGGTGGACCCATCCCTCAACTGAGGACCATGCCTATCTACCTACTAGAGATCGCCTCTATGGGTTATATCTCCCATTTGTTAGGTATTTCACCTAAAGTCATCCCTGTTGGGTCCTGAAAGATTCTTGCTTCTCTGGCTCCTAGGGCCCTCCTGTTGCCACCCCAGTTCTTTATCCCTCACTGCTACATATTTTTATTCAATTTCCTGACAATTTCCTCTGTGTCCCTCTCCCTTCTCCAGTACCTGACACTACACCCCTTATTTCCTCTCCTCGTATGTCCCTTCCAAGTCTTTCCCTTCTTCACCTCAGGTGATCATTCTGTTCTATCAACCGCCATGCAGGACTGCTGAAGCATTCACACCCTGTTTGTTCATTATGAAGGTGATTCTCACCAGTATGAGGATGATCTGGATTGAGTTGGTCTCTTCTCAAGAAGCATTTATGGGTATCTAACAGGGGGTAAGAAAGTACTTGAGCACATTTGTTGCAATGAGAATTAAAGGAAAAGTATTCAAGAATTGTTACAGATACATGATGGATACAGCTTTAGTCCCAGAAAGTTTAATTGTTAAATGGGAAATAAATAGTAAAGCTCAAAACCAGTTGTTTGACTAAATGACAGGATGCTACTAGATGCTATTATTTACCAACATAGGAATAATAGAAAAATTAACATTTCTAGAGAGGGAGGGAGAAAAGTCACTCTATTATATATGCATATTATTTTTAGTTCATTTTTAACTATAACAAAATACCTAAGAATCTGTAATTTATAAAGAGTTTTGTTTGGTTCATAGATCTGATGTTTGGTGCATCTGGACCAACTGTTATGAGGATATTCTTGCTGCATTATAGTATAGAAGGAAGTGACACATGTGGTACAAAGCAGATAAATTAGCTGCAATATCTTTTATTTTTCTAATAAATCCATTAGTACAACTGCAGGGCTCTAGTTCAGGATCTCACTACATTTTAATTAACCCCAAGGGTAATTATGATATACATTTGGGCTTTGAATTCACAACACATGAAATATAGAGTACCTATCTATGTCAGTATCTGTGAAGCTTTTACATATATCTGCCCATATAGGAGGTAGAATTATTTCTAATTATAATATAATATGACTAACTTTCATATATTGTCTATAACTGTCCTACAAAACCCAAAATTTTAATGATGTCCTTAAGACTTTCTGCATTTTCTCTGTAATATTTCAGAGAAAATATTTCAGACTTATTTGGGAGACTCCTGTCAATGAAAGGTGAAATGGATGAAATAGAAAAATATAAAATATATCTTAGAACAACAAGTAAATTTTTGGACAATAAGTATCTGTTGGATTGTAAAGAAATAAATTTCCAATTTGATTATTTATTTCTGTTCTGAATGAAAAGTAATTTGAAAAGAAAAATTTAAACTAAAAATAACAACTTAACAAAACCCCGAAGCATGCACATCAGCAGTCCATGCTGGATATTCAGTCTGCTTCCAGGTTTATGTGATGGAAAATAGCCTCAAACCCTACCTCTGGGTGTCTGGACCTGGAAGATTGTAATGAGCTTGAAGTCACTTTGGGCTACTAAGTGTAATCTAGTACAGCTTGTACTGTAGAAACAAATTTAATGAAGGAGGAGGAGAAGAAGGAGAAAGTGAAGAAATGAAGATTAGGGAAGTAAGAAAAAAAGGAGAGAAAAGAAAAAAAGAAAAGATAAAAAGAGTGATACAAAGAAAGATAAATAGTAGAACGAGAAAGAGAAATGCAGAGAAACAATACTTGCACATGAAAGAAAACACAATTAATATCAGGGATTAAAATTTCCAAAACAGAACAACAGACATCAGCTAAAGATGTGGACTTTGTGTATAGGAGTTTTTGAATCAGGGAGGAAGGTGATGGAAAAGAGAAATGGTAGTCAAAATAATCAGAATTCCAAATCGATTGTCTACCAGTAAGAATATTTCAAAGAATCAATAAAAATGTAGAACAAATGGCCATCTTACCAAAAGCAATCTTCAGATTCAATGCAATCACCATCATAATACCAAACCAATACTTCACTGAGTTGGAAAGAGCAATGGGTAATTTTATCTGGAATAACAAAAGACCTAGAATAGTGAAATCCATCCTCCACAACAAGAAAACATTTACAGGGATCACTATCCCCAACCTCAAGCTATATTACAAGGCAATTGTGCTGAAAACAGCAAGGTACTGGTACAGAAATAGGCATGTGGATTAATGGAATAGTATAGAAGATCCAGAAATGAGCCCTCACATATATGGACACCTGATTTTTGACAAAGGAGCTGTAAACATTCAATGGAAAAAGGACAGCCTATTCAACAAATGGTGTTGGTCCAACTGGCACTCAGCATGCAGAAGAATGAAAATAGACCCTTTCTTATCTCCTTGTATAAAGCTCAAGTGCAGTGGATCAAAGATCTCCACATTAAACCAGGTACATTGAAACTATTAGATTAGAAAGTAGGGAAAACCTTAGAACACATAGGCACAGGAAAAAATTTCCTGAACAGAAAACCAGTGGCTTGTGCTCTAAGATCAAAGATTGACAAATGGGACTTAATGAGATTTCAAAGTTTCTGTAAGGCTAAGGACACTGTCAAGAAAACAACACAGCAGCCAACAGAGTGGGAGAAGATCTTTACCAACCCCACAGCAGATAGAGGCCTAATATCCAAGATATACAAAGAACTCAAGAAGCTAGACACCAGGGAATCAAACAACCCTATTTAAAAAATGGGGTACAGGGCTAAACAGAAAGCTCTCAATTGAGGAATATCGAATGGTTGAGAAGCATCTAAGGAAGTGATCGACATCATTAGCCATCAGGGAAATGCAAATCAAAACAACCCTAAGATTCCACCTCACACCAGTCAGATTGGCCAAGATCCAAAACTCAGATGACAACAGTTGCTGGCAAGGATTTGGAGAAAGAGGAACACTTCTCCACTGCTGGTGGGGTTGTAAACTGGTACAAAAACTCTGGAAATCAGTCTGGCGGTCGTACTACCTGAAGACCCACTTATTCTACTTCTGGGCATATACTCCAGAGACTCTCCAACACACAACAAAGATACATGCACCACAATGTTCAAGCAGCTCTATTTATAATAGGCAGAAGCTGGAAAGAACCCAGATGTCCTTCAGTAGATGAATGGATACAAAAATTGTGGTACATTTACACAATGGAGTACTACTCAGCTATCAGAAACAATGACTTAACCAAATTCTTAAGAAAATGGATGCATCTAGAGAATATTATCAGGAGTGAGATAATCCAGTCACAAAAGAACAGACATAATATGCAATCACTGATAATTGGATACTAACTTCAGAAAGCTCTGAACACCCCAGAAACAACCCACAGACTTTGTGAAGTTCAAGAAAAAGAAAAAAAAAAAAAAAAAAAAGAAAAACTATTATGGTTACTCCTTACACGCTAAGAAAACTTTGACTAATTCCAGGTTACATCCTGTTTTACATGTACTTTATGCTCATTGTAACTAGTAAGATCTTAATGAGCATTATCAAACCTTATTTTAAAAAAGCCAAGAAATAACAAAAATGTATTCATATACTTTAATTAAAAATGCTTAAAATTTGTACATTTATCTTTGTTTTTTTTTTTAAATAAAGTTCTTCAATTAAAAAAAAAAGTAGAGCAATACTTTCCAGAGTTGTACAAAAATTTAACCCCAGCTCGTGGGAGATTAAAGTAGATGAGTCATTTCATGAGAATCCTGAGTTACATAGCAGATTCAAGGTCAACTTGGCTGCCTGAGACTGTTAAGGGGAAAAAAGAGAGAGAGAGAGAGAGAGAGAGAGAGAAAAGGAGGCAGGAAAGGATGTAGGGGTGGAGGGAGAGAGGGAGAAGGAGAGACAGACAAATTCATGGTTAATATTTGCTAAATTACAGGGTATGTAACAAAATGCAAAATATAAATTACAGCACCAGGCCGAGCACCCAGAAAGCGCCCCCTCTTCCCCTGATTGGTTCATGGGAGCAGGAACTCTGTGATAGGGACTTGGTTTCTACCTGGTGGGCCTGGCTCATGTGTGTGTGTAGAATAGGTGTTCAGGCCATCTGCCACCAGGAACAGCTGAGATCCAGGGACACAGGCCTCTTGAGACTGCCCCCCCAAAAAGAAAGAAAATAAAAAATCATTATGCTTAATCTTTACACATCAAGAAAACTTTGACTATTTCCAGGTTACATCTTGTTTTACATGTACTTTATGCTCATTGTAACTAGTAAGATTTTAATGCATACTATCAAACCTTTAAAATAATCAAGTACAGACAAAATGTATTCATATATTTTTATGCAAAAATTCTTAAAATTTGTATATTTACCTTTGTTTTTTTTAAATAAAGTTGTTCAATTTAAAAAATAAATTACAACACCATGCTGTAGTTAAACATATTGTAATTTTTATATGTTGAGTATGTATTCAACCAAAGTAATGATATGATTACTTAGCAGAGCCTGAAGCAGTAGGATTGCACAATGAGAATTCTTAAAAGTGAGCTGTATTTAGGAAATACCTTTCAGAATACTTTTGAAGAAGATTTAAATATGGACTGTACAATTTTCACAGACTCATATTTCTTCATTAAGAAATGTGACTAAAGGTACTCAGAAGAGCACTTCTGCTAAAGAGTCTAGACTAGAATCGGTTGGGAATCCTTAGGGACACATGGAGTGGCTTCAATATCTATCTGCTTTTCCTGATTAATATGAATCTTCACAGTCACAGGAGGGATCTGCTCCACAGTTTTCAAGCCTTATGCAAACCTCTTGGTTCAAAGGTCTCTCTGTCTTTTAAAGAACACTGGATACCTCTTCTGATAGCATAAAGCTCTATGTTGTATTAGGAAAGAATTTCTCTTAATATAACCAAAATTGTATAGAATGAGGTATCAGAGCACTGCCTTCTTTACACTCTGGTAGGAGTAGAATATAATAACCTGTTCCTTCATAGTTCTTAAAATTTCATATTTTATAAGTATGAGAGTTCTTCTTGCATTTATGTGTATCATGTATACTGTGTGTATAAAGATCAAAAGCAGGTATATGATCTGATGGATAGATCATAGCTAGAGTTATGAATGGTTCATCATTTGGGTGCTGGAATCAAACTCCACACCTTTGGAAAACCAGGCAATGTTCTTTTCAGCTGAGTCATATTTCTGACCCCCATTTTTGCTGTTTTGTGAAAACAGTTTATCTGAATCTTTCTCATTAGAAATTGAGATGATTCAATTCACAATTTTAGATCATATCATCTCTAAGCAAGTTCTTACATTAGTGCTTTAATCAGAGTATGTCTCTACTGAACAAAGTTTTGATATTAATATGCAAATTAATGCTGTAAGACAGATGACACTTTTCCCCAAACCACATTCAATTAACATACCAATAACTCTAGATGCTCCTCTATAATCAGAATCAGTGTTTCATAGAATAGGTGTTTTAACACTTCTTGGATACCAAGAGAAAGAACCCAGGGATACTGTCATCTATTACTATGACACACAAGCAGAGCATACAGGGTGAAAAAAATCCTAGAAAAAAAGCAAAGATGTCACATACAAAACAGATCAATTCAAACATTTCCTTAATCTTCTGGCTTGATTATTGAACCCAGAACATTCATAATTACCTTAAGTAAGACACCAATCATTAAAATAGATAAGATTCTCCATCTGTTATATTAGAACAGCATAATCAAGTTCTCTTTGACTTTCCAATTGAAGATGAGGTGTCAACAACACAGATCTCATTGAAGTACCAGATGACAGATAGAGGCCAAGGTACTCAAACTCTTGATTTTTTTCTTATTTATTCATTTTACTCCCGACTGCAACTCTCCTCACTCTCCTTGTTCCTCTCCTCCCAGCCCCACTCTCATAAGCTCTTCTTTCAGTAACCCTCCCCTTTTCTCAGAGAAGGGTAAGTCTCCCATGGATACCAACCGGCCTTGTCACATCCAATCCCAGTACAAGTGGACTAAGGAAATTCTCTACCATGTAGGACTAACAAAGCAGTAAAAATTGTGGAATGGGATCCAGTGGCAGGGAACAGAGTCAGATACAATCCCTGTTCCAATCATTACAGGACCTACATGAGGACTCAGCTGCACTTCGGCTACAAATATGTGGAAAGCCTAAGTCTATCCCCTGAATATTCTTTAGATGCTGGTTCAATCTCTGTAAGTACCCATAGGTCCAGGTTAGTTAACTCTGTAGGTTTTATGTAGGTCCTTAACCCCTCTGGCTCCTTCATTTTTTCCCCGAACTCTTCCACGGGAGTCCTGGAGCTTGTCTAAGATTTACTTGTCAGTCTCTTCATCTATTTCACTACACAGTTGGAAGACAGTCTGCACAGTATCTTTAATAGAGTCAGAGATGAGCTCTTTCACATGGGATGGCCTTTAGCTGGTTATTGCCTCAGTCTCTGTGCCTTCTTTATACAGGTGCATCTTGTAGGTGGGACAAATTTTGGGTCGAAGTTCTGTGGGTGGATCAGTGTCCTCCTCTCTTCAAAGGAAGTTCTGCCTGGTTACAGAAGGCGGCCACTCCTTTCTCTATATTCCCAGCTAACAGGAGTCTCATCTAGGTCCACTTCTATAGATTACTGAGAACTCCCCAGTCCTGGGTCTCCAGCTCATCCCAGATATGAACCCACACAGATTTACCATTTTCTTGAGCAGCTCTCTCCTTCCTCCACTGCTGACTCTTGAACCTCATCTCCATTCCCTTCCCCACTTCTGCCTTAACCCAGTTCCCTCCTCCATCCACCTCAAAAGTCTATTTTATTTCCTCATCTGAGTGAGTTTCAAGTGTCCTCCCTTGGATCTTCCCCGTTATTTGCTTTTTGTGGTCTGTGGGTGTTATTATGGCTATCCTGTGTTTTATAATATTCACGTATCAGTAAATACATATCGTGCAAGTCTTTCTGTGTCTGAGTTACTTTTATTCTGGAGGATATATTCTACTTACATCTATTTCCTGCAAATTTCACGATGTCTTTGTATTAGCTAAGTAATTGTCCATTATATAAATACTCTGCTTTTTCTTCATCTATTCTAAGGTTGAAAGACATCTAAGTTGCTTCCAATTTCTGACTATTTTTAAAGCTGCTCTGAACATAGATGATAAGGTGTCCTTGTGTATGGTGGAGCATCTTTTGGGTATATGCCTAGGAATGGTATACCTGGGTCTTAGGGTCGTTAGTTTCCCAATGTTCTAAGAAACCACCAAATTGATTTCCAAAGTAGTTGTATAAGTTTGCACTTCCACCAGCAATGAAGGAATGTTTTTCTTGGTACACATTCTTGTCCACCTTGTTGTTACTTGATATTTTTATATTAGCTAAGAATGTAAGATGGGTCTCAGAGTCATTTTGATTTGCAATTTCCTGCTGATTAAGAAAATTGAACATTTCTTTTAGTGTTTCTTGGTCATTAGAGACTCCTCTGTTGAGAATTCTCTATTTAACCCTGTACGCCATTTTTAAATTGGGTTATTTGTTTTTTGATGTCTAATTTCTCAATTATTTATATATTTCAGATATTAGCCCTCTGTTGAATATAGGGTGGGTGAAGAGCCTTCCCCATTCTGTTGGCTGCAGTTTTATCCTATTGAAAGTGACCTTTACCTTACAGAATTATTAATTGTTGATCTTAGTGTCTGAGCTATTGATGTTCTGATAAGAAAGTTGTATCCTGTGCCAATGAGTTCAAGTAGGTTTCTGACTTGCTTTTATTAGATTTAGTGTGTCCAATTTTATGTTGAGTGTCACCTCCAAGTCTAGAGTGCTGTAGCTCAACGAAATTGAATTCAAAATTAAATATTAACTCTCAGACATTGCCCACAATCACTTTGATATGTGGTAAACAGATTATTCTTCCTCTCAGCCTATTACATATTTCCAAGTCTAAAGTACTAGATACTTGGATCAATATGAAATGATAATACTGAGAGTTGAGGAATGATTTAATGAAATTTATTTATTCATTCATTTAAAAACTACTTATCACCGATTATATTGAAGACAGTATTATAGATTTGGGGGTTTTAAGTATGAGGGAAAAGCATTCTTTTAACAATCAATATGGGTCTTTTACATTTTAAATGTCACCTTAAGAAATGTATTTATAATTCACAGTACATGATAAAAATACATGGCTATAAAAATGAAATTTTTTAAGGTAACATCTGAATTGTTGCCCATTTTATATAAATTTTCAATTGGACATATCAAATTCTAATATATAAGGATGAAAGCAGCAGTTAACTTGATGATCAGCTTATCAATAGCCTTCCTATTTACTGAGGTACTTTGACTCATCACAGTTACCCTTGTGGAAAAGGCGGGCTGGCAGTCCTTGTCCATTTTTAATTTTTATGGGAAGTACAAACCTAAGAATTGCACTTCCTGACTTTTCTGAAACACACAAGTACTATGAATGTCATTGCTATGAAGTGGATCAGGATAAATCATCTCTAAGCAACAGAAGATTTTTTCATTCAGTCTTTTACACACATGTCTTACCTTGAACATTAGTTTGGAGTAATCTGTTCCTGCACAATACAGTATGTTTTTAAATCAGAATTTCTTAATTACATTCCAATCCCATCATCAACAAGGAAACCACTATTTAATATTATAAGCATAGTATAGTTCAATGTTACAATATATCAGCTCAATAATTCACATACATGATATCATTTTTTTTGTCACTGGTATGACTGAGATCCAATAACACTTGTTATTCAAGTAATCAGATGTTCATCTTTCAAAAGGCTCTGTCGGTGTGCTGCCATTTGCTCTAACTACCCTTCAAGGAGTGCTATATTCCCTTACAAAGTCATTCTGTGCTTTTAAGCGCATATATTATATTTAGCTCTAACAGCAGTTTAGAGTATTTACATTAACATAGGATGGAATAAAATAATCAAGAGGACAACTTCCCATCTATCAGGGCTCCATGGTTCTGAGTACAAACAGGTGTGCCCCTCTTTTTTCTATTTCCTAAGATAGTTGGGAAAAGCAAGGAACAGTGGGGATTGTCTCAATTGAATCAATAACACATAAAACAAATAAAAGCACCATTGATAGAATAACTATCGCCTGTCCTAGATATAACAACCAACATTTTAACAAAGTAGCAAATGCAATCCAAAGCTTGAATTCCATAGTTTAAGTTCAAAGTAGCATTACATTTTTCTAATAATGTACAACATGCTTTGAAGTTTATATGCATTTGGGAGAGTTAAATTCAGCTAAACAACAAGCATCTACTTAGATTTACATTTTCAAGAAGGCAATACCCTGTCATTACCTGGAGTCATCATATTTTATATCACTTGAAGAAAAGCCTTGCCTCTTGAGAGTAATAATTTATCCTGTACTTCCAGGTACCCTATGTGGTATATTCAGCAAACTGTTCATAAACTCAATGAGATAAAAGTTTTCGATTTGAAATCTTAGTAAAATTAGACAGCATCTTCTTTCTAATCCAGATTCACTTCATTCAAGACAGTGAAGCAAACTCTTCCCTTGATTGATTTCAGGATAAAATTCTTCCCCTTACCATTCTGTGTGCTCCATACTACTTGCAGATGATGCTTTTTCATAAAGACCTAGCTTCTCAGCATTTCTCAACATACCTCTTGGGAAAGGTAAGAGACTCTACATTTTTTTTTATTCCCAGAAGAAATCATCTTAGGATTTTCAAATTTTAAAATCCAGTTATTTGATCAAAATTTGAGATGTATTAACTGAATTGATTATCTTCAAACTAAAACTTTCTTAGAATCTATTTCTTAAACTTAAAAAAAATTTCAATAGTTAGTCAATGGAAAAACTGTATGTTCTTATTCAATATTATATGTCTATTCCTATAATAAAGGAACTGCAAAGCCTTGTCTTTTTATCTGTTAAATAAGCCCAAATTCATCTACATTCTTATCATTTCATATCCAAAGGGGGAAAACATTAATTTTTCAAAATAATTAAAATGAATGCTTCAAGAAATACAAAAAATACACAGAGATCATGAATAGATAGCAGAAAGACACAGGTTGTTTTGAATATTGAATACAAAATAAAGTCTTCCATACTCTCTGTCCCCCTCTCTCTCTGTTTCTCTCTCTCTGTCTCTCTCTCTCTCTGTATGTGTCTCTCTCCCTTTCTCCCTCTATCTTTCTCCCTCCCTCTCTCCCACCCCCTCTCTCTCTCTCTCACACACACACACATACATACACACTGCACTACACTATTTAGCCTTTGTTATATGGTAGATTATGCTAATATTCAGAAGAATTTGTTGTTTTAATTTTCCCAACAGAAAGAAAAGTAGATTCCCACATTCCCCTAGCTTACATCCAGCCATGTGACTTAAATGTAGCAGGAGCTGAATCAGGGAAAGATACTGAATCATTGCCTGTATTTTATCTCTGACATTCTTCTTGACCCTGTGCCTGCCATCTCCTGCCTCTGACATCATTTCAAGCAATTTCTTGAGCTTAACCCATATCCAGACAGTGCATAGGAGGACTCGGGAATGACTGCGGAAAAACTTTTAGTCTAATGCTAATTACAAGATACATAACTCTATGATGATATGGAATATATAGCTGAAGCTCTGGGTGCTACAAAAAATTATAGAGGCTGATGATTAACTTATTCTTGTTGGTCTTGTTGTTTTTAGAGAAAATAAAATATATTGATCAGAACAATTCAAGCTTTATTCAGTTACATTCTCTAGGTGGGTGCAACTTTATTTCAAACACCCCTTCTTTCATCAGGTACCATGTCATTGTGGCCTTCCTCAAGATTCAAGAGCTCACCAGTAATTAATTCTTCACAGTTTAAGAGTCCATCTTTACTTTATCCTTTCTATTAAAAAATATTTAATACCTTTTCACATTTCAGAATCTTGACATAGTCTACTTAGTCAAAATTATGTTGATATAAATCTCACACCACATTTGTTGCTGTGATTTTACAATTAATTTCAATCATTAATTGAGTCCCACACTGGGCATGAATATGCAATTACTGAGTTAAATCATATCTGAATGAAGCAATGCAAACAAGATAAGTAACTCTTCTAAAGGTCCTTTCAGTTGTTAATGTTTTCATACTTGCCTACCCAGTAACAACTATGCAATTAAAATATGATTATGGGAGCTGGTGAAGGGGGTGTTGACAGATGCCTAAAAAACAATGATAGGGACTTCAAGTAAAAAAAAAAAAAAAAAAAAAAAAAAAAAAAAAAAAAAAAAAAAAAAAAAGGAAACTACTGAATGTTGTTGGATAATTTTCTGAAATAGGCAATGGACAGTAAGAACTTTAAATTTTGATTTGGTTATAGTAGGGTACCAATGGAACAGGTCATTTCCATTACTATGTCAAGCATTAGTCACCTTATTAAATGGTTACTCGATTCCCAATTTTTATACGCGATCATGTGGTTTTCTGGATTTGGATTACAAGTAAAGTGACACTTCATGGATTAATGGGTAGCAGAACAAACCAATAAACACATGGCTAAGATGCATAAGCCCTGAGTCATGGTGGAGTCCCACAGACTCCATTTAAAGGCATCATAAGTACAATGATCTAAACATCTCCTGTTATACATATACCAATAAATTGTCATTCTTGTGTCTTAAATTCACTTACCATCTACTCTACAACAGGTGTGCATGCATCAGGCTGTCTAGAAAGCTACTTAGACTAAAATGTTTGGAAGTATTTAATTCTAAGTGTAGAAAAATTAATGCCAAAAATACATTTTTGTAGGTTGTTAACTACCCCTGCCCAACCTCCACCCCACCCCCAAACTTTATTCCACCAACATCCTCCTTCCCTGGGGCATCAAGATGCCAAAGGAGTAATCCATCCTCTTCCAATGAGGGCATGCAAGGCAGTCCTCTGCTACACATGGAGCCAGGGACATGAATCATCTTCTGTATGTTCCTTGGTTTTTGGTTTAGTATCTAGGTGCTCTGAGTGAACAGGTTAGTTCGCACTGATGTTCTTTTTATGGAGTTGCATTCTCCTTCAACTCCTTCAGTCCCTCTAACTCCTCCATATTGGTCCCAAACTTCAATCTAATGGTTGGCTGCAAGTATCTGCATTTATCTCAGACATTTGCTGGTAAAGCCTTTCAGGACACCTATGCTGGGCTCCTGTCTGCAAGTATAACATGGCATAAGTAATAGTGTATTGGTGTGAGCTCATGAGATGAATTGAAGTTGAGTCAGTCACTGGGTTTCCTCTCTATCTCTGCTCTATTTTTGTTACTTCGTTTCCTGTAAACAGGAACAATTCTGGGCTAAAAGTTTTTCAAGATGGTAGGTAGCACTCCCTGACTCAACTGAGGCCAGCCACAAGACGTAGTTTCTTCCTGTTCCATGTCCCCATTGTTGGGCTTTTTGGCTAATGTCTTCCCCATTCAATCCTGGTAGTCTCTCACACTGGAGAGATAGTTCAATCTTTAAGGCTTGGCTCACAACCAAAAATATAGGGACTATTTAAAAAAAAAATTCAAAATCTGATTAAACAAGGCAAAGTCCCTTACTTTAGATAACAGAAAATACAAACTTTAAAGTAATTTATGCTGTTTGACATTTATTGACAACAAAAGTGTAACTCCCTGATAGGATCAAAGTAGCATTATAGTCAAATACCATATTAATATTAATCAAACACATGTAGGATATAAAGTTATCAAATATACTATATTGTTTATGGAAGCTATTTTTTTTCACAAGGACCATCTTATACCTACTCCTTAGTTATAACTACCAAGTGCAGCTATTTATGGAAATCTCTGTATGGAAATCATTTTTTAAAAGGAATGAGACCAAAACTTCATGTTTCAGTTTACCCTTCTGCTGTGTCTGCTATGATATAAAAGAATCTCTCCTTTTCGCATGAACCTCTAATCATTGAGATTTATTTGCAGATCTGAACATCACTACTCACAGGAAGCAGAATCGAGTTCACTTTTATTTTTCGATATATGGAGCACTCTTTTTCTTTATTCTTACCCCCACGATCATTTTAGAAGGAACCTCTCAGCTAACAGAATTTTCTCTTTATTCTAGTACAAACCATTTCTCACAGTGGAAAATACAGTCCCCTATGGGCTCTATCTCCCTTAGCCAGAGATGGTTTGCATTGCTTTGCTGTCAATCATTCTTTCAATAGTAATCGCCTATCAATTTCACAACCCCCGTCAAATGTTTTTATGGCACCTCCGATTGATGTGGCAGGCACTGTGGTCCAGAGCACAGCATCAGTTTTGAACACTGTTTACAGGACTAGGAGCCATCCCAGGGCCAGGCCAGCAGTGATTATCCTGAATGCTTTTGAGTAGTTTGAACAGCTTGAGATTCAGAGTCAATTCTCCCTGTACAATCATCAGACAAACTCAGCATGCTGGATTTCTTTTGCCAAAAGGGGTGAACAAACAAACAACTCGAAGTTCAAGCGAACCCGCTTTATAATTCAAAACCTGTTAGAATGCATCCCAGTATTATCAGGGGAAGCTAACAAATTAAACCAGTGCATGTATGTAAGCTGTATGGTATATTTTGATCAAGCATAGCTTGTTAAGTGATTGTAAAAGTCAAGGTAATTAATATGACCATTGCCTCATTTTTCTTCCCTGTTTTCAAATGAGAGAATGCTTAAAAGTCATTTCTGGAGCAAAATTCAGGAATACCATATTATTAATTAAATTTAAAACTCTATGCCTTAGCTTTCTTGGGCTTATTTATTTTTATCTGAAAATGTTGCGCTTTTCTTATAAATTTATTTATTCCCTCAGCCTCCTATGCCTGTAAAATAATATTCAAAATTTCAAAACTCAAATACTATTTTATCAGTGATAAAAGGGAATTGAAGAGTTTATGCTTAGTGAAGCCTTAAAAAGTAACACAAAAGTGGTTTTGTTTGATTGTTTGTTTTGCAACTTCAATTTTACCTTACCATGTAATCTTGAATTAAAAACAATTGTTTATGCAACAACATTTCAATGCTGAAGTTTTACTACACCAAATCAGACTTGGGCATTTGGTAATTAATAACTTGAAAAATTGCTAATGTTGGAAAAATAAAACAATTTTCTATAAAGAGATTAAGCTTATGTTGGTCTCATTTGCTAATTTTAAATATTTCACAGCTTTTGTTACATCATTGTTAGCATTAATCCACCTTCGTTTTCTTCTAATTTCCCCAGAATAGTAAAGATAATCTGTATACTTTCCTAATCTCTAACAAACATAAAGACAACTCCCAACAGCACTTTATGATTTTAAAAGTGAGAATACTGAAAGTCAGAGTATCCTTAATTACTTAAATTCACTTTCACATAGAGTTGTTTGCCACACTCTGTTAGAAATGTTATCATAGAAGTGAATTTACCTTATCTTTTATGGAGACTCAGTTAATTGAGCCAACGGATGTATAAAAAATGTAATCCCTACAGAGCTATTATCTTTACCCATTCTAAAGAGTTATGGTAATGTAGTATTAAGTAGACTGTTATGATATATAATTCTATATCTCCTAAAGCTTGCTGTCTAATTTTGGGTAGAGGTGGGTATCTGCCCAGATAGCCAATTAATTTTAATTAAATTCTTCAGGTCTCTTTAAAATCCACATCTCTATGACCCAAATTAAGGATTGAAGTGTTGATTGTTGCCTCTCTACCTCAATAAAATCCGAGGGCATCAGAGAGTACCCTCACATACACTTATGAAAAAAAAATGTGTCTTTTCATATTGTCTGTATTTGGCAAGTTGCTGAAAGTTCTCAAACAGGATCCTTGGTTGACTGACCTTCCCATGGTTCTTTGCAACACTCCCTGATGATATTCACTGTACTTTCCACTGCACTGGAGCAGAAAACAATCCATTCTTCATTCTGATCATGCCCCCAAGGTCATCTCACAGAGATAACCTTTCCCATCATTGTCATGCAAGTTCATAGAACCAGGCAAGATCAGAACCCAGTGAGCTGAGGAAATAGGAAGACTAGCAGAAACATTAAAAACAATGTTGAGGAAACTGAGAGAAAGGAGATGCGGTGACAGTTTCAAACTGGGATCCCAGGGGAGCTCAAGGAGTGGCTCCAAGGCCTGACACTGTAGTTGAAGCTATGATGTGCTTAGATATAGGAGGCTAGCATTGATGCACTCCCAGAGACCCGACAAGCAGTGGAAAGAGTCAGATGCAAATACTTATACCCAACCATGGACAGAAGCTGGGGACCACTGTGGTTGAATTAAAGAAAGAATGAAAAATGCTAAGGAAGAGGGTGACCCAATAGGAAGACCTGCAGTCTCAACTAATGTGGACCTCTTAGATTTCTCAGACACTGAGCCTCCAACCAGGTAGCAGATGATATGAAACCCTGCCTGAACATTAGTGAGAGAAGCATGTTACCTTTGAGAAACTTGAGGCCCTCGGGAGTGGAGAGGTCTAATGGGGTGGTCTGGGTGAGGACATGAGTATGGAGATCGGAGGAAAGGAGGTAGAATCTAATGAGTAATCTGAGGGCCTCTGTCTGAGGGTAGATAACACCTAGACTGCAGAAAAAAATAATAAAATGAAAAAAAATTTACTCTTTCCAGAAGGAAGTCTGATAGATGTAGTCATAGAAATGTCATAGCTAGACATTTTTAAAAATGTAAGATTTTACTTGAAAATATTATTATTGGGTCAGAAAGATGGTTCATCATGGAAAGACACTTGCTGGATAAATCTACCGTCCTGATTTGTTCTCTGGAAACATGTATGGTAGAAAAAAAACCAATCAATTACAAAATGTTCTATCTGAGCTCCAGGAAAACTATTAAATACAAGCATACACACACACATACACATACACACACACACACACACACACACACACACATATATACACACACACACACACAAACACACACACACTGAATAAAATTTAAAACCTACTCAAAAATTGTGATACTGATACATTATGAAATATATATTTGATTTTAAATACTATTTGTTTCTGTTTAATATATTTCATATTATAAAAACATTTTAATTATTGTCAGTGGAATCATTGTATACGTTCTGAACATGTGATTCTGTTTAATCATTGTTGTAGTTTGTGTTTTTTTAAACAAACTCAACAACTATTTATGAAGTTTTAAAGAAATATCTGTTGGTTTGTCTCCATTATTATAGTATCAAAATTACCAAATGTCCAACTCAAAATTATTTTAGTTCATATATACTTTACCTCAACCATTTAGGATAACATCTAGTAAAGTTTTAATAAGAAAGAAATAAAGTTTAAGAAATAAATGAAGGGACAGAAGGAAAGAGATATCTTTTAAGACAGCCTTTTAAATATCAAGCTTATATTGCTATAGTAATGGTATATATATACATAATTTACTCATTTTCCTACTTATAATGTTAGCAGTAAATGTGTTAAGCTTGCTATAATGCTCCAGAACTACAAAGGGCAGTTAACATGTTAAACTTAATGCACAAAAATGAATTTCATTCATACCTTGAGAGATTTATTTCAGCAAATTTTCAGAGATAACAGTCAAAATAGAATAAGTATGTAGAAGATGAGATACAAAAGGAAAGAAGCAAAATACAGAAAAAATGAAAGTAGTACAACTTTTCATATTGAAATATACAGTCCACGAAGAGTCAGAAATAAACCCATACTCCTACTGTCACTTGATCTTTGACTAAGGAGATAAAAAACATACCATGGGAAAAAGTCAGCATTTTCAACAAATGGTTCCAGTTCAACTGGAGGTCTGCATGTAGAAGAATGCAAATCAATCTATTCTCATCATCTTGTACAAAGCTCAAGTCTAAGTGGATCAAGGGGTTCCACATACAACCTGATACACTGAAACAAATTGAAGAGAAAGTGGAAAAGAACAAACAGAACACCAATGGCTTAAACTCTAAGATCAAGAATTGACAAACGGGACTTCATAAAATTGCAAAGCTTTCGTAAGGCAAAGGACATTGTCAATAGGATAAAATAGCAACCAACAGATTGGAAAAAGATCTTTACCAATCCTACATCTGATAGAGAGCTGATATCTAATATATACAAGAACTCAAGAATAGACACCAGAGAATAAAATAACCCTATTAAAAATGAAGGGCAAAAATTAAAAAAGAAGAATTTCAACTGAAGAATATCGAATGGTTTTTAAGAACCTAAAAAAATGTTCAATATCTTTCATCATCATGGAAAGTCAAATCAAAACAATCCTGGAACTAAACCTCACACCAGTCAGAATGGCTAAGAGCAAAAAATCAAAAAATCATGTGACAGCTGATTCTGGTGATGATGTGGAGAAAGAGGAACACTCTGTCATTGTTGGTGGGGTTGCAAACAGGTACAACCACTCTAGAAATCAGTCTGATGATTTCTCAGAAAATTAGACATAGTACTATCTGAGCACCCAGCTATACCACTCTTGGGGATATACCCAGAAGATGTTCCAACATATAACAGGGACACATACTCCACTGTGTTCATAGCAGCCTTATTTATAATAGCCAGAAGCTGGAAAGAACCCAGATATCTTTCAACAGAGGAATGGATACAGAAAGTGTAGTATATCTACACAATGGAGTACTACTCAGATATTTGAAACAATGACTTTATGAAATTCTTAGGCAAATGGATAGAACTAGAAAATATTATCCTGAGTGAGATAACCCAATCAATCACAAAAGAACACACATGTTATGTACTCACTGATAAGTGGATATTAGCTCAAAAGCTCAGGAATAACCCAGATGCAATCCACAGACCACATGAAGCTTAAGAAGTTGGAAGACCAAAGAGTGGATGCTTCAGTCTTTCTTAAAAGGGTGAACAAAATAGTCATAGGAAGATATACAGAGACAAAATGTGGAACAGATTGAAGGAAAGACTAGTAAGGAAAGACAAAATTAAGGAAAGACAAAATGAAGGAAAGGCCCGCCAGAGACTGCCCCACACAGTGGTCAATCTCATATACAGTCACTAAACCCAGACACTATTGTGGATGCCAAGAGGGCATCGGTCTTCCAACTTCTTGAGCTTCCTGTAGTCTGTGGATTATATTTTGGGTATTCTGAGTTACAATTGAATCGAGCCAATACTAATGTTATCACTAATCTCACAAAATACATGATATTTTTGAGGTATGGGATGGTATTTTCACCTGGTGATGTGGTGTGCTGGTTCCCATTTTCACTCCATTACATGAGTTATGATGATGGGAGCCTTAGAGATGTAAAGAATCTGGAATGCAGAAAAGCTTCAGCCAGGCACCTATTCTTTAGGTGGCACTGTTTTGTTTATACAAAACTCATGTGTGCCACATGCCCCAGGAAAGACAAATTTAAATCACCAAGGGGAATATGATCTTCTAGGTGAGGCAGAAGTTAGATCTACAGGAACAGTTATTTATTAATTGTTCTATTTTGTACTCAAATGCTTTTCTTATATAATACCTACTTTCAAGGAAAATTTATATACCATTTTAAAACAAAAACATAATTATAGCTTGTAGAATGTATAGAGAATATTAACACAGAGTGTAAATGGTTGCTTCATTTGTATAATTAAGCTACACAATTTATTCTAAGTATTTTTATCTCCAGTCCTCTCTCCATAAAACAGGAGTTTTGAGGAAATCTGTTAAAATATTGTCCCCATTTGAAGAAGGTAGATGACAGTCATACTGTTTTGATAAGTGGCATAAGTATTTTCTTTCTTAGGCTTGATAAGTATATATCAAAGGTCAATAAGACTATTTTTTTATTTCTACTGATCTGTGTACCCTTAAACTTATTACAATAATTTTGAGATGCTTTCTAACAAAATGTCTGAGATGGCTGCCACATACATCAGCCCTAGGAAGTAAAGTAACCCTGTGATTTGACATCAACCATGCTTCCTAGAGACCAGGGACTGATAATAAACTTTCAGTCAGTCTAAAGGCCAGATGTTAGTACATCATAAGTTGAGAGGAAGGAAGTAAGTACATTTTTATCATTGAAACTGTAAGTTTTCACAGCAGACAACTATACATACAGCATTAAGTCGAGGAAAAGTCATCAAGATGAAAGAAGGAGTGGGGTGAATTACATGAGCTTAAGGGAACATTTCTACTTCAGTTACAATTATATTAAAAATAAAAGGTACAGCTTTGCTGTTGTGTTTTCAGGGAACTCTTCTGTTCATAGGTCTCACACTTTGTTTGTATGTGTCAAGTCATAATCCATTACTGGGAGATGGCAAAAGATGTGTAGGAGGGTCCTAGATTCAGTTATCAGAGGCCATAAGGAGATGGTGCTTATTGGTTTTTTTCTCCATTGATTGATAGTCATGCTTATACCACCTAGGACTACCTACCCAGGGGTGTCATCACCCCAGTGTTCTCAGACCTCACCCTTCATTTTTCATCAATAAGCAACGTTACAAACTTGCCTGTGAAATGAGGCAGTTTCTCATCTGAGATTCCCTCTTCTCAGAAGAGCCAATCTTGTGTCAAAATGACAGAAAACTAAATCACTACAATCTATTGATGGAACCTATGCCCTCAGAGTCCCCAAGCCTATCATGCTCACCACCTAAGAACCAAACCTGAGACTTCAGGAACATTTTTAGCTTGGAATCATAATAATACCTTATGATGGATGACTTTCAATACTCTTTTAGAGTCATATGGCTAAAATTGTCCTTGGCATTTCTACCTGCATGAATGGAAGAGGCTTAGGTGTTTTATTAAACTTTGTTTTGTTTTCGATATTTCAGCTAAGCTTTAATATAGTCTTATATCTATATTTTACATTCTTACTCCTGTGCTCAAGCTCTGACCACAGGTATAAAGCATTCCATCTCTGTGTGTTTTCTAGAATGCAATGCATATGAAAATTTCAGATACTATAAAATATATCAAAAGCAACATTAAAAATCATTTGTGCCCATATTGGGACTACCGAGATATACAGCTTTAAGGAGGCTCTTCCACATGCAAATGCAAATGGTCATAGTTAAACTACACACTCCCTGTCACATATTCCAATCTAGTAAACTAGATGCATACATACACGTAGATGTGTGTATATGTAAATACATATAAGTTTAAAGACAATAAAGTTATGTACAGCATAAAGTAGTTTAAATGATTGGGGTGCTTCAGAAATTTCAATATTAAACATGTTCTTAATTCTGAGACTGGTTTTGGAAGCAATATCATAAATACTTGCATTTCCTTGAATAAATTACTACATACATTTTATACAAATTCTTATGTGTATTCTTGCTGCTTGGTTTTATGTCAGCAAGACATAGAGTCACTAAAGAACCGGAAGCCTCTATAACACTGGGCTGTAGGCATGACTGTAGGGCATTCTCTTAATTAATGAAGGAGCAGGAGCTCAGCAGGAGTGACCCCACACCTATGCTGAGGACTGAGTTTGAGAAGTGAACAAAGGAAGCCAGGCAGCGCACCACATGAAGAAGCACTTCTCCGTGGCCTCTGTCTCAGCTTGGATCTCCAGGTTTCCTCCCTGTATGAGTTACTGTCCTGACTTCCTTCAGGGACAGAGATTTGGAAGTGTAAGTCAAATAAACCCTTTCATTCTGAGGTTGCCTGGGTTACTGCTTTCCCCACAGCAATAGAAACTCTAAGATAGTACTTTATCTTGTTGTTGTTAACATTTTATTATTGGACATATTACTTCTTTGGGTTTAAGCTTGTTGTCATTTTCACTTTGTGGTTCTATATTCTTTTCCTTAATTCTTGGTTTTATTTAACCAAAGTGTAGCTATTGTAATAAAATTTTATTGTAATATATCATTATAATTATTTTTATTATCTCCTTATAATCTATTTTTTGAAGAAAAGTGCCTACTAGCTTTTATATTCTTTCTTTGTATTTTTTCTGATTTTTTATCTAATCATTATAATTATATAACCTTATCCCATGGTATAGCTAATAATTTAGTAATAGCTAAAATTTTGACAATCTGATTGTGATTTAATTTTGTCTACTTTATTTTTAAAAACTTTTATTCTTTAAAAACTTTATAAATGTATACAAGTCATCTTGATCATATCCACTCCCATGATCAAAGTTCAAATTCCTTCAGTCTCTTCATATATTTCCCTTCCACCTTAATGTACTCCATTTTTAAGCTGAAATATTTTTAATTTGTCATTTGATTATTTAGAGATATACAATTGATAGTATATTTTTATTTCCAGGTGAAGATAGCAGAATAGGCAAAAAAGGGGAAACTTTCCATACATATTTCATTTTATCCTCAAAATATAGGAATGCACATGCACAAACACACTCAAGTAATCACACATGCTGATATATAGTAACTTTTGTGATGTAAACACAATCTATCTAATATTAATCATTAATACAGTAGGGCATCTTTGTTTCCTCAATATAGAATTATGTGGAAGCATATCATGCATAGATATTTGGTGTTATTTGAATATTTTACATAATTGATTATTTTTCTTCTCTTTGATCCATATACTTTCTGAAGTGAGAATATTAAAACTTTGAGCCCAGGTGTTTGTCTCTATATATTTCTAGCTACTGTTCCATAGTCAAACTAAAGTTTTTTTATGTATATATAGTCATAATTATTTAACTTATACCCCAGATTCTCCACTGTAGACCCATGTTTCCTCCCATCAGTAGGTAGTTAGAGTTGCTCTTGGACTCTTCACCTTTCTGATTCAGAGCCCTGGATGTTGAGATTGCATACACACACACACATACTCTCGATAGATTCAGTGATTCTTGTCAATGCTGGATACTTAAATAGAACAAAACCTTGAGCATAGCTGAGCATTTTCCACTTTTTGGGTGGTAGTGAACAGACAACTTAAAAGAGTGATAAAGCATTACAGCATATAGGATACGAGCAGCAATGTGGTATAGAAATATACATAAATAATGAGGAGAGTAATAGGAATATGAACAAAACCTTTTTAGTTCTTGCTTGATTAAAAATTTGAGAGAGAAAAGGGGGTGAGCCTTGTAGATACCTGAGGGAAGACTATAATACATTCATGGCCAGAGCCTTGAGAAAATTGTTCATCTCTCAACTTATGTAAATATATTATAACTTGTTTATTTTAAGAGTTATAACAACTGTTGAGGTTTTTCTCAAGAGATGGGGGTGGAGAGTTGTAACCATGAAATCTCAACAATGTGACTACCTACACACGACCCACATAATTTAATACCAGACAACACGTGAAGGTGGCTATGAGAAACGTCATCAGCTTTATCCCTAAATGAAGTGGTATAGGTAATCAATGGCAACTGACAGGAGGAGAATCAGCTTTATTCAGAAACACATTGCATGGTAGATCATCTCATTTGTGAGGGCTAAGTTCATGCACATATACACTTAATCAATCCAATCAGTAGATGTGTGTGACAGTACTTGAAGGAGTCATGAACTTAAAAGGGACAAGCTGGAACATGGGCAGAATTGGAGCAGAGGAAGTTAAGAGAAAGTGGTATAAAGGCTTTATATACTCTAATGCGAGATTCTCAAAAATATTAACATGTATAAGAAAAAGAAGTTTAAAACAGCAAAAAAAATCACCACTGTATTATTCTCAGAGCTTTCAAAGGAAGTCTGTCAATGATGACCAAGGTTTTCTACTCCTAAAGTCTAGGAGACTAAAAAATAATTTTATATTGCTTAACAAACATAGTTCTCATGTGTAGTTTGTAATAATGGAAACCACCTTATTTTCCTGCATATAATCATAGGTAACAACACGAATCACAGATCCTGAGTCCTACAACAAATTGGGTAGCTTCTATGGAAGTGACACTTCTGTGATTATGTAGCACCTTTCCCCCTTTTCTTCAGTCTCTATTTTTCCCGTAGCATAAAGCACATTCTTCAACTATTATACCACTTCCCACATACTTCGGCGACTAACGTTACCTGTTTATCAAATGTGAGTTTGTGAAAGGCGAAGAGCCTCTGTTTCAGATCATCAGCAAGCTCTTGTTTTGAGACCTTCTCCACCCAGCAGTCTTGGCATAATTCTGACCTTCCCTGGCTTTTCTGAGGTTCTCATCTGCAGCTGTTGTTTTTCTCTGCTCAGTGGTGTGAGGGCAAGGAGAAAAATGGGGGAAATGAGCAGAAATAATAGCCCTCTCTTGATTTCCTGCTTCTCTTTCAAAGGACAGAAACTTCACGCCACCTACCCTGAGCAGTGTGCCTTCCACACTGGGGCACACCTGCCTCTTATCCTCAGGGGTTTCTCCTCCTACTTCTCCATAATTACTCTCTTCCACACACTTCCATTTCCAACCTGGCATCTGTGCACTGTGCAGAGGGAAAGATTCTGCATCCCAGGTTGTCATCTTTGTGAGAGCCAGCAATCTCAGATACTTATTTACACTTTCTTTCTGCAGCTGCTGCTAGATTTTTTAGTGTGTTTAGAAATAGAAATAAGCTGAACTGCGTACATGTGTGCCCACCACCTTTTGAAGGCAAGAGTTCTGACTTTGACTGATGTGAATTTAATTCTCACAGCCTAATTGTTCTCTATATTATGGAATGGGTTTTGCAGATAAAATATATTTAAGATTACAGGACTTTTGTGTGTCTTATCGGTTGGTTTGGGAGGCATGACATAATTAGAAGTTGATTGTTGCCTTGTTTAAAATCCTTGACTACTATTTCTGTCAGGATTCCCAGCACCAGATTTCGAGAATAGAGTTACACTTTCCTTCTATATTTTTAAATTTTTTTTTTAATTTTTGAAACAACATGTTGACATTGGCTTTAATTCACTACATTACCAAGTAAGGCCTATGAAAATTACCAGTGTGGCTGAAAGGTTTTATGAAAATAGATGAACACATGGTTATAGAGCCTGGTTTAATACATGTTCATATACACACATTGCCATCCTTCCATTCCTTCTTTAATGCAAAGGATCTACCAGACTTACATGTAGGCATCAGGTTCACATGCAAGCAGCAAGCACAAAATAAAGTAATTTTACCCATAAAGATAGGGTTAAAAAGGACTTTGAAAACCATAGGAGACAATGGACAACGTTCCTCACATGGAATTGTTTAAGTCTCCTATTTGAGTTTTTTATTCAGTCCCATTTGTGTATACACACTGAAAGGTTTCTTTCTCTGTGGGTGAATGTATGTCTCAAAAGTAAAATCACAGAGTAGAATCTTGAACTGAAAGTAAGGCAGAAAGGGGTAGACCTTGATTTTTTTATACTAGTGAAAAGGTTCTCATTTCTTTTTATTAAAGGTTGTTCACATTCTAATTTTTTAGATATGTAAAGGGAAACATTTTTTTTCAAATTCAATACAGAAGTCAGAGCAGCAATGTCTGGGGTCTCACTCTGAGACTGAAACTGATGTCTAGTCTAAAGCCTAGCTAAAGGGCAGTCATGATTAACTCCCACTTCTCCTGTGGAAGAAGTGCTTTGCCTGTGAGGAGATCAGGTAAAGGTCACAGTGGAACTAACTTTAGGGGACTTAGTGGTTTGACTAAAATGTTTTTCAGGATACTGCATCTACATTACCAAATCTATAAGCATGTTCTAGAAAAGCGTTTAAAAAAAAAAAAAAACTTGTGACTGATCTTTTTTTTCCTCAGTGTACTAAAATAATAAAAATGACAATTTTTTTCAAGTTGTATAACTGAAAATGGCAGATATTTTGAGTCACTGAATATTGCCCAAAACAGTGGCCTGTGAAGAGAAATATGAAAAATGAGAGAAAGGTGAATTTTGTCATTTAATAATAAGAAAGCCTTAGGTACGTCACAGTAGTTACAGAAAATCAGTGCAATCTTATCTAAACTGTGCTATAGTTTCATCATCAGCTAATAATTTAGTGTTTAAATTATTCATTTTTTGTGGAAAACAAGCAATAGGGTAAAAATCATCCATCTACCTACCTATCCTAGAGTTAAGTGTCTACCTCATGATCTGATTGTAACTCTCTTAAGAAATTTGATCTTTATGTGAAAATGTAGCTACCTGAAGGATCACCAGGCTGTCGATGAGTTCAGGATTGGTGCTACAGTGTGAACTCAACAGGCCTCAGATCATCTGCTTGATTCTGGCCAAAAATGGATGCTGCTTCATTTCCCCCATTTCTTTTTATCAGCTGTGGCCATTTGCATCCATTTTAGGGGGACTGTGGGGCAGTATCTCTACCTTCATCTTTCTAAAGTACTCACATTCTATGCAAAAGTCTAGATATGGAGTGTTTCTTTTCATAAGGCCAACATTTATGATAAAATATGCCACATTAGAGTGACTTTAACTGAACAAGTGAGAGTTCCAGCAATCACTTTCGAAAGAAAATGACCCATTGTGCAACATTGTGTTAGAAATTCGCCATGTTAACTCTAGAGATTCACATCGTAGACCTAGGCCTATGTGCAAGAGTAAGGGCCCAACACGTATGAACTATTATTTTCAGACACAAAAAAATACTTAAGGAAGTCTGACCTTAACTTTCTTTAAGAAAAGAATTGATAAATTTTGGAATAATACGAAGAGACATGCCTTGTTTGCCATTCTTTATATTTAGGATATCAATAACTGAGAACGAGGTAGCATAATTTTTATATGGCTGCTTCCTTCTTCTGGAGGAGATTTCAGTTCTAAAAGTCTTCAGAAGCACATCTTAAAGGAGTGTAATTGGAAAGGCCCTGACTAGGAGGTCTCAGTGTTCTTCTGAGGAAAAGCAATAAAGGAAGGATCTTGGAACCACATTACATTTTTTTTGGGAGAACTGCAATCTTAAAAAGCCAAGCTGATCTTCTGACACTGGCAATGATGATTTTCTTAGAAACTATATCTTTTAAAAACCATGCATAAAAATATAAAATATCAGATGTTTAAATATAGTTACATAATGTACAGTTATGCATAGTTTTCAACCCTGTTTTTTTTTTCTGTTTTTTTTTTTTTTTTTTTTTTTTTACTTTAAAGTCCTATTCTTCAGCCAAGACTGTATTTGCAATTCATCTTGTCCATTTGCTTTAAATAAAAAAAAATTGTATTGAACCTAAGCCACGGTTACCCTGAGGATACCGGGAAGAAATGTTACTGCTATTCTTGTCTTACTTCTTTTCACTTCTAATTCACTTTATTCCAAAATTAAACTCAACTTTTAACGCTGAGTATGCCAATTTCTGCATGCAAAATAATTTAATATTGTCCTTTAACTCCCGTATCATAAGGGTAGGGTGTCTGTAGCTGACTGGTAAATGGTTATACGTTTCACTTTTATCTCTACACCATGTGTAATGTGATTTGGAGCTCATGTTATCAACTGGTAAATATATTCCTCTACCTTGAAGTTTACTTTGTCAATTTAATTATTTTGAAGTGGTAAGAACCTGTCTTACTTTTAAACAAGGGCTTCTAGTGACCTTGCATGATTTGGGACTACTGAGATCTTATTTTTATAAATATAGGGATTTTTTTCTGAATTACTCACGAAAATTTCCATCTTTGCTTTATCTTACTCATCAACACCTAAGGCATTCTCTCCCTAGTAACGCTCTAGCCACAGTGCCAGGGAATCAGTCTTCTCTCTTCACTTTCTTCTTCTGTCTCTGCAGCCAACATGTAAGACACTCCCTTCCTGTAAATCCACTAACCACACCCTTTTGAAAATCAGATCCTTCTGGCAGAACTGGCATTTCTCCCTCCTCTATACCCTCTTAAACCCCTGCTCTTCTACCTCATCCCCATTCTGGGTCTCTACATGTACTCTCATCTGCTGCTGGAAGAAGCCTCTCAGATGAGGACTGAACAAACACCAGTCTAGTAATATGGCAGAATATCTTTAGAAATCCTTTGTTTCTATGCTTGCTTGTTTGTTGCCAGTCCTGTTTGGCTCTATAATTGGTCTCTGTGATATTCAGTCTTTAGTTCCTACCAATGCAGGCAGTGAAGGGCATGATCTTTCATTTGTGAAATGTATAATAAATATTACAAAATTGAAGAAAGAAACTTAAGAAGGTATTAGAAGATGGTAAGATACCCCGTGTTAATGAATCAGTAGAATATACCTAGTAATAAATGCCTTTCTGTCTGTCTAGCTGTCTTATGCTGTTCTGTAGTTACATATTTGAATGCTTCAAACTGCCTATATAACCATAGGTTAATATCATGCTGGCCAGGAATGACAATGTGTTAAATTATAAGTTGTGCCTAATTAGACAAACTTTTCCAAATGCTTATTTTCTAATATCCTGGTGTTTATAATTATTTGAATTCATTCCAGAGAGCTTTCATAGAGTTTTTTGTTCTAGGTAGGTTTTTTTTTCTTTTTCCTTTGACTCATGTCAATCATTTTTTTTATTGAAATCATTTTATATTTAATTTGGCAAGAAAATATAGAAATGTTAGTCATTTCTTCAATTATTCAACTTCTTTTATGATTCTCAGCAAACAATTGTGACTTTATTCACATATGCTCGTTTCTTCCCATTGCTACTTAATAGCAATTTGTTCAAAGGAAGCTGCTATAATTTGACTTATTTATAAAAAAGTCATGCATTATAGAGTTTTAGTTATTGTTACAACACAATGTCTGTTTTATTTTTAAATTTTTATTTTATTGTACCAGGAAAATTAATTTTTCTATGATTAGGCCCAAAAAGCCTGGATAAAAACATAATAAGCAAGGACTGAGTCAAATACTATTTTCAGATTGGCTTTCATTCTCTCGTGTATTTAAAACAGGGGTGAGATTTCTGTTTTGAATCATAATCTCCCTCATTTAAGCAGCCACAGTCAGCTTGGCTATGTGCAAATATCAAAGAAGTCCTCCATTGGGGACTGAGTCCAACAAGTGATGCTGATAATAAGCTTTCTGCTCCGTAATGCGCCAGAGCCTTATTCAAGACACAAAGGCACTCTGTAAGGTCATTAACCAGACTTGATTTTTCCCCTTTTATTCTCTTTCCTTCTTGGATTAGGAAGGAATTTTGGTATTTGAGTTCTTAGAATAAAGGATTTCTCTCCCTCTCCCTCTCCCTCTCCCTCTCCCTCTCCCTCTCCCTCTCCCTCTCCCTCTCCCTCTCCCTCTCTCTCTCTCTCTCTCTCTCTCTCTCTCTCTCTCTCTGTGTGTGTGTGTGTCTGTGTGTCTGTGTTGCTTTTGTTTAATGAAACTACTGTTCTGTTTATATCTAAGAAGAAATCTTACTGGAATGATATAGCCAATTAGCTCATGCAGAATTCAATGAATCATCCAAATATTTATTTTTATGTGTTATAATTTTCTCATGTTGTTCTTAATCATCCTAGAGATTTTTTTTTAACAATGAAGCATTGTTTTACATGTTAAGTGTGATGTTAGAACAATTTGAAGTATAGTGAAACAGGTAGAACTGTATCACCATGATAGCATAGATTCTCTTTAACATAGATGTTTCATCACAATGTATCACTTGGATGTAAAGGAAACTTTTTCACATGTACATTCAACAGAAAACTAGAAATTATATCATAAATGTCTTTACTGTTGAGCTAGTCTTTATAATCTAGGCACTGATTGTGTTAAGGAGCAATTTATACTAAAAGAACTGCTTTCTAGTTGGATTTAAAGCATATGCTACAGAGAAAATATATGTCTAGTGTTGTAAAACTGTCTAAAAAAACTGTTTCTGAGAAATTCTAGAACCATAAGAGTGAGTCTACTATTAATATTTTTCTAAATACAAATAGTATCAAACTGACCTCTAAATTTCTTTATTTTGTCTCTACACTCATAGATTTATGCAGTTCTTAGATCTCAATTAGAGAAGTTTTCTTGTGCATAAGTTTTTCGTCCACATGAAAAAGGGATAACATCTGAAATGTAAATGTAGAGAATTTCCAATAAAAAAATTGAGAGAAAAGATACAGAAACCAATAGATGGTTATGGTAAGACATTAAGCATCTGTGGGATCTTCAGCCTCAAATGGAAGTAGGAAGAATATAATAGTAGAGGTGTTCTGGATGTGACAGGACCCTTAAACTCATGAAACTCCAGCAGCTGTAATTGCCCGAACAATATCAAGCCAATCAACACTCCATCATGGAGAAAGAATTGGCCTATTGACATGTCACAGCTTCTCAGATAGTTATTTTTCCTTAATGGCATGATTCTTAGTAAGTCTATCACACTCCAGTTGAAGCCCCCAAATCATGAGGCTATAGGCAAGATAAGTTGAACTTCCTGGGTTCTTTTGAAATTAAATTTTAGGGGTTAATATAGTTACACCTCATAGCTAAATTTGATAGCACATTTTCATTTAAATATAACCTCAACAGCTCTAAAACCTAGATTTTGACTTTAACAACCTAAGTTTATTGGCAAAGTAACTTTGTAGGCTCAATCCACAGTAGGAGAAAGAGGACTAGTGACTTGAAGTTGTAAGGATTTTTATAAAGTATTTAAGAATATAATTCATAGGAGGTATATTTCTTTTCAATCACAACTAATCCTGGAAAAAGTTATGTTTTAGCCCTTGCTGGTGTAAATATATCACCTTGGCCTAATCAATGGATCCCAGATAAATACAACAAACTAGTAAGCCACATTTTACATTTATCCATGATTCCAATGGAAAAGTACAGAGTTCTGACAGGCAGTTTCATAGAACACATGACAAAATGTTTCTGTAAAAACAAAAAACAAAAAACATTATTACTAGATGTAATCATAAAACCAATAGAGCAAGCAAAAAATTCAAAATTAAAGGCAAAAATTTACATATGTGTGTCTCTCTGTATGCATGTATTATATATAGATATAGATATCACTGAATTTATTTATGTTTTATATTTGTAAGTGATACCATTTTATCTTTTTTCTAATTGTATACAAATTGTATATATATATAGTAAGTACACTGGGATTAAGTACCCTGGGACATTATGATTGTTACATCAAAGCAGGGGGACAGAGCAAGATTAGGAGAAAAAGAGAGCAGAGACAACATCTTAGAAAACAAAAGAGAATCTTCTTAGAGAACTTTTGTAGAAATATTTTGGAGAACTGAAGAAACTAGAAAGGCTAAAATCATTTTTCCTTAGGCGGTCAACTAGCAGGCTGAGAGCTATACAGTTCCTGAAGAGGCAGAAGAAAGGCTACTTTAAACTCCCTTCTATTTTATGATCAAGTGCTAAAAAGCCAACTTCAGTCTCTGGCTCAAAGCAACTTTGGTAGGCCAGCTACAGTAACAAAGACACTTGTATTTAAGATAAATATTTTATTATTAAATAGCAACCCTAAACATCTCACAAGACCAAGTCTTACTCCTACTAATGTTTTTGGTTACCGTCTCCGACCAGCAGACAAGGTCTTCTCAAACTGGTTTATTCAGGAACCTTACAGCATGCCAGTGAAAATCTTTCTGTCTCCTTTCTGTCTCTCTTTTTGTTTCTCTTTCTGTCCTCTCAGCCCCCAAGCGCAGTTCCTTTTATCCTCTCTCAACTCCACCTCCTCAGTCCATGTTATGTGGCTGCAGTTCATAGGTTCGTGTCATCTGGCCTGATCACTCATGGGTGCGCCTGCGCAGCTGGCAGGGTGGGAGTGGCTAATCTCGGAGGCAGGAGGAAGTCAGGTGCTAGTCAGAAGACTGGGCCAGAGTCCCAAGCGCCATATTTGGACTGCTGCCACACCCACTCTCCACAAATGTTCTTCCCTCTCTGATGCCTGAAGAGGAACTCGGAAAGAAAAACAACCAGGTCTAGTGCATAGCAGTTAATTTTCATATGACTACAAGTTTTAATGTTCAAACTGTCATAAGGAACTTATTATTTAAGCAAAGATGCTCTTAACAGTAACTACTATGAACATACCACCATTGTAAGAAGATATTGTTATTTCTTAGAATCTTATCTATCATTAGTGATTTTCAAATGTTCAGTAGAACTAGGTGTGTTGGTTCAAGTCTCTAGTTCCAAATCTATATGCTTGAGAGTTGTGAAAAGATAAAGGTCATTCTGGTCTACATAGTGAGATCCAGGCCAATATCTTATATAGATCATATATAATGTAATTGTGTGTTTTGATTGTATTTGTACTTCAGGATGATGTTAAATGTGTGGTTTTGTCATCTCTTAGATTTGTCACAACTGTGCTTTTCTGATATGAAATGTTCTTTCTCGATTTTAAGTAATTATACATAATAACCTCTGGAGTATCTGGAAACTCTTTTACATTTGTTTATGATTCTCTGAAATTTTTTTTTTTTTTTTTGGTATGTCAAAATCTTCTGTTTTATCTTTCAATTATTTTACTTGATGCAACATTGTTCTGGATTGTATGTATGTATATAGTTTTCCTTATTATTTAAGATTGTAACTTATCTGGTGTTACTGTGTAGATTTTCATTTATTATAATGTCTATTTCCTTTTCAAATTGATTTGTTAATGTTCTAATCCCTATCAGTAACTGAGTGTATTTGGAGACAACATCATCACAGATACACTAAATGTGAGCTGTATGAGGGGGGCTTCAACCCAATAGATATGTCTATAGAAGTGGGAGAAATTAAGACTGAGGCAGACATGCACAGAGGAAATGTAAGCTTGAGGTTTGAATTTCTCTAAGATATACTCATTATATTAAGTACTTGCTATAAAAAAATGAGGTGTACTTTTCCTTAAGACTTTTTCATATTACTTTTTCTTGAATATTAATAAAAACAAATAAAAATAACTGCATACTAATCGTTAATATAATTTTTAAAAATAAATAAAATGTGATACTAGTTAACATCACAGAGAGGTCTTTGAGTTTGTGATCATTCTTGAGGAATTAGATACTGGGAGAACAAACAATACATCGAAAACAACAACAAAAACAAAGAAGTTTTAAAAGTAAGTAGACTTTGAAGATATACTTACGCTATTAGATGAATATTGTATTTTTTCCACAGTCTTTATTGCTGGTCTCATTTAAGTTGTCATACGCTAAGGTCCCCCAGGTTTTCCATCTAAACTCTCAAACTGCAATCAGTGGGATGACCTCATTTATCCAACCTCGTGGACTTTTAGAAATAGCACCCCATCTCTAGATATGCATTTATTTGCTAAGAGGTACAATCTAAGGTTAACCATCAATGCTAAATCGTATTTTATTTGTGTATGTATGATTGTTTACACCATATATTGGGACTGGTGCCCTCAGGTCAGAAGAGGCATCAGATTAGCCTGAAAGTGGAGTAACAACTGGTTGGACTTCACCAGGTGGGTGGTCAGAACTGAACTGGGACCTTTTGTAATAAAAACAATTGGTCTGTACAACTGAGTTACCTGTCCAGCCCTTTAGATTCCTTCCTTAATAAGATAAAATGCCATATGCTTTGTTTTATTAAGAAGGTTTAACTTGGTATATGTTAAGCATAACAAATTAATTATAAAAAAGTTTAATCCGTATTAAAATCTTAAAATTGTTTTCTATGTATTGTCAATTTATGATAGCACATTAATCACCATCTCTAATATATTCTATAAACTGGATGAATCAAAAATTATAACTAAAACACAATGAAACACATTTGATTCATTTATCCAAGTGGCTAAGCTTTGAGGTTGTTTGTGAAAGCACCTAAGTGCGCAACTGCAGGTTTGCTTTAAAACACCAGTTTCTATCCTATTCTAAAATTAATTCTTAAACAACAATATTACATCTAGTCTGACTGAAATAATTAATTGAATTAGAATTTCTTGATAAAATATTGCATCAAAAGATGAGCATAACTACCATTTAATAATTATAATTCAAAAATAATCCTAAAAGCACACACACATAACACAACAAAGCACACATATACACACACAGAGAAACACACACACACACACACACACACACACACACACACACACACACATGAATGTCTTGCTTTGGGTTTTATTGCTGTGAAGAGATGTCATGACCAAGACAACTCTAATTAATGCAAATATTTTTGGAGCTCACTTACATTTTTAGAGGTTTACTCCATTATCATCCTATTGGGAAACATGGAAGTTGACAAGCAGACATGGTGCTGAAGGAGCTGAAAGTTCCTTATTGATTCAGAGGAAGACAGAAAGAGACTAGAATACTACATTGGAGAGAACTAGAGGATAGGAGATTTCAATGTCTGTCCCCACAGTAACACACTTTCTCAAATGAAACAATAGCTACTCCAACAATGCCACAGCTCCTAATAGTGCTACTCCCTAATGGGTCCAGTACTAAAACCCAAGAATCTATAAAGACTCTACCTATTTAATCTACCACAATATCTTAAAGTAGTTATGCCAAAATCAGTAACTACACTGTGCAAAAGAACAAGAATGCCAGAATAAAGTTACATGCATTGTTATAGTGTGACTTCCATGAATTCTGGGAGACAGGTTAACCATTTTAGAACAAAATAGCACATAGAAATTATGAATTTCAGCATTTGGCAAAAGATACTGGCTTTTAGCACCTACAATCAAAAGATCTGTAATTCTTACATATACCAGAATTCAAGTGTTTATTTCATGAATGGCACTCACAGTGTCTTACTACAAAGAGTTAATGCTGGTGTCATGGCAACCCATGACCATAACTTAGGACAGTGAAAAGAGACTAATTAACCAAATCTGAATTTCTGAATATCCATGCCAAACCAGTCTTCTAGCTTGGAATTGTTCTCAAGACAAAGGTTTTTCATATTGGCTTTTTGTAATGTTCCTAAATAAGATTAAGTAGTAAAATAAGGGAATAAATATTTGTGCATCTTGTCTTGGCACTCTGAGTCATTGTCATATTAAAGTACCTGAGTGACTCCTAGGTGAGACTCTGAGGGTTACATAAGTGGAGGGTGTTTTCATTAAGAGTTTATAGCACCTTCTCAGAGTGTGGTACACTTGGACCTTAAATCATTAATAATCCAAAAGCTAAGAATATAGCCTTGTGGCAATTTTTGGTATTCAAAGATAATTATGCTTAATCTATACTCACCAATAATGCTTATGGTAACTAGTGGGCTTTCAATGCATGCTATCAAAATGCTAAAAGAATTAAGTACTGACAAAAAATATTCATAAAGTGTTATGCCAAAAGGCCTTTAAAAATGTGTATATGTACCCCTCTTTTATAAATAAAGTTGTAAGAGAGAAAAAAAACACCCAAAAATTTAAAAATGTGTTTATATACCATGCACACAGATTTGTTTTGAAAAACATTATATTTTATTCATGACATGATATTATTATTATTATTGTAGTATGGAACTTATAAATGTCACGATTGAATAGAATTAAAAGGCATTCCAAGGTTGTCTGAAGCTTGTGGTATGTAATGTTTTTAATGCTAATTCATTCAAAGCAATACATATGTAGCATTCTGTATTTTGGGATGTTAATCACTTATTTGTAAAGAAGCCATATATAAAGCAGAAGTTCATTAAAATAACAATTTCTATCAAAAAGCTGTATTTTGAAAATTAGGGAATTTTACTTCAATTTTCATGAATATAACTTTAGTCCACTAACACCTACATAATTTTTTTATAAATGGTCAGACAAACAACATTTAAAAAAAAACTATTTATAATTACTTTTGGAAACATTGCTAAGCAGAATAGTCATTCATATACATTCATATATATCATATATGATCATCGTGTATATATTCATATACATATGTAAAGAAGAAAAAATGTGAACTTTTCATATGGAAGTAACAAGATGAGGATACACTATTGGAAGTTAAATCTCTTTTACTGAAAGATGTCACCCCACCACTATATTATCTATCCACATACTGTTCTTATTCACTCCACCACTATATTATCTATCCACATACTGTTCATATTCACCCACCACTATTTTATCCACCCACATATTGTTCATATTGATATTTTCCCATCAATCTCATTTAAGTATATCAGATGAATTTTTTAATATTCCAAAATATTTGTGTTTCACTAATTTACAAGAAAAATAAAATAAGTAGCTATTCCAGTTAGATAATGCCTATTTGGCATAGCTAATAAGACATTTGAAATATACTGGGCATTTTATATCATGTGTTTATCATTTCTATCTTTTAATTATATCTCTCGTCCATACAAGAAAGCATGTTGTACCTACAAATAGCCCTTAATTTATGCTTGCATAAATACTATTTCTGTAAACTACTTTCCTCGTTGAGGCATTTCTCTGCAGTTTTACTCACCATATGATAGCTTAGTAATATGATTTCAACAGCTCCTATTGGAACTGCAGTTTCAGGCTGACTCAGAAGCCAGAGAGAATGTCTCCAGGCAGACAGGTGTACAATGGAAAAGTATTGCTCCCAACTTTGCAGAGCCCAGGCGACTTCTAGGTTATTATTGGCTTTAATTATCAGTCGCATGAACTGCGATATTCTTTACCACTGGTGAAGCAGCTCTCTGCAGAGTGCGAAATCCTCCCCTGCTTTTGAAAATACCCAAGAAATGAACTGAATCACTTCCAATCTGCTGTAACAACTGAACACCCACTGATAAGTATAAGCAAGGGGCAAATTTATCATCACCAATAGAAAATGGGCTTTTGAAAGTGAGATTTGAGACATCTAGCTGGCTGCTTCCTACCAGAGAGATCAGCTAAACCAAATCTATTTTCATTTTAAACTCACGGGCATTTTATTTTCCCTGATTGGTATTCAGGCTGATAAAAGGCAGTCTATTTTTATGTCTGCACTTTATTTAGTGATATAAAATTTGAACTCTTAAGATATCAAGATAAATAGTTCTCACAGTTATAACCAGTAACTCTCAGCCCCACTTTCTTCTTTCATATCTTCCTTCCTTTGGCTGTTTCAAATATAAATCAACGCTTAGATTATAAAAAGGCTTCACTTTGTTTTTCTCTTCAGACTTGTAACCTATGTAGCACCTTTCTCTTGCCTCTTAAGGTAAGGTTTCTATAAACATGCAGCATAAAGACATATGATATTCAGACAAAATTCAGTTCTCTGTAATTCAGTTTTCAATGCCACCTTGGGTTTCAGGGGGTTCTTTGATTCTCATACAAAGACAACATGAAGTCCCTACTTGTTTCCTATTCTGAACCTCTGAAAAAGAGAAAACAAGCTATAAAAGAAAGACTGGATAAGAGTAAGGAAGTGTAAGCACAATGAAATACTTAGTAGGGCATATTATTTAATTAGCTAAACATAAAAGAATTACAAAGTAAACAATTAAAATATCAACAGAGTTTTATTTTAGTACATTTAGTCTCAAACTGCATTTAGAAGAATGATTTAGTCTAAAAATCATCAGTGTCATACATGAGTTTTCTAATTGACTTTAGTTTTAATTGAAAGTTATCAGGTGTTTCTTTGGCAAGGTATTTCTATTTCTGAATTGAAGAGCTCTGATTAACTATCACTGTATTAAAAATGCTACCTTCATCTGAGACATAGCAGGTACCCAGCCACATGGCAAAAGTGTATAAACATGAGACTGGCATTTACTGATGTGCAGTGTTACATTCCACATGTGTGCCTGCAATTTTTAAATCTTGTAACTTTTGAAATTATAGGTATGAGAACCAGGAGGTAAATCAAATCACAGAAAAAACAATAACTGCGAAATCGGTTTCTTTTTGCTTTGGCCCTCTTGTTTCTACAGATGCTTGAAATAGAAAAGCCCGTAGTTCTTTTATAAATGGACAGAGGAACCTTAGGTATCTCAGGAAAGTGGAGATTTTAATGCTCTTCCCTTTACATAGTGCAGTTTTACTTTCAACCCTCTGAAGTCAGTGGACCTCATCATTTGAAGCCATCAGTACACAGAAGAGTAGGAGACACTGTATACATTTTAGTTACATGGCAATTCATGACTATTCTGATTGGGAGACTCATGAATCCTCTGTACAATTTCTACTTCCCCAAGCCCATTCTAGTGTTCAGTTATCTTATAATTTATACCAAAACCTGGTATTTCATGAAAATGAGGAGAGATATAAATGTCTGGTGAATAAAGAAGAATGAGGAAATGAGAAATAAAAACAAGGAAGTGACCCACAAATGGGAAAATTCTGCTAGAAAGAAGTGTGAATCCATAGATTTTTTTTTTCATCGTTCTAACAGAGCCTTTTCCATTTCTTTAAAAGACAGTTCAACATAATTAGGTAAAGATTTAAAATTCAATAGCATAGTCACTTCAGAGTGAACTCCAATGTTGATAATCTAAGCTGTGTTCTCACAATTGTGGGTGTCCCTTTGCTAGCACGTTAATACTAAACATGTAAATTGCCTCGGTGTTGAGGCACTGCAGGTCACCTGGAGACTTGCCATTTGGGCTATTATGATCAGAGCCAGAGCCAATTTCCTTCAAACCATTTTTTTTTTTTTTTTTAAGCTCACGGGCATTATGCAGAAGCAGTGAAAATGACAGGGCACTAAGAATATGAACTGAATGAACATCCAGCAAAGATGTTCAAAGGAAAGCGACAGCGATAAAAACTGGTTTTAAAACCCTGCCCAGTGATTCAGACGGTGCAGCAGCATCTTTAAGTTTTAAACACGTTGAGAAAAGGGTGTGTGAATTGCTCTTCCAATCTTGTGATTTTTTTTTTTTTTTTTTTTTTTTGAGGGAAATGGGAACATGTCTAGACTGCATTTCCTTTTAAAATACTTTCAAATTTAGTCTAGGTGAAATACAAGAGGCATGGGAATGTCAGCTGAGCCTTATGAGATGTAGGGTGTGCTGCTCAGAGATTTAGTTGAAGGCAGGTATCAGTAACGCAAGCCGCTCCTCCCGCTGTCATTTCCTCTTCAGTGTGAGCGTTTTTAGACACGACTTGCAGCAATGAGAGTAAAAACCCTCCCTGGCCAACCACCGTGACACCCAGGGGATGTTTAAATGGAAACGCTTACCTAGGAATGGTTATGGAACTCAAGCCAAATTAAAAATGAGACTTCTCGAATTCATCAAGCGAATCCTTTGCCATCATTCACAGTTACCAATAAAATGGGTCATTTTCTTCCCCAAATGATATTGAACAACAGAACATGATCTATACCTCCAATGATTCCCCAATTTATCGTGAAGGAGAAAAACTAGAAGTTATTAATCATGATGGACATAATGTTTGAGGGGGAAAAAAAGGATGTACAAAGTATCTCTTCATCTTTAGATACATGAAAAGTGAGAGCAAGGGATTGAGTAAACAGAAGGTAGTCAAAACCTGTCACTTTAGCTGGATGGTTATGGAAGAGGAGAGGATGCAGGACAGCAGAGGTTGGTGAGGGTGTTTATGGTGATGGGAGAGTTGTGAGGAGCAGATGTTGAAAGATCACAGTTTAGAAAGATCACAACTCAGCATCACTTTTACTCTTAATCCAGTATCACAGAGTTTACAACTATATTATTTGGTCTATAAATTTCAGGAAGTTTTTATGAAAATGAATGCATTAGATGAATATAATTTTTCCATATCCCTATCACTAAAAAATAACATCTATAAACTTTTCAACAAGAAAAAAATTACTCTTCAAATCATTGAGAGTTTTTGAGTTTGTAGTATATTTATAAAATAAAATATTCCTCAGCAGTTAGTAAAAAAAAAAAACCTAAACCATAAAAATTCACATGGTAGAGCTAGAAATATTATTGTGAATGGGGTAATACAGACCCCAAAATAAAGATATAGTACATATTCTCTTATTTATAGATGTTAGCTATTAAGTATAAGCAAGTTACAAACCTTGCAGCTTCATAGGGCAAAATTCATTGCCAGTACTCTAAATTGATCCAAGAATTTTTGGATGCTGATATCATAAACCATACGGGTGAACCTGATACTATTCTTTTGCTTAATTGACATAGCATCAAATTGCCTTACTAATATCTATCCTTATACCAATATATTAGTGATGCTCTCAGCCCTCATCTGTGAAGTTCACATTTGCAGTGATAGACAGTAAATGTTGAGGCTCGTCAGTCTATGTGGCAAAAATAAGAGTCTGTGCTCAGACTTAAATGCAAACTCTGTATGACCACACCCCCATAAGCCTCTGAAATCGTCACAAACAGAAACCAGAAAGATTGTAGGCACCAAAGGTTAGGGGACCACTTCAGCAAAACAGTATTTTCTGAACATGGAAAAGCCATTGGAATCATGACCTAGTGGTGCCTGTGGTTTATTGGAGAAGACCTATACAAAATCAACACAAGTAACATTTAAGTACTGAGGAAGGAAGTGTTACCAAGGTACCACTCTGAGCTTAGAGTTAGTGGCAAGAGATGGCTTTCTGGTTCAGAGAGCCACATTTGTTTAAAAATATGGCACCTAGTAGGTTATTATCTCTCCAACAGATGTCCCGATACTATCTTATATCGGTAAAAGGCAGTGAAGTTGGGAGCACAACATGGTGGAAGAATATGAGGAGTTTATAGAGGTGGGAGAAAGTTATAATCAGAATTTGTTATTTGTATATATTTACTAAATCCCCAAATGAAAAATTTAAATAGTTAAATTGGATAAAAAGAAAACAAGAGCATATAGATGTTTAGTGAAGATAATTTTTTTGAAAATATTTTATAGAAATTAGAATTTTAATAAAATATAGCAGCACAAAAGTCATTAGTTGTCAAAACTGATGAAATAATCATCATATTATAATATTTTCCAAATTCCGGATATCAACTTATTTCCTTATGATGTAAAAGATTTCTTTCATTGTTTTCATTGCAGTCTCACTTTAATCTACATTTATTTTTAAAATCCTTTTAAGTTTTTATTTCTTGCACAATGAATAGATTCTTATGAGTTTACTAAATCACATTTAGGACATAAATCCAAAGGAATTTAGTCTCTGTGCATGCACTCATGTTTGTGTGTGTGTGTGTGTGTGTGTGTGTGTGTGTGTGTGTGTATTCATTCTTAAATACTCTTCAAAATTTCTGACTCAATGTGGTGGTTTGAATAAAAATAGTTCCCTGTAGTTACATAGAGAGATGTGCTACTAGGAAGTAAGGCCTAGTGAAGTAGGCATGGTTTTGTTAGAAGTGCATTACAAGGGACATAATTTCAGGTCTAAAATGCTCAATTTAGGTCTAGTATGATATTCACTTCCTGCTTCATACAGGTGAATATGTAGAAACCTACTCCACTTTGCCAGCACCAGTTCTATTTGCATGTCATCATGCTTCCAACTATGATAATAATAAACTAGGCCTTGGACTGTAAGCCAGCCCCATTTACAGGTTGTACTTTATGAGAGTTGTTGTGGTCCTAGTGCCTCCTTAATGCAATAAAGCTGCTAAGTAAGATGCTCAGTGAAGTTAGGGGAAGGGTCTTGGAGCATATTCTTTAAAATGTCTTGGTTGTACTGATTGTCAATCTGCGCAGGTGACTGTGATCCGATCCATGCATATTTTGTGAGAACAGTATAGCATTCAATGAAGAGAGTTTAGTATGGAAATTACAAGATGGAAAAGGAAACTGAGTTAATCTTAAGTCTGCATGTACATGAATTTTAAAATCTTTACTGAGGCATTCAGAAGACCATTTAGAAATACACAGGTTCCTTTGTGTGCTAAGTTTGATGGTGAGACCTTGTTTGTATGAAATTAAAAGACTAAAGTAGAATTTTCACTAATACCATCTCAACTTAGGATAGATTTTCAAGATGATGTATAGCAGATGGTTTTCTTTGAACTTACTAGAAACTCTGCAGGGAAAAAATTTGGGCTCAATCTATCACTGGTTACTAATGAAAACTTAGTCACTAATAAACCAGTATGAAGTAGAATTATATGCATAAAGTTTATAAAATGGTTCCCCAGAAATCTGAAGAATTCCTGTGCTTGCCACAGAGAGTCCAGATTGAGTGTAAGAGCAAGGCTAGAGAATTGAGAAATCTGATTACCTTTTTCTTCTGTGATTCTTACTAGGGTTATTCAAGGTGAGAAAAACAAATTGCTTCATTATTCTTATATTATTTGTTGCTTGTCTAAATAGAAAGAGAAGATGATTTTTAAACTTATTTTTAAAGTTATTTTATATGAGGCCACCCATTACAAGCAAACCATATGCTAAATATGATGTAGAATTATTTGAAATAGAACAGTGTCAACACAGCGTGAGAGTCCTAAATAGAAATATAATTTGAGTGGTGTTTCAGGGAAGTTTTTCTGATGCTGTCCTGTGTTGTAATAGTGGGGTGAACACAGGTATCAGGAGAGTACCTGCTTTACTCTCTCTAATCGATAAAATGTTACTCTATCTGGAGCCATCCTCACAAAAAAAAAAAAAAAAAAAAAAAAAAAAAAAAAAAAAAACCTATCATATGTCTAAGCATTCTAGGATCTTGTCAAACATGTCCATGATAACCTACACAGGAAGTTTTGATCAAGAAAGATGAAATATGAAAATATTTACCCAGGGATAGACAGTTTAAGTAAGTTAAGATTTATGGAAGGCCATTACCATCCTCAAGGATCTAAAATATAAAGAAACTTAATACATGACACTATATCTAGAATCTGGAGTACTCTCAACCTGTATTGCAAAATATACATATCTATTAAAACCTTGAAATCTTGACTGCTCCAACCTCCAAACATGCATGCAGAAAAGCTAGGATTGGGTAGGATGTGTGCTCTGATAGAGATGCATGAGTAGCAGCTAGCAAACCCAGAAACTCAATTATGAATGAGCAGGTGGGTTAGCTAATCTCATCTCGTCTGTGTATGGATTCTTTTGGTTCACCTTCATTCAGAATAGTCTATTAATTCAAGGTCAGAATCTGAAAGGGAGACACGCCCCTGACACTTTCAGTACACACTGGCTTTAATAAAAGTTCAACCATGGTTCAATATCCATACTGGGACTAGGGAGAGGTTCAAATTTTCTCTAATCCTGATTTAAGTAAAAGCCTTCTTGTTTCCATAGGACTAAGACCTTGATGTCCTTGGCATGGCCATGATACTGTCAACTTTAAAGAGGTTCCATCCAAAGGTCTCTTTTTACCCAGTTGATAATCTTAGAAGATGAATCTTTTAGATCTTTTAATTCTAGTGTGATTCCTGCACCATATAATTTTATTGACATGCCTGATTCTATGAGTCTCTCTAATCCAGCCAGGAAAAAATATTTCAATTTGATGCAAAAGCTATGTAACACCTCTTATCCCTGTTTAGATTCTTCTATTCTATTGTTATCTATTGTATCTTATTAAAACTACCAATTCTTTACATTTTAATTATATTTGTAAATATAGCTTTTTGAGTATTTTTAAATGTTTATGTGTGTGTTCATTCTTGAACATACATACACATACATTATGTGTGCATACATGGGACATAAGTAATATTACATCTCACAGAACTAAATTTATGGTAGTTATGAGCTACCCTATGAATACTAAGACTAAAACCTGGGTCTTTTTCAAGAGCAGCAATTAATTTTAAGCACCAAGTCACTACTCTATCTCCTATAAACATACTTTTTAAAGAGAATAATAGTTTATATAGTCTAATTGGCTCGATTAGGTGGATATAATTTATCTCTATCTTTTTGGCTTGAAAATTAGTATTATTAATCTTTCAAAAACTCCAATATCTAAGGAAATATTTTGGCTGCTCTGTTTATAATTTATTCTTGAAATGACAAGCATTTTTAAATGGAGTTTATTTTCTGATATCTCTATGAATAAGAACACCTAGAAATGTTGCCAGGATAAAAAACTTTCACATCCTTTCAAGCCAGTCCTATTCTATGTATTAAAAAAAAATGGAAACATCCATTAAAGAACTATAGCAAATATGTTTCAACAAATCATGTCTGGAATGGCAAGAGACCATGTAACTTAATCCATTATACTAGAACAAGCTAAATGTCCCCCAACTTGAAACGTGAAAAAATATGTTTTGTCAAACAGGAAATACAATGAAAGCATCCTGAGGAGTGGAGCACCAGGGAGTTATACTGGTCAGGCCAACACTTTCCTTTCTCTCCACGTTCTCCTTACAAATGTAATGCCTTTTGCTGTGCTGTCAAATAGAGAAGCAGATATAGTACAGCCTTAATGTTTGTAACTTTCATAATAAAATATTTTATATTAGACATTTTTCCCACAACATCATTAAATTGGCTGCAGAATTGCTATGGGCTTAATACAAATTTAGAAAGCAAAAGGAAAACATATTACACCATGTGTTCTTCTATCAATTGTCAACCACAGGCAAAACAGCTAATGGCAAAATGCTTTCCCTTTTCAAACTCAATTCTCTGGGAAAATACATTTGACCCTCTCAAAACTTTAAACTTTCCTTTCCAAATACCTATTACAGTATTGATATAAATAATATTTTTCACTATTAAAAACTCAATGAGATTTAATTAAAAGGCTAATGGGTGCCAAAGAACAATAGCTAGGAGAGACATTTTGTACCACTGTTTATCAAACTAACAGGAGTGTTTCCTTCTTTACAAGCTTGGGGAAACTCTGAGTCAAACAAAATAAAATAGGTTTCTTTACCACAATACATGTAGAGCCTTTAGTATGCTAATTTGTATTGTGACTCTCCAAGGTATAAAACATAGCAATTGTTAAAAAGGACTGTGGAAACTTTTTTTTTTTTTGTTTCTTCCTTTTTATTATTTTGTTGACATTTTTTATTTATTGTCTATTGACCAAATTGGTATTTATTACACACTTAATATGTTTTATGTTTTCTCCATATGATAGTTCAGAAAGGCAGAGAGAGAGAGAGAGAGAGAGAGAGAGAGAGAGAGAGAGAGAGAGAGACATATACATCCAGATACATATCAAAGGAAGGGCAAAGGAATATGATGGAGTTCAGGGAAGTTTACACTACAGAGAATGGAGAACTGAGGCAGGCACAGCAAGAGTAGAAAAGATGACTCTAGACAGAGGACTCAAAAGTAGCATAAGAGTAAGTGAAGGCCCAGAAGAAAGCCTGCTATAGAAGGAGCTCAACTCTGTGGAAACATGAAGCAGGAGAGACAGGGCCTTTCCATTCTACTGCACGCCAAAATGGAAAGGCTGTCTGGATACACTGTGATGCATATCTAGTGTTACTGCTGAAGGAGAACAGCCAAGTTTCAGCTGCAAACAAACACAGATAACTTGTACAGTAGACAAGGCTGCTCCTCTAGCAAGCACCTTGTAATATTATAAAGTTAAAACTGAGAAAGTTATGCTAGAAAATAGAGAACAAGCTAAAAACAAAATGAAAGATGCCTAATTTTGCAAAGGTTTATATCCAGATACCGTTCATAGTGCTCAGATGTTTTAAAGAGCTTGGAAATCAGCATAGTGAAAACCCTTTCAGAGTATATTTACATGCTATATAAAGGATTTTAGTCTCATATTTATAGAATTCCTCTTGATCCTCCAGCTTTCATTCTACAGATAAATATTTTATTAATTAAACAAATATTATGGGGACATCTGTGTATTTGAACATTTTCAAAATTATTAGGCTATGTATATTTTAATACATACATATATATACATATATATATATATATATATATATGTATGCATATATCGGAGAAAAGGAGAGAGAGAGAGAGAGAGAGAGAGAGAGAGAGACAGAGAGAGACAGAGAGAGAGAGAGAGAGAAACAGAGAGAGAGACAGAGAGACACACACACACACACACACACACACACACACACAGAGAGAGAGAGAGAGAGAGAGAGAGAGAGAGAGAGAGAGAGAGAGATTGTATATGTATAGGGATGGTGTAGGCACATACCCATAGAATTGATTTAAAAAGTATCAGATTGTCTGGCACTGGTGTTATGAGCCACCCAATATAGTTGCAAGGAAGTGAAGCCAAATCTTCTAAAGCAGCAAAAAGTGATCTCAACCTCTAAACCATCTCTCCTGCCACATCCTGCCTTATCTTTAAAAAAATTAGGCTTGGCTTTGGGGGTAAAGAGTTAATCAAGTTATCAATCATTTTAAGTGATATACAATTAGGTAAAGTAAAACTATCTTTAAAAACATAATTACATGGAGTTTTTAAATGTGTTTTCTAAGATACCTTAAGTTATAATATGCTTTATATTTGCTGCATAGTTTATTCTATATTTTTGTAATATAAGTATCTTCATAGTAATTTTATGCAGATAACTATTTAAATATACAACATGGAGAAAATACCTAATCACCTAGAAATATCCTTTCTTATTCAGTGTAAACAATTTTAGCTAAAATTCCAGTGTAATCACATGTACATAAATGTTTAGCTAACTAGTAATTATAGCATAATTATCGCCATGATCATGATGAAAGGGAATAAGCAAAGATATTTTCATTAGATTTAGAATCACAAATCTGTTTTGCATATTAATTATAGCTAATTTCAAAGGTTAATTACGAACTCAATTTTAGCCCCTAAGTATATATACTTAATATTTATTCAAAAATCATGATATGCTTTTTAACCAATTTGATATGAAGATCTATGGGAAATTAAGTGTTTAGAGGAAGAAAATTAATGTTTATTTTCTCTGCATAGTATGATTGAATACAAATAATTTAGAAGAAAATTTCATCTTTGATGAACTAGTTTCAAACTATAAATTGCAACATCTTTCTTACTTTTAAATTAAAAAATATATTCTGTACAAATATATGATTTGTAATATTATAGACAATTTTTACAATACTACACTTAAATATTCTAAAGTTAAGAGTGAATTTGGGCCAAAATTTTATAAGAAATACAAATTTTGCATTTTCTTTTAATTATCTGAATATTCCTTTTGAAGAATAAGGTTGAGCTACAGGGATGACAAAATCAATAAGTTCACAAGGACAACTGCAGTATTAAGACCACAGTTAGCTATAAAATAAGCATTACAGGAATTATGTAATATTAATTCCATGAGGTGTCTTTAAGGTGAAGTTGATAGACAGTACTTTCTAGATCTTTGATCTTCGAATATTATTCTTTTAAAACTTCAAATGTTAATTATTTCCTATAAGTAGTCAAGCCATTTGAATGCAGAACACTTTGAAAATTGACTTGTGCTCAGCACAGATGAAGCATTCTTACTAATAGAACTTATAATCTTTTTTCCAAATGCTGTAAATATTAAATGAATATAAATTCACTATCTTTCTTAATTTTATTTAATTATTACAGATTAAAAATTTTATTAATATTAAATGAGATCATTGATTATCAGGACCGATGATGTACTGTTTTGTGAATATCTGCTTGAGCATTGAAGAGACATGGTGTTTAAGGATTCTTCAGTGGCAGGTTCTATAGCATGATTCCTGAGAAATAAAAAATTCGTATAGATTTGTTAACATATATTTTTGTAAGTAGTTTCTCAGGTATGAACACACATACACACAGATCCAGATGTGTGGTCAGTCTATTCACATATTCATAGCATTAACACACCACACAAACTCATACACACACACATATAGACAAGCACGTGCACACACACACACACACACACACAAACATTTTCCCCAGCCATTTTGAAAATAATTATTACTGACTCTGATTTTGTACTTTGAATCATGGGCCAATGCCATGACCTTTTGTGAATAGATTGTATTCAAACTCCTATCTCCAAATTATTATAAACTCAACCTATAGTGAAGCATGAAGAATAATTTGAACTTGAGTTGAAATAATGTCTACAGGACAAACATATCACATATATAGAGAGAAAATATCAACTTTGTATGTGTGTGGCTGTTATTGTATATATAATTGTATATAAATAATTCTATTAAAATTCAATTCAATTGAAAAAAATATTACTTAAAGACTTTAAATGTAATTGTTTTGCTTAGACGTGAGTGCCTTGTACCAACATATGCCAATAAATCAAGTTGGATTCCCTATAAGTGGAGTTATTGATGCTTGTTTTCTTCAATATGAGTGCTAGGAACTGAACCCTCGTATTTTGCAAGAGGATGAAGTGCTCTCAAATGCAGAAGTATCTCTTCAGCCTCCAATAATTTTGATTTAAAAATTTAGTTACTAGTAATAGTAATGATATATACTTTGTGCCTGTATGTAAAGTGTGGTGTTTTGAATCTAAACTCCACTGACAAAAAAATTATAGAATATTTGTCTTTGATGAAAAGTGACAAGAAAGTGTCTCTAAAGGTTTTGATTTCTACAGAGTTTCAGGATTCCTTGAGGAACTTATCTGAAATCTTCTGAGAACGTAATGGTACAATGATACATGGAAGTTTTGTAGGCCTGTCTTATTGAAACACATTCTGGATGAATAAATATTATTAATAAACTGAATACAACCCAACTGAAATAATATTTAGCCTGAAGAAAAGAATATTCTGGACCTAAACTATAGAAAAACTGTGATCTCATGTGTTTTATTTCATTTCTTTTGAGAAGGCTAATTTCTGGTTAAAGATAACTCTGCATTAAACACAAGGAAATCACTAAGTACATTAGAAATTGATGTCTACTTTCAAACACAGCAGGCAAAAAAAGGCACTTTAGAAAAGTGTATCTATTTTTATCTTTTCTTTAGATACAAAATAGTGGTATCTAAAAAATAAGCAAACATCACATTCCTATGGAGGCCTAGGTACTTTCCAGAACTGTGGCAGTTTGATACAAATCCAAACTGAGGACAGACACAAAACAGCATTAATCACCTCACATAATTTTGCCATTGTTCGGAAACTGGAAAATAAATATTTTGCTTGCCAATAAACTGATGAATGACAAATCATTAACAATGTTAGAAATAATCATTTTAGAAAAGTTAGGCAACATCCATCTTTTATGCTAGAAAAGATGGCACCAAAAATGATTACACACATTAATTATAAAGGGCTGGTAGATAGATAGTATTCTTCATGTGAATAGAAACCATAATCAGTATGGATGGCCTGTTTCTTTTTCCACAGAAGCTCATGTACTCTCTCCACTTCAGTTTTTTTTTCTGCCTTTAATATTTTTCTTGTGCTAAGAATATATTTTCAAGATTTTCCCAAACTCTGTCAATATACTCCCCATAACTTCTTTCTTTTTTTTTTTAAATTTTACTTTAAAAAAAAAACTTTATTTAAAAAACAGAGATAAATGAACAGATTTTAAAGGCATTTTTGCATAATGTCCAATATATACAAAGAACTGAAGAAGTTAGCCTCCAGAGAGTCAAAAAGTCCTATTAAAAAATGGGGTACAGAGCTAAAAAAAAAGTTCTCAAATGTGGAATATAGAACAGCTGAGAAGCACCTAAGGAAATGCACAACATCCTTAGTCATCAAGTAAATGCAAGTCAAAATAACCCTGAGGTCCCACATCACACCAGTCAGAATGGCTCAGATCAAAAACTCAGATGACATCAGATGCTGGCGAGGATGCAGAGAAAGAGGAATACTACTTCACTGTTGGTGAGGTTGTAAGTTGGTACAACCACTCTGGAAATCAGTCTGGCAGTTCCTCAGAAAATTGGATTACCTGAAGACCCAGTTATACCACTTCTGGGCATATACCCCAAAGATGCTCCAACTTATAACAAGGACACATGTGCCATCATGTTCATAGCAGCCTTATTTATAAAAGCCAGATGCTACAAAGAACCCAGATGTCCTTCAGTAGAAGGAAGGATACAGAAATTGTGGTACATTTATGCAATGGAGTACTACTCAGCTATTAGAAACAATGACTTTACAAAATTTCTAGGCAAACGGATAGATCTAGACAGTATTATCCTGAGTGATGTATCCAAGTCAACAAACAACAGACACAATTTGAAGTCATTAATAATTGGACACTAGCCCCAGAAGCTCTGAATACCCAAGAAACAAAGAAACAACTCACAGACCATATGAAGCTCAAAAAAAAAAAAAAAAAAAAAAAAAAAAAAGTTTTTCCTATGCATTTTCCTTTTTTTTTTTTTTTTTTTTTTTTAGTTAATATAAAGAGCTCCATTGAACTCTTGATGAGGATTGCATTAGCCTCAAAATACCCTAGATAGCTCCATATTGAAGAATGAAACTGAGGTCTTCGCTCTCAGTCTACACACAAATCAACCTTAAAAAGTAGCAAATGACTTGGGGTTAGACCTGAGCCCCTGAAACTGCTAGAGGAAGAATAGAGAGTTCAGGTGAGGACATGGCCTAAGTAGTGGCTTTCTGAATGGGACTCCAGTTACGCAGAAAATATGACTATTATATACTGACAGAGGAATCCCAGACCCAGAAACGCAAACGTTCTGTGTTTTCAATCATATGAGGATCCTAGTGTCAAATCTTGAGATCTGTGTGTTTAATATGGAACACTTGTAAAATGTATGAAACTACAAAGGGACCATTGATTGAGAAAGGAAAGAGATATACTCATACTAGGGAATGGGGATAATAAACCACACGTGGTATGAAGGGAGAACAGAGCATGATGGGAGAGAGGTTTTGCTGTAGGGGAGGGCTGACTGAGGATGTGGTTAATAGAAGTAGGCAGAGGGCAGAAATAAAAATAAAATAAAGGAAAAAGAAAACAAATGGGCCTCTAGAAAATAATAATAAAATAAAATAACGTAAATTAAACAAGACAAACCATGACAGGAGTAAGCGAACAAAAGCAGAAAAAAGTACAAGAAACATATCACATCACATATCAACTGAGACATATATTTGCATACACAGGTATCAAAACAAAAAAAACAAAAACAAAATCAAACAAAACAAAAACAAGAACAAAAGAGGAAGCCATAATATACAACCATAGAATCTGTAGGATAGAGAGAGAGAGAGAGAGAAGAGAGAGAGAGAGAGAGAGAGAGAGAGAGAGAGAGAGAGAGAGAGAGAGAGAGAGAGAGAGAGAGAGAGAATTATTAAGACAAGGAAACTCCAAAGATGCCATTAAGTGTGTTTTGTGTTTGTCTTCTAGGCAGAACATGGGTCCTACCCTTAAAATTGGTGTGTATTTTCAAGGATACTCAAGTGGAGATAACTGAGAGTTGAGTCATGTGACTTGAATCCACTTTTCTCAGTGCTGGGATCCCAATTCATATAGATCCTGACTTGCCCTGTGCTTTACTAACACACATAGTTTGTGGCAGCTCACATCACACCAGTATGGCTGTATTCATAAGACCTTCTTTTCTTGGTGTCCTTTATGCTATCGGGCTATTATAACCTTCCCACCTTCTCTCACTCAGGGTTCAGTGAGCCTTAAGTTGATGGAGTCATCTTATTTAGGACTAAATGTGTCAAGTTCTCTCACTTCCTGAACACTGTCCAGATGTTGGTCATATGGATGCCATCTCCTGTAGAAGGAAGCTTCACTGATGATATCTTAGTGAGCTACTGTTGATTAAGCAGAGCAGGAAGGTTTTAGGAGTCATTTTATTTGTATGTTCCTTTAGCAGAACAGTAATTATCTTTCTCCCAGTTTCATAGCTTATTTAGATGCAGGTTTTTGGCTACCAGGCCTTAGTCAAATAGATATTGATAATTTACTTCAACAACTTTTGTGCCCCCCTTAAAATAGTAAGTCTTGTACACAAGTCATCATTTCAAAAACAAGTTTGTTCCTGGGTTGGTGTTTATCTTTTTCTTTTGGTAGCATGCAGAATATCTTCCAGTATCATACACACTAGTAGTCAATATGGGTAGTCTCTAAGTAGACACTAGCTTGACTTCTTTGTGTTTTATGAATTGTACAGGTTTTGCTCTAAGCAATAGAACCTTACCGACAATTTATGGAGACCAACAAATACACTTGGCAATTTACTGGTTTGTCCTGGGCTCTCAGTGGAGGCCTTTGGCTAAAAATATGATTAGATCTAATCTATTCCTGGCATTGGACATTAATTTGGTGATGAGAAATTTCCATTTGGGCTCCATCTCCCCCACTTTTTTCTATTTCATTTAAATTCGCTTTCTACAAAAATATATTTTTGGAAGTTTCTACTGTGTTAGTGTTGCACTCAATCCCTTACAAAGTTGGTTTAGGATATCACTTCTGTACTGGCTGGTTTTGTGTCAACTTGACACAAGCTGGAGTTATCACAGAGAAAGGAGCCTCCTTTGAGGAAATGCCTTCATGAGATCCAGTTGTAAGGCATTTTCTCAACTAGTGATCAAGGGGGGCAGGCCCAGCCCACTGTGGGTGGTGCCATCCCCGGGCTGGTAGACCTGGGTACTATAAGAAAGAAAGCTGAGCAAGCCATGGAAAGCAAGCTAGTAATCAACATCCTTTCATGGCCTCTGTATCACCTCCTGCTTCCTGACCTACTTGAGTTCCAGTCATCACTTTCTTTGGTGATGAACATCGATATGGAAGTGTAAGGTGAATAAACCCTTTCCTCCCTAAATTGCTTCTTGGTCATGATGTTTGTGCAGGAATAGAAACCCTGACTAAGACAACTTCCCAGAGTTCCACTGTCCTTGGCTTCCCTTTTAATCCTCTGATTATTCTCCCACAATTCGTCCATCTTTAACTGTCTCTTATAATTCCCTTTCCTAGGCAGAACCAGTTATCATCATTAATTCCTAACTTAATAACTAGCATTGTGGTTAAAGGGCTTGTAGATAGCTTATTAGAGACTTAAGAGCCAACATTCACAAATATGGGAATATACAACATATTTGTATTTCTGGGGTTTGTTATTCCAACTACAAGAATTATTTTTATTAATTGATTATTTTAATTTTAACCAGCCAAATTATCTATTTTTATGAGTGTATACATATGTGTTCCCAAAAATTCCACCAGGAAACTCCTATAGATAATAAACAATCTATCAGATAGGAGGATATAAACTCAATAAACAGAAATCAGTAGCCTCCATATATCCAAATGACAAATGTTAGGAGAAATCAGGGAACCTATACATTTTGCAATAGCCTCAAATAAATAAAATACCTTGAAATAGCTTTAGCCAAGAAAGTAAAAGAGTTCTGAGTAAAAACATTAAAAGACTGAAGAAAGAAATTGAAGAAAATATCAAGAGCTGAAAATATCTCCTATTTTCTTTTTTAAAACTTTATTTTAAAATACAAAGATAAAAAAAGTTTTAAACATTTTTGCATAAATGTATACAAATACAATTGTGTCAGTGCTTGGCTTTTTTTTTTTCTTTTTTTTTAAGGTTTGATACTCTGCATTAAGGTCTTACTAGTTACAATGAGCAAAAAGTACATATAAAACAGGATGTAATCTGGAAATAGTCCTATGTTCTTAATAATAAGGCTAATATAATAAAAATGGTCATCCTACCAAAAGCAATCAAGATACATATTCTATGTAAACCCTTCTAAATTTCAATGCAAATTTGCACAAATCTTTGAAGAACAAGTCTCAGTTTCAAATATAAACTCGAAAATCCAGGTTATCTGAAAATAATCTTGAATAAGAAATAAGTGCTAGAATTATTACCACCATGACCTAAAATATTTTTACAGAGCTATAGTTATAAAAACAAGGGACTGACTGCAAAGCAGCCTTGTTGATTCATAGAATCAACTGGAACAACCAGATATAGATACCTGTATAGACCTGGATTATTTTAATAAGTTATATAAAACTATGTACTAGAAAAAGGCATCTTCAATAAATAGTGCTTGTCAAACTGGATGCCTACAGGTAACAGAATACAAATAAACACAAACCAATCAACCCTCATAAAATAAATCAGAAAGGAAACTATGTCTCTATTGGTCTTTAATGTAACTCAGAATATATGTTAGGACTAGATTGCAATCCTCTAATAATTATTATCATTGCCATGGAATTTTCAATGCAAAATCCAATCAAAATATGTTTGAGGAACATATCAAAAGCAATAAAAATATAATAAGGTAAAGGTCATGTCGCAATAAACTCCATATATATTTTTTTTGCAATATGGATAATCTGAAATACTATGAAATTCAGCTTTTCTTCAACCAAAATTCAGTGTTTTTACAGTACTCTCCAGGTTTACTGACTTATACTGGTTATCACTGTTGTTTTCTAGAATGCAAACTTTTACCAAACATGCAGAAAATTGACATAAATAAGTCACAAATCTTCGTATTTCTAACATTGAGATTTGGTGTTAGACCACAAATCCACTTGATTAGAAACTAAACAACTTTTCCATCATCAGCTGAAGATGTCTCCTTGATATTTCTAGGAAGAAGGCAGAATGGAGATTTTGTAGCCATTTTTGAAAGTTTGAAACTCGGGGTTTTTTCTAAATACAGAAGGTGCCTGTGATTTTATTACTACCGTAGAAGATATACTCAGATCAAACTGTGCACTCAGGAAATTTCAACCTGATTTAGTTTGCTGATTTCTGAGATGCCTCATCATCTGAACATGCTATTTTCAAACTATTTTTCTTCAGGCACAATTTGCATTCTGATATAAAAATTCCCATTTCATCCTCTTTTGTAGACATTTCTGACTCCTTGCGTACAGTTTGATTATATACTCCCTGTGTACTTTAAAATATCTTCATTTTATCAATGGGTATGACTTTTGAGGATACTCCCTTTACTACACACCTTGTTTGGTATTATTAAAAGGCATAGGGCATACAATCTTTTGTCTTAAAAATATTTTAAGACACTTTCTTCAATGGAATATTTCCCATACTCCTATCACTTCAAAGAGGACTTTCAATACATTAAGTTCACTGAAAATCCTACTTTTCAGTAAAATAGGAAGACCTCAGTAATATTTTTCACACATATTGTGGTATATTTAAATATCCAAAATATTGCCTGTCTTTAATATTTGTAGGTTAATGCTTCCATTAAATTTCAAATTCTTAACTTGCCTTTCTGAAATATGATGTTAAAACATTATCCTCTGACTTTGAAAGTTTTTTATAGGAAACAGTATAGTAAACAATGATAATAATTTCAACTTAAAACAAGATTTTGGTCTAAAATTTCTACCCTAAATTCCCTGTCTGGGGAATAATTTAAACAACTGTTACATAGGAAAATGTTCATTTATTCTATTGTTTGTTTATATAATGGTCTCTCTATTGCTTCATTCAGTACTCTTACAGGGCGACTAAACAACCCAGAGTGGAACACAGCATTTCAAAACTCACTGTTCTCATTTCACATTAATAATTATTATTCAACTGAAGTGACTGGATTTTATTCTTTACTTGATTGACATGGTTGAAATAATTGTAAATTAAAGTTAATGATGCAGTATCATGAGCAAAAATCAATTTAATTTAAATGAAACTTTTAAATACACATGAGAAGTAAAGCATCCACATCACTCTATGAGCGATTTTCGTCACTCATATAACCAGGAAATGTACAAAAGTCGGGGAAACCACTACAAAAGTAGCCATGAAACACATCGGACTGCTGTGATAAAACACTATGACCAAAATCAACCTGTGGGAGAAAGGCCTTATTGCGCCCACAGCTACATATAACATTTAACCAGTAAAATTAGTGAGGACAGGAAGTCACAAAGGTCAGCATCCTGGAGGCAGGAGTTGATGCAGAAGGCATGAAGGGGTGCTGCTTACTGGCATGCTTCGCATCACTGGATCAGCCTGCTTTCTCAGGAAAACAACAATTATCAATCCAGGGCTGGAACTACCCACAATGGTCTTGGACCTCCCATCTCAATCACTAAGTAAGAAACTGCCTTGCAGGCTTGCCTACAGTCTGATCTTAGGAAGGCATTCCTTTCAGTTGAATTACCTTCCCCACCATGATACGAGGTCATGTCATGTTGACATAAAATTAGCCAGTACTCTATACATCTGTCCAAAGGCTCATATCCATAGAACAAAATTTACTCAGTAGAGATTAAGTGCATATATAATACATTTATTTTAGCAATATTCACAGATGTGAAGTGATACAAACAAATTGAGTAATATATTGATAATTGTATTCCTCCCCTCATTTTTTTGTCTAAAATAAAATATCCATATTAAAAAATAAAATGCTAAATTTGTGTTTCATAAGATTTAAGGGGAGAAATAAAACCTGTTTGAAATATACAGAAATCAGCGATATGGAGGAAACAAATACAGAACTTAAAAATTTGTTTGCTAAGATCAGAATGCTGCTATTTAGAACTCCTGTCCATAACCAATTTCCTTGTAATAATGTTAGAAATATTAGTTAATAGCTCTGCACTATTATTTTCTTGTCAGTGCTAGAAGAGCAACAATACTTGTTTGACCCAATTTGAATACATTTGGAAAAAAAAAACAGTATTGTATTAAGACACAACTTCTAATTTTTTTCCTGACACAGAATGAATTCTCAATAAAACATGCTATTACTATCCTTTAAATTAGTGTAGAAACATGTGAGAAATAATAAATCTTATTCAATTCATCCAAACCTACATATCTAAGTATTGAGTAATTGTTACGAGACCTTGTGAATATATGCCTAGATCTCTTTTCCATTGTTTTCTCTGTAGTTATTCAGAAATGCATTTCCTTTAAGCCAGTTCTAATGGCTGTCACTATGATTTAAAGCTTTCTACAGAATCTCTCACACAGGGCATGGCTGCCTAAATTACTTTGGACCTAATTTTAGATAAACTGCCATAGCTAGTGTTGAATAAATGCATGAGTAAGCAACGTAAAGCATAACAGATATTTAACATTTGTGACTGGTACTATCTTTCTGAAGTGTTTGAATAGAAGTAGTTTACCTTGGTTAATTAGGTTCCCCCCACAATGAAATTCATGTTCAGGAAACACAGCACTACATTCATCATCTCTCTAAACAGCTTGTCACTGCATTGCTAGAAGAGAAAAAGACAAGAGAGAGAGAAAAAGAGAGAAGAGAGAGAGAGAGAGAGAGAGAGAGAGAGAGAGAGAGAGAGAGAGAGAGAGAGAGAGAGAGAAGTGGAAAGGAGAGAGGGAGGGAGGGAGGGAGGAAGGGAAAGAGGGAGGGAGGGAGGTAAGGAGAGAGGGAGGGAGGGACTTCAAATCAATTTTAGCTGCATTTATTTCTTCTTTAAAGAGCATTTTAAAATTTACTTTATTTTTGCTAAGAGAAACAAATGTCATGTATCAGGTAGATAGATTATTTAAGGACTCTTCTTAATGTCATCTTTTTTTATTATTAATCATTTTATTCATTTACATTTTTTTCTCACAACTTTATTTTAAAAAACAGAGATACTTGTACAGATTATTAAAAGCATTTTAATGTAAGTATATACGAATATATTTTTGTCAGTACTAGATATTTTTTAAAGGTTTGATAGTATGCTTTGAAATCTTACTATTTACAAAGATCATAAAGTATATGTGAAACAAACATAACATGGAAATAGTCAAAGTTTTCTTGGTGTATAAAGATTAAACATAATGATTTTTTATTCCTAAAACAGCATCTCATCTTTTATCTCAAAAAATACCAAGTCATCAAATCATGTGGGAAGTCCAGAACAGCGTATCTTATAGGACAAAAGCCCTGCAGCCTCTGTAATATTAACTTATTTTCTACAAGTTGTTTCTGCAATTCTCACTGTATGCTTTGGTTTGAACTAGGTAAATGCTTCAAGAATAATATAAATCGGATACAATGTTTGACAAGGTGGGAAGTAGAAGCAATGATACCTCTCTACAGATTCTTGTTGGATGGTTTTTTATTTAATATTTTTTGAGAATTTCAAACATGAGTACTGTGTTCATATCATTTCTTATATTAACTTTCTGCATACAAGTCCCACCATCTGTCTCTGGCTTCTTCTCTAAAGCATGCACACACACAGACACAGAAACACACACACACACACACACAATTATTGGTTCTATTTAGTGCTCCACATATGATATTTGTTTATGGATGATTACTTGGTATCAGATACCAATTGATATTGGTATCAGTTGGATATATTCAGATCACTCAACCCTAATGAAAACATATTTTACCTCTCTCTGAAGTCAACTATTGCCTGTAGATCTTCATCTAGGGGTAAGTCCTTGTAAAATGTCACCTTCCATTCTATGGGTATAGTAAACTGGTATTGTCATTGTGTAGGTCTCGATTAGGCTACATTATTGTCAAATTCTCATGGGTGCTTATTGTCACTAATGTCTACAAAACATTATCATTGCAGAGGCACCCTAGTCCTATGTCTGTTACAATCTGCCCCTTCTTCATATTTTCTCCAAAGCATGAACTTAGGTATTGTGTTGTACATGTATGTATCAATTGGGGTTGGGCATCCCATGGTCATTTTTCACCTATAATTGGCAAGTTGTGGATTTGTATAATGAACTCCATCTGCTAAATGAGCAGCTTATTTGATGAGGGTTTTTGATAAAATCTTACCTGTGGGTATAGAAAACCAGCTTCTGCCCCTTTCCTTTTACTGATAAAAGCATAACAATACAGAAGAGTTAAGGACTATGTCTAAGAGTGTCCTGTAGGAAATTAGAAATGGACAGAGGCTTTAAATACCAAGATTCTGATGCTAGCAGACAATGGATCTGAAGGACGAGAGCAGAAGTGACCTGAAAGTCTTCTTCCCTAGGAATTAACTCCCACAGTATTTGAAGATGTAATATATGATGCTAAGGATGATACAAGCAATCAATAAATGGTTCTACCTAGTTCTAAAGCCTATGGACCATAAAAGTAGTATTGCCAATTATAGCACCAACAATGCGATAGTGTTACTTTTAAGTAACTAAGAGCTCTCTAAATGAAATTAAGGTCTGGTCAATAGAAACAAAATCTTTTTTAATACTGTAATACTAGCCAACTACACAAACTTAGGTAGAGAAATTATAGACCCTGACCACTGCCATTTTCTTGAACCAATATAATTTCTAACTTTTTTAGAATTTAAATTGAGCTGGATGTTTAATCGTGATGGGATTGAGGACTACATACGTGGAGAAAACTATACCACCATGTCTACTGTCTTCTCTCCTGCAAAGCAAACAACAAGCATGAAGGTATTCTTGAAGAATAATTGCCAAATACATTACAAAACTGTTTTATTTCAGAAGAGTTATTCTTACAATTACTAAATATTTAATAACGTTTAATTAGCCCACAGGAAGAATTCCAACTTTGCTGGTGTGTACTTGCTTAAGGCAGGTGTAACAGACAACCCACTATGCCCTCTAAAACTTCTCCCAACATGTAATATTAGAAGCAGTTCTATTAAACTGAATGCAAACTTTAAGTGCAAAATGACCACAGAATTAAATCAATAACGTGCATCCAAATGCCAAATGAGATCAAAGAAAAGAGCATGAGAAAACAGACAAATCAATAAAGTGATAAAAATGACTACATGTGAAAGTTTCCATTATCAGTCACAGGCATCATCTCCCTTTCAAAATGTCAGGAGGAAAGCTGAGCTTGTAGATGAAATGAAAATAGATTCTTTATTAATTAAAAAAGCATAGTTCTCCTCTGGAAAATTGAATACTTTCAGTTTTATGCTGTCCTCATAATTACAAAATAGCCTTATCGATAGCTAGATCATTAAAATTCTTTCTAGGCTTGTGAAGCTTATCTTCATTCACTGGAGAGGTAGTTGATTTCAGACACAGTGAAGGCTTTTCCATGGCTGCTGCTGTTGTTGCTGTGGCCATTGCTGGTTCTGATACAGTTGTGGAAATGTGTTAAACTTTTGGATTTGCAATATTCATAAAAATGTGTATTTACTTATGAGGATAACTGGCTATATTCATCAGACACATTAAGAAAATGGTTTTTAAAGATAAAAATAAAGCTTTATACCAGGATCTTCTGGCTTTCAACCAGGCCACCTCCCCCATTAAGTCATAATGCCAACAGTTCTGCTTACTTGAGCCAATGTGAAAGAAGCTCTTGCCAGCATGGCTCAGGTTTACCAAGTTTATAATTGCTCTACTTTGGCTTCTGTCTTTCCCTCTAGGCCATGCGACTGAGTGTGACTACAGCAGATGGACCACAGATTGCCCATGTATGCATGGAGATAAGCCTCTTCCAAGACACTCTCTGATTCTAAATTCTGAGTCCTCAATTGGCACTTACTTTTTCCCATTCTCCTCTAGTCTTCTAATTTCTTAACAATTGAAAAGTAATTAGATGCAATCTACTCTCCCAAAACAACTGGCAGCAGCATCCTTTCATGGTGCAAGGTTCATTTTTACCCACTGCACGGATTCTTTCCTTTCCCCATGTGGGCAGCAAGAGGTGAGACTCATTGTCAGTGGATTTTTCCATGATGTTAACTGCTTTGCTTATTTATTTATTTATTTATTTATTTATTTATTTATTTATTTATTTATTTATTTTTCTGAAATAAAATCCCTTGAGAAAAACTAGCATCAGACAGAAAGGGTTTATTTTGGTTTACAGTCCTAAGGATAAAGCCTATCATGGCAGTAAAGACAGCAGCAAGGAAGAAAGGTGGAGTTATTATTCAAAGTGGTCAGCACTAGCACAAGCAGTGTTGTTCAATATATTCAGTTCAGAAACATTCCAAAGACAGCTATTGCCAAACAAACAAACAAACACACAAACAACAAAAACAAAACAAACAAGCAAACAAAAACTGCAAGCAATCACTAGGGTTACCTAGCTCTAAAGCCTATGAACCTCAAAACTGGCATTTCCATAGATTTCACTCCAATGATGCAACAATGGTACCGATGAGTAACTAAGAGCTCTCTAATGAAATTAAGGTCTGCTTGATAGGAAGGAATTCATTTTTTTGATCCTGTAACACTAGTCGACTATACATACTTAGGTAGAACCATCAACGACTCTGACTACTGCCATTTTCTTGATCCAATATGATTTCTAACTTTTCTAGAATTTAAATTGAGCTGGATGTTTAATCGTGATGGGATTGAGGACTACATACGTGGAGAAAACTATACCACCATGTCTACTGTCTTCTCTCTTGCAAAGCAAACAACAAGCATGAAGGTATTCTTGAAGAATCATTGCCAAATACTTTATAAAACTATTTTATTTCAGAAGAGTTATTCTTACAATTACTACTTTAGATGTGACAGTTACTGCCTGAGTTGTGGCTTAAAAGTTATTTCTAATTATTCATCTGGTAGTTTTGTTTTGTTTTGTTTTCCTTTTTCTTTTTTGAATGCTAGCCTCAGGCTTCAATGACACAATCATATCTCCAGCCCTCATTTCCCTTTTCAATTTACATTAATAAAGACAGGTAACTTAAGCAGATTTCTTTGCTGTGTGGTTATTCATCCTAAAGATGTTTATCTAGTAATAGGAGCAGAGATCATCCACAGCAATGACAGAGCTCTGGATCATAGGGGTACCTGGTAATTATTTCCTGGAACATTTTGCTCTTCAGCAATGGAATGTTTGATTTAAACTATTTACAGTGCAAACCTATAAGTACCAAATTCTTTAGAGAAGAAGAGTACCACTACCCTTGCTATAAAAACACCAATTTTATTCATGTCTAGTAATTCTGACACTTGACAAATTAGGAAGAAAGCATTTTCTCTCAGAGGTTATATTACTCAGAGATGTAGATTCTTGAAGCTCCAAAGTAGGCAACAGAACAGAATATTCAAAGACTAGGGTTAAGAGTAACTCTGATGGTCTGTGAATCTAAAGAAAACAACCCCAGACTCAGTATATTTCACTGGCAACTACATAACAAAAGGAATCTTTAGGGAGAATATTGCATATGAGTCCTAATGTTCGATGGCAGTTAGTGGTGATGTGAAAATCAGATTTGAATATGTCAATAAACAGCACCTTCAACCTCAAACCTAGGGAAGAATCTAGCTAAATATTATTTGGAATAAATATTTGATATCATGAAGCACCATGTTGACCACAATTTGTTGCATACCTCTAGGCCACCAGCTCCAAGGGAAACAGAATTTGACCGTTTATGAGATTGTATGTATGTGAATTTTTTTATCATTAATCGTCTGTACTACAAGCATATCTTAGCTACTTTAAATTCAAATAAAATTCATGCTCATATTAAGTGTAGTTTGAACATGTATAAGAACTTATTTCTCACATTAGTGGAAATATCCTGTAGTTTTCTAGTTCCAAGGGATTTCCTATACACGTCTTTATTTTTATTGAATACTGGTGGTAGACACTGTACCTGAAGTGTACTCATTTTTCTATGGTCATGAAAAATTCAAATGTCCGAGAAACATACGTTTTAATACAAATCTGTTCTTCACAATAAGATGAAGCATGGCGTTCTATGAAAGCAGCTGCACAGGCAACTACTGGCAAACTACACTGGATGGAAAATGGCCGTTTCTTGCTGAAATGATCTGAAATGCCAACCACAATAACCACACACCACTCTCCACACCTGACAGTTTGACATGTTGAAGGAACCTAGAAACAGCTGCAAGAGTCCAATGACAAATCAAGATTTTAAGAAGCTCGGGGTGTTTTGTGTCAAGCACAGCCAACTACAAAGAGAGATGAGGGTAATTTCAGAGCAAAGAAAAATGATTACCGAATAACGATTCGCTGAAAGTGCCTACCCGAAGGCCCAGAGAAGAACAATTTAGTAATGGAGGGATGACGGGGCACAGCTAAGGAAGAGTACAAGATCCAAAGTAAAATTTGGAAAGAAACTCTCAAAACTCTCCCCTCCATGAAGATTTTTCTTTTCTTTTTTTTTTTTATCAACTATATATAAGCAATCCTTCCCCATGATACATTCATTTGAGATCATTTTGCCATTCAACCAGTTCCTTCCCTCGTGTGCCTAATCATTCAATTAGCACCAAAGGCTATAGAACTTGCTCAACTCCAAGAGTAAGTTTTAGGAATAAAAGTAGTGTTTTTCTAGGTTCCTCAGGAGTAGGATTAGGTGTCATAAATGCCCCATTCCAGTAGGACTTTCCATAGGGTAGATTATTGGGATAGTGAAGTCAGTATTCGAGAATAACTATGAAAAGGAATGAACACTACATTTCTCTTATTAAATAATATAAGAAAAATTGACATGGTTTAGAATACAACCAAACCATAATAAAGAAATTTAAATATAACATTTGTTATATTTAAAGTAACCAATTGTTGATATTTGGTAAAGTTTTGGATGAATTTGGGGAAAGCAAATATTTCAGAAGGGAAACTGGTCAACTCTAAGTCCTGAAGCAGTCATAGAAACCAAGAACTCAAGAACGTAGACGCCAGATAATCAAACAACCCTATGAAAAAATGGGGTACAGAGCTAAACAAAAATTTCTCAATTGAGGAATATCAAATGGCTGAAAAGCATCTAAAGAAGTACTTAACATTCCTACTCATCAGGGAAATGTAAATCAAAACAACCCTGAGATTTCACCTCACACCAGTCAGAATGGCTAAGAACAAAAACTCAAATGACAGAATATACTGACAAGGATTTGGAGAAAGAGGAAAACTCCTCCACTGTTGGTGGGGTTGTATACTGGTACAACCACTCAGAAAATCAGTCTGGCGGTTCCTCAGAAAATTGGACATAGTCCTACATGAAGTCCTAGTTATTCCACTTCTGGGCATATAACCCAGAGATGCTCCAACATAGAGTAAAAGACACATGCACCACAATGTTCATAGCAGCCTTATTTATAACAGCCAGAAGCTGGAAAGAACCCATATGTCCTTCAGTAGATGATTGGCTACACAAATTGTGATATACTTACACAATTGAGTACTACTCAGCTATTAGAAACAATGACTTTATAAAATTCCTAGGGAACTGATGCATCTAGAGAATATCATCCTAAGTGAGGTAACCCAGTCATAAAAGAACAGACATAATATGCAGTCACTGATAATTGGATAGTAACCCCAGAAGACTCTGAAGACCTCAGAAACAACTCACAGGACATATGAAGCTCAAGAATAACAAAGGTCAAAAAATGAAAGCCTCACTCCTTCTCAGGAAAAACATAAGTGTTTAGCACCCTCTCAGAGTGTGGTACACCTGGACCTTAGATCATCAATAGTTCAAGAGCTAAGAATATAGCCTTGTTGTAATTTTTGCTATTCAAAAAATCATTATGTTTAATCTATACACACCAAAAAAACTCTGACTGTTTCCATTTTATTTTGTTCTACATGTACTTTATGTTTATGGTAACTAGTAAGATTTCAATGCATACTATCAAACCTCTAAAAGAATTAAGTACTGACAAAAATATATTCATATAGTGTTATGCCAAAATTCCTTTAATAATCTGTACATGTATCTCTTTTTTAAAATAAATAAAGTTGTAAGAGAAAAAAAAAAAAGAAACCACGACCACTGACTGCAGAAGGCAGAATAATTTTAGTCATTAGAAAATGTTTTGTAAGGATATGAGACTTTTACTTACTAAGTAAAATATGACTTCTTATTCTTAAGACCCATCATGAATTCAAGAAAGAGAGTAAAAACCAAATAGACACAGAGCCACTTTTCCACGGCATGACAAGATCAAATACTGAATGATATTTGGAAAACCTCACCCACTACAATCTCAGGAGGATGTCAGAAAAGCTGGAAGAGGGTAGAAGTACAAGTCTCTCATATCTTGGTGACTCAATTGTACATGAGTACATTGGCATTAGTTCTTAATGATTCTCCTTCGGCAGTGTGAGATGTCAAGATCTATAAAGACAGGTATAAAGTTCCCTCACCACTGAAAGATTTCCTTCCTGTGTCTGAGTTTTATGTGACTTTAAGACTCCTACAGTTGTGGGGATTATCACCATTGTGTTTAATGCCTTGGCTAGCCTGAAAAAAAAGATAAGCACATTGTAAACATTGCTCTGCCATCGGCACTCTCCTCTGTTACTGGTACTTACTTGTTCAGGAAAAGATATTATGTGTGCTTTTATATAGATGACAAAGCATCACTTCGTAACAGCAAAGGCCAATACACTCCCAAATAAATGCTTTGGGTACTATGTAGATCAATAAACAATTTTACATTCTTTGTTGTAGAATGTCATTGGTTTGGTCTCTGTCTGAATTTATAAATTCTAGCTATGACATGTTGTTGACCCTCTTTGAGGCTTGAAACTGTCGTGGATCAAATGACCGAAATAGCTGCCTCTGTATTTTTTTTTTTAATAGTGATTGAATGAGATCAAGTATACAGAGTGTAGAGCCATGCAGAAATGTGACAAAAGGACATTTTATTACTATTTGTTTTGTTTCTCATAACTCTTGTTCCTAAAAAAATAAATTATATACTCCTTGGTATACATGTGCATTAGAACACAAGGCCTAGAGTTCAAAGGAATATTTTGAAAAGTAATTCCCAACTATAACACATATATGTTAATAATGGTTAAATCTACAACTACTATTATTAACTTAAAACTGTATTTAGACAGGTGCTTTGAATATGGTATATTAAAAAGTACATTTTAGTGTCATTTGATTTCTTTTGAGATGATTATATTTTCTTGACAAAACTTAGATAGAAAACAAAATTATAAAAAATTTCCACTTTTGTTTGTTATACATTTTTAATTTTTGAAATGGTCTTACTCTATAACATTGGCTGGACTGAAACATGGAACATAGACTAAGCTGGTCTTTAACTGACAGAGTCTAACTTGCCTGTTTCCAGACTGCTTTGATCAAAAGCATATGCCCTCACACTAAGCATAAACTTTTTTTTTTTTTTGGAGAGTAACAAGTTAAAATATATAAGAACAAATAATTATTTCTTTGATTTAAAAAGACATTCTTCATATATACATATCAACATACATTTCTTGCTCATTAAATATTTCTTCATACTTTTAAACTTTTTTTGACCGATAAAACATAACAATTATTAAATATATGCATTGCATGTAAAGTATAACTCAGGTTATACACGTATGTTTCCTCATATTAACTTCCCATCTTTATAGTGACAACATTGAGAAAACTTTCTAGATTTTAAACATACAACATACTGTTTTTACATACATTACCCCACTGTACAATACCCATCAGGGAGTCTTCTACCTGTTTGCCTTTACCTTTTTTCTCATCATCTATTCTTTGCCTATATTCTATCCTTTGTTTTATGTGCTATACCTGTTAGCCTCTGGAAAACACCATTGTATGTTCAAGATCTGTGAGGGCAACTTTTACCAGTTCCCAGGTGTCAGAGAAAGCATGTGATAATTGTCTGTCTGTGTCTATGTTTTTTCTTTAATTTGATCAACAAAATATCTTCTAGCACAAAAAACAGGATTTTATTAAATCATATGATGAATGGTATTCTATTCCCTATATAGGCCAGCTTTTCTTTATCCATTGGTTGATAGTTGTTACCATTTCTTTTTTTTTTCTCCCTTTTTATTTGAATTTTTTTGCATTTACATTTCAGATGTTATATCTTTCCCAAAACCCCATCCCTCCTCCCCCTTCCATTTCCTCAATGAAGGTGCTCCCTCTCCCAACCACCCTCTCCTACTTTAGCACCTTGTTCTTCCCCTACACTGCAATAAGAGCCTTCACTGGACCAAAGGCCTCTCCTCCTATTGATGTCAGAAAATGCTATCTGCTGCATATGTACCTCTGGCCATGGGTCTCTCAATACAAACTCATTGGTTGGTGGTTTAGTCCCTGGGGGGCTGTGGTCCATTTCTTAGCTGGTGTGAATTATGTCACTATCAACATGGAACACATCTCAAATTTTGTTTGATATGTATTCTGTTTGGTTATATGATTATGTCCATGAATTTTATATTGTTCACCAGAATAGCTGTATTATTTTACATTCATAATAACAGTTATTAATGGTCCCCCTTTCCCTATGTCCTGGTCAATTATCATTTTATGCCTTTTTAATAATAGCAACTATTATTGAAGTGAGGTATCATTTTACTCTTTGAGTTGTATTTCCTGGTGATTTGTGGTATTGAGTATCATATGTTTGCCTTCTTTTGAGAAGTACATGAAGTCTACTGTCTACTTTCTTGCCTACACCTCACTTTTTCATTGTTCTGGTTGGTCTTCACAGTATGCCCACCACCTAAAGATATTTTTGTGTTATTTCTATCGCTCCAACTCACTTCCTCATACAAGACAAGAATGTTAAATCATGTTACTGCTTCATCTCTCTTTGCCTTCTTATAATTCTCTAATATTTTAATAGATATTTTGTTCCAGTAAATATTAAAAAATAAAAATCGGTTTATCTTTTTACCGACCCTAAGGTCTCACTCCTCAGGCCCAACCTTATTCAGAGCCATGTTCTCCTCTAGCGCCTGGTCTGAGGTGCCACCATGGCCCAAATAATCCATGCAACTCTCTTTCCTTTGTGTTTTACTACTGCCTGCTCTCTCTGCCTCTGTCTTAGAGTATTTCTGTACTCCAAAATCCCACACAAACACAACTCTACAGCCTGATAGCTTTTCATACAGGTTTATATGTTCAATTCTCAATCCACAAACCTTCTATGCAACAAGATTAAATCAAATAGGCAAAGATACAAACTGCCCTTCATAAAGATGCTAGACCTATAAAATCCTTAATGTTCATAGCTCTTTAACGCCAATTAATTTCACCTGGGTCTAGCTGGTCCTTGCAGCCACAAAGACCCTTCCCATCCTCTGAGCTCTCAGCCCACTCACTCTACTTCTTTTGCCCTGCCCAGTTTCTGGCTTTCCTTTATTTTACTAATTAAAATGGGAAGGTTCAGTTGGAATCACTTGGCAGCTCTTCAAAAAGAAGTGAAATTAACATTAAAATACAAGAGCTTCAGGACAATCTACATATTTTGAATTTTTTTCTCTTTTTGGTTTTTATTGGTTATTCTCTGTATTTACACTTCAAATGTTAACTCCTTTCCCCCATTCTCCTCCCCCCCTCTCCCTCTACTTTCTTCCATAAAAGTGCTCCCTCTCCCAATCACCCTCTCTACCTCTGCACCTTGGCTTTCCCCTACACTGGGAAAAAGAGCCTTAACTGGACCAAAGGCCTCTTCTCCTACTGTTGCCAGACAATTCTGTCCTCTGCTACATATGCAGCTGGAGCCATGGGTCTCTCCGTGTGTACTCATCTGTTGGTGTTTAGTCCCTGGGAGCTCTGGAGGGTTTGGTTGGTTGATAATGCTTTTCCCATGGGTTTGCAGACCCTTTCTGCTCCTTCAGCCTTTTTCAAATCTTTCTTCTAAGGAAAAATTAAAAATCCTCGGCCTTGTGTTCTAAGGAATTTCCATTTATTTGCAATTAGTGGAAACATTTGTCCTCTTAGTTCATTACAAGTTAAAGAAGTCTGGCTGGCAGACATTTAATCTCAGGAGCACCTTTGTGTAAGGATATAACTGTGGGGGAGTCAGATCCTCATTTCTCTGTTTGCCCTTCTTTAAGATGTGCCTCTGCTGGCCCAGTCTTCTGTTGCAATATCCTTTTCAACCCAATCACCAATTTGTTGCATTTTTCTCTTCAACCCAAATAAATCCATTCAATGAAAACATCACTTAGTAATTAGAAAAACAAACTACAGTCTATTTTGGGCAGATTTACCACTACACTCTCTATTCCCCTCCTAAGAAATCCCTCTCACTTGCCTTGAACAGTCCTTTTGTTCCAGTTCCATCCTCTTCTCCTTCTCCTATGACCCATTGTCCTCTGTTTTACTCCCTAACTCCTCCTCTTCCGGTTCCTCTCCTTTTTCCCACCTCATCTCCCTGTCCAATCATGTATTGCCTTAACATAAATGTACAGTTTTCTGGTCCCTACTTGTGTCTTTTCATATCATTGCCTATACCTTATGAATTACAAAATCCTGCTGCTTTCAGCTGTTCCCACTCTCTAATGGTTTCAGTCATATTTATGATACTTGGCTCAATTTATTCTATTTTTTCAGAATTAAAGAAGATGGCAGTGATAGATGTGAGAAGTATCTTTCTTTAGGTGTACTTTAAACAAATTTCTATTGTATTTGTAAGATATTCTTTTAGTGTTACTTTACTTCAGATGCCTGTGGACGTGTTTACAATCATGCATCTACATAAAAAATAATTAATCTACATACTTAGACCCACTGAAACACCTTTAAATCCACACAAACAATTCTGCAACTTTTGATAATTTCTTGTCTTTATTACTTACAAGCACAGATATATTATTTCAAACAAGTCAGTCAATAATCAGTCAATAAATCCTTATTTGTTTTGTAGCCTTATACAACACAATGGCATGTTTTATTTACAGATTTAAAATAAACAAAATATCTTTACACTCCACATCTTTGGCACATAAAAATCCCCTGTCCTGTTTTAAACATGTTTAATAACTCAAAGAATGCAATGCGAAACTTTTTAAAGTCCAACTTTGGTAAGTTTAACTTATATATCTAAAAAACACCTGCATACTCTAAAAGAAGAGGAATTATAATATAAACAAATCAACAAATCATTTCACCAAAGATAGACAGCTGTTGTGAAAGTAATACATAAAACACACATTTATGGCTTTACATAGTGATCACTATTAACATAAATCCTGGCAATATAACAAAGTGTTGCCTTGGTGACTTGGGAAAAACTTGGAATAATTGCCAAGAAGGAATACATAAGCCTAAATTGCCTATGTCAACGCTGAAGGGAATTCTGCTTAATAGAATTCACTTTTGAGGAATACAGCAGATTATAAAATAACTAATTAATATCAGCATCTATTCTGGAAAGAATGAGTATTTCAAAAATACCCAAAGGCATATATAATCATCAGCCAAAGCTTGATTATTCACAGGTGGATTTCTAGAATGTGGTCCCCCATCACAGCAGATTTCCTCACTCAGTTGCTTCACATCACCTCAGGCAAGCTCAGCTCTCCTGCTTGCACTTCTGCTGCTGTCAGACTGCCCTATTATTTACAAATTATGCAAGATCATGGACAGTCTCATCTCCAGGCCTCAGCTGTGGATGGTCAATCTACTTCTCCTCGCCTACCTCTGCCTTTATATTTTTAGCTAGATCTTCCAGGTCTGAAGCTGAGATTATTTCCCACAAAACACATCTACCTTGTCTTACAGCAGTAGTGTTGGTGATTCCCTAAAAAAGACTTTTGTACAAACCCTAATATCTTTCTAATGCAGTTTTCTCTTTCCCAGCATAGCATCTCAAGATATTGGGAGTCTAAACAGACACAGAAACACTTTCTCCTATAATAGCAAGCTTTTAGAAGATGTACTGGAAATGACTCAGAACACAAAAGAGGCAAAAAAAATCTCACTATGATTCTATGCAGGAATATGAATATATGTGATATTTTTATGACTAAAACATATTACAGCAATTAACATGATTCCACTCAAACATTCAGACAAACTTTCAAGCTACTGATATTTTTAAATGAATACTGATATATGCAATGCTGTGGCAAAGTAAATTCTATGGACATTTATGCTCCCTATATTTCCAATAGCTAAGAAGGTATCCAACACAGACAATACCCACCCAAAACTATGCTCTAAGTGCAGAATGTTTGTGCAGAAGAGATCTGATGTATTTCTTCATTATATTTCTTTGAAAATACCAATTTAAACCAATAGAAAAAATACAACATGGCATCGGTATTTATCAAACTATTAGAAGTGTCAAACACATTTTAGAAGAACTCCTCTGAATTGTCTCCTATATTGAATTAAATTAGGTGAAATTTGACTACCTCATTGAAAGGAAACATGAGAACTTCTTTTCCAAATACTACCACAGATTTTTCTCATAAGTTAAATTTCTTCATATTTCAATCTTTTCTCATTCCTTTGTTCCTTTTATTTTTCAGCATTTAATGATATCCAACTCCATCCAGGCCTCATGAAAATAAAGATTCACAATAGTCAACTTAAGCTTGTCATAAAAACATCATAAGCAAGGTGATACTTTATTTGCCTGACCTGAGTGAAGCCAGTTGAGATGAACTCAAAGCTGTTCCTCCAGATTAGAGTTGGCAGAAAGCAGATTCTAAGATATCTTTGTTAAAGCTGTCTTTGATAAATTTGCTTATTATAGGAATTCTGTTAATATTATGAAAAGCAGAAGAGTAAAAGAGGTAATATCAAAACAAGGGTGGCATTTGAGCAAATCAACAAAGAATAGACAGAAGATGATGTGAACTTACATGCAAAGCAAGCAGAGTAAAGTTTGAAAAGCCAATAAATACATCAATTAAAAAGAATCCACTGTATGATGATTAATATTGTCCTCTTGACAGGTTATTATAAACAAAAAACAAAACAAAAAACAAGAAGCCAGGTATCTGGACATGTCTTTGAAGGATGCTCTAGATTAGCTCATTTTGGGGGCGGGATAACCATGACAGATTACTCAGATTAAGCTAATTGAGGTTAAAAAGAAAAAGGCTTATTTTACACTTGGGAGACACAACTCCATGGACTAGGGTTCTGGATAGGGAGCATAGAAAATGAGATGGGATGAACCTTCTTTCTTTTCTTTATGACTTCATGTACAGTATTCCAGGCTGTATCAAACCCTTGCCCACATGACTTTCTGTTGATGATGAACTATACTCTGGGACTGTGAGTATCCAACATCTCTCTTTTCTTAAATTGCCTTTGTGTGTTTTATCACAGTAGTAAGTCAAGTACTGAATTTACAAGGCTATTCAGAGATAATGCAGGTATTTTCTGCTGATGTGTGTGTGTGTGTGTGTGTGTGTGTGTGTGTGTGTGTGTGTGTGTGTATGTATGATAAATAACATATACTTTGTCCCCTTGCTAGAATAAAGCAAATTCCTTAAGAACCAAATGGTTTTCAATGAGGAAATTATAGTTAGGCAGTGAAGGTAGCACTATGTGAGATTCCTGAAAGAAGACAAAATTGATTGGCTGAGATGAGGCAGGCAACACAAGCCTATTTAGATAAAAATGTCCCCAAATTAATGATGTCATTTCCCCCATTAGCCAATAGTTCAATGTATTCACTATAATTGCTTAGATTGTTTTTGTGAGAGAGATATGATTCAATAGCCACCTTCCTTTCATTGCATGATTCTGAAATTTCTGAGTTTGAGTGTCATATCCATGCAGGTAAAAATCTATAGAATTTGGGAACTCCACAGCCTTCTATACAGAAACTTAAAAGGAAGAGCTAGTGCTTTTACCCTAATTCCATGAGGAACTGATCAGAATATCGAGGACTAAAAAGAACATTTTTAAAAAGTAGAAGATAATGGAAATGAGAAACTCTAATACTATGCTTGGTATGTGGGTTTGTGTGTGTGTGTGTGTGTGTGTGTTTGTGTGTGTGTGTGTGTCTTCTTTTTCTTTTTCCATTTTTATTTGATATTTTCTGTATTTACATTTCTCCTGTCTCATATCCCCTCCTCCCACTTCCCTTGCTTCTCTAAGGGTGCTCCCTCTCCCACCCACCCACTCCCACCTCAGCACTTTGTCATTTCCCTACACTGGGAAAACAAGCCTGCACTGATACAAAGACCTCTCCTCCCATTGTTACCTTTGGGTACCAATCAACCAAATAGGTAAAATAGACTAACAAAAGAGTGGACATATTTGAATCATAATGAAAGTGTTATGAGATGTTTCATGGTACAATGTGGGAGGAAAATCCTGTGGCTTCAGGAGGTTTTTTTTAACAGTGTTTATAGAAGTTTGGCTTTTGTTGTGAAAACTTGTTGAATTTATAATCAGTTTACTGTGGCTGATGATTTTGAGCTATTTAGTAGAAAAATCAAAATAATAATGTTTTAGCTTATAGAAGAAAAGGCAAAAGTGATAAAGGTTGGTTTCTGTAGAAGTTCAATCTGAGTACACTAATCTAATAAAGTATATTAGTTATTTACAAATTATGTAACAAGGAGTTATTTTGTCCCATATTTAAAAATGTACATTATGTTATATCTGAAAAGCATCTCAGGGCTTATATGCATGAAACATTTCTATTTTTGATGGATCAGAAAGCAGAAAATGTACAGGAACAATGATCAAGCTAAAATGACCTACATTCCATCCAAAGTGATCCCCCAGGAGAATTTACCTCCTACACATTCCACAAGTTTCCTCACTAGTTAAGTACCAATTATTAAAAAAAATGAGTATGTGAGAGACATTATCTATCCAATCATAACATTCTACCTCTGGTGGCCTTACATTCCTGAGACCACATAATGAAAACCATATTCAGCACTATACCAAGCATGTCTGTAGCTTAGCATCTCAACAATTTCAATAGAACTCAAAAGTCTGAAGTATTTCATATCCTTCTGGTTATTTTTTATTTATGATATCCTGTCAAAAACAATTTACCTATTTCTAATATACAATGACAAAGTATGCACACCCTGTTTGTAAAGGAGAAAATGGGGCAAAGCAAAAATAGATAAATAAATAAAAAATAAGTGAGACCCAGGGAAGACAGATGCATACCAGGTTAAACATCAAAACCTGTAGTTCAATGTCTGTTATCCAGAGCTTTTGGTGAACCACTGGAATTCCCCATGATTGGGTAGCCCCACAGCTTATATGGTACCTGCACCATTTGTGGCATTCACTTTATTTGAATCCAATGAGTGCCAGTTGCTTAACATTGCAAACATCCCCTATTTGGAATGTTTCTATAATCCTGAGATATCATAACAGCTTCACAGCAACTAGACAGCTCAGGACCTCTGTGCAGAGAATTCTTCTCTGATACCCAAGCCCAGCCTTGGGATATATGGGCACTGTGATGCAGTCTACATAATATCCTCACTCGTTCATAGCTCAAGGACAACATCAGTTTCTGATGTGAGCTTGAAATGAGCCTGGTACTGTAGAATACCAGCTATAGCAAATAGTATGACCCTTAACTATGAACCTAAGACAAGGATTACATAGGCATTTTTCTACCAGAAGAACATTGGGAAGTGTCAAATTTTTTGACTCATAGTTGAAAGAAATTAACATTAACTTTTGTTTTATGTTTCTTTTTCAATTTTATTGGATATTATCTGTATTTATATTTCAAATGTTACATTCTTTACCCCCCAACTCCCCTCCCTTCTCTCAACTTGCTTCCATGAAGGTGCTCCCTCTTCCAATTACTCTCTCCACCTCAGTGCCTTGTCTGTTAATGTTGTTGTTCTTATAATGAGGTTGCAAACCCTTCAGCTCTTTCAGTTTTTTCTCTAGCTCTTTCATTGGGGCCCCAGTGTTCAGTCTGATGTTAAGCTGCAAGCATCCTCATCTCTATCTATATGACTCTGGGAGAGCCTCTGAAGAGACATCTATGTCTGGTTCCTGCCAGTAAACACTTCTTGGCATCAGCAATAGTGCTTGGGTTTGGTGCCTGCATATGGGGTAGTTTTCCAGGTGAGGCAGTCTCTGTAGATCTTTTCTTCAATCCATGCTCCTCTATTTGATCCTGTTTTGATGCCCTTCTAAGACGGACGGAGGCATCCACATTCTGGTCTTCCTTTTTATTTTGAGCTTCATAAGTTCTGTGGAGGGTTTATTGTATATTCTGAGCTTTTATGGGGAGAGGAGGGGTAGTATTTGCTTATAAGTGAGTGCATACCATGAGTGTTCTTTTGTAACTAGGTTATCTCACTCAAGATGATCTCTTCAAGTTCCATCCATTTGCGTAGGAATTTCATGAACTTGTTTTAATAGCTGAGGACTACTTCATTGTGTATATGCACCACAATTATGTCTCCATTCCTTTTTTGAGGAACATCTGGGTTCTTTCCAGCTCCTGGCTATTATTAATAGGGCTGCAAGAACATTGTTGACCATGTGTCCTTATTAGATGTTGGAGCTACTTTTGGGCATATACCCAGGAGTAGTAAAGCTGGGTCCTCAGGTAGTACTATGTTCAATTTTCTGAGGAACCTCCAGACTGATTTCCAGAGTGGTTGTACCAGTTTACAACCCCACCAACAGCAGAGGAATGTACCTCTTTCTCTACATCCTCCTCAGCATCTGCTGTCACTTGAGATTTTATCTTAGCCATTTTGACTGGTGTCAGGTGGTTTCTTAGGTGTTTTTGATTTGCATTTCTCTGATGACTAGGGATGTTGAGCATTTCTTTAAGTGCTTCTCAGCCATTCGATATTCCTCTGTTGAGAAGTCTCTGTGTTGCTCTGTAGCTCATTTTTATTAGGATTATTTGTTTCTCTAGAGTCTAACTTCTTGAGTTCTTTGTATATGTTGGATACTAGCCCTCTATCAGATGTAGGATTGGTAAACATCTTTCCCCAATTTGTTGGTTGCCATTTTGTCCTTTTAACAGTGTCCTTGGCCTTACCAAAGCTTTGCAATTTCATGAGGACCCATTTGTCAATTCTTGATCTTAGAGCATTAGCCACTGCTGTTCTGTTCAGGAAATTTTCCCCTGTGCCTATGTGTTCTAAGCTCTTCCTGACTTTCTGTTCTATTAGTTTTAAAGTATTGAGATTTCTGGTGAAATTTTTAGGGTCACCTATGCACACTATCATTTCATATTGAAATAAAAATCCTTTTACATCTTCCTTCCAAGTGTGATCACCCTTGCAGACATATAATAACTTACATTCTTTTTAATGCCCTCAATTATATTTCTCCAAATATTAAACACATCCATACTGAAAGTGGATAAGTGGATGCACTGGGATGGGAGGTCTCATAGTCAGGCCAGTGAAAACAGAATTAAGCAAGGGTGTTTAAAGTGTTGTCATGAGTGTGGTATGCAGTATAGTAAATGCTACAATAATCTAAATAAAATGTAAAAATAGATGAAGAAAGGGAGGTGATACATCGGAAGCAAGCAGCCATAAATACACTGGTTTTTCCATAGAGGGAACGACTACAAGAGTCTGAATGCACCTTACAAGTTAGGAGACAATATATTGCAGGAGATTGTAGCTAAGAAGTCAACTAACTGACTGAATGCTTATTAAACTAGAGAACTCTGTTTAAAATTATTTTGGGTGTAAGGTGATAAGAAAGCTTATATAAGGTAGCTGTTAATAAAATCATAACAGGTGACATAAAACTTTATTTTATAAATGGGGTTTCAGGAATTATTTAGGAGGAGCCAAGGCCAGGTGTTTATCTGGCAAAGCCATAGATTATAATTGGGCTTTTGTGATAGCTGTTTATGAATAAGGCTTTGAATCTGCTTCTGAAAACTTTAGGACCATATAAAAATTTAACTGCCTTACCTTAAAAAGGACAAGAAGGGAGGTAGAGGTAGATGCTGAGAAAAGAAGAGGGAGGAGTGACTGTGACCTAAATATAAAAATGAATAAATATAATGATAATAATAATAGTAATAATAAGAATAATAATATTTAAGTTAGAAAAACTGTGGAATATATATAGGATATATATATATATATTATACATATATCCTTTTTAAAGAACACCATATGGAAACTGGTTGAGATAATTCTAGTACTTTGAGAGATGCCAGTAGGAAAATCACTAGTTTTGGCCCAAGCTAAACTGTATAAAAAGGAAATAAAATACTATAATATGAAATTTTTGGAAGTCTTACAAAATTTGAATTTACTGATGAATTTATTTACACAATAAAACTATTTTCACATTCCAGTTTTTTAAATAAAAGGTAACAGATTAATACTAGCATCTGCAATTTATTAATAATCATCATACTTTATTAAATATTTTATTGAATCTTTTATGTATTTACATTTTAAATGTTATCATTTTCCCCAACCCCATCTCCCCTTCCCCTGTTTCTGCAAAGATGCTTTCTCTCCCACCCACCCACAAGCAACTCATTTCCCTGGCATTCCCCTACACTGGTAAAATGAGCCTTCACAGAACCAAAGGCTTCTCCTCCTATTGATGCCAGATAATGCCATCCTCTGCTACATATGTGGCTGGATTCATGGGTCTCTCCATGTGAATACAAAATATATAATCAAATCTACACAATGCATCACAAAGAAAATGTAATTAAGTTTATTTAATAGAGGAAGAAACTAAAGCTAAAAATCATTGAACTAAAATTTTACATAGCCAGGTGTATTCTATGCCAGTGACAAGACATATGATTAGAAGCAACTTATGGTGGATGGAGTTTAATTGTGAGTTTCAGGGAGGAATTATTCCATTATGGAAGGAAAGAGTGGCAGCTGGTAACAGAAATGGTAATGACAACAGAAAGCTGAGAGACTTCACCTTCAACTGTGAAGCCAAAACAGAGTCACTACAAACTGTTAAAAGTCTCTCCTCATTGAACTAGTCCAACCAAGAAGGCTGAATCTGTCCATTGCCTCAACAAACAGTTCCACCAACTTGGGACCCAGTGTTGTAACTAATGAGCCTATGGAGGACATTCTTATTCAAATGGCTACACTAGTATCAAACCCACAGTAAACTAATTTCAAAGCATGTTTATTTATATATCTATGTACTCTGCTAAACAAAAAGACCTATATATTACTTGTGAGAAAATCTAAGCAATTCTGAAAGCACATCCCCCTTTTCAAGGTTACCAAGGCTATTAAGAGAACAAACATAAAATGTTAAAAATATTTGCAGCTCTCATGAACGTTTATTCTCCATCACAGATGGCAGAATCCAGTACTGAAGCTAGCACCATGAGCAATGTCTCCATGCATGATAAGGTCACTGAATTTTGGCTAGATCTGATGATAACTCGCACCCATAATTTCAGCATATAGGTGAACTGTAACAAGCTGGAGGCAACTCTTAGAAATAAGATGTAATTTGTGAATACAATTACTACTTTAACTGTTGAAAGTTGCAGTTTAAATACATAGGTTAATTATTGTGAATATTAAACACTGCCACTTAATAAACATTTATTATATATAATAAATGACATGTTAAATGTTACCATTATAAACAATCCATAACCAATTTAAATTGACATTTAATTACTGTCATTTTTATTTAGGGAACTTGCATATAAATATTGGTAAATGTACATGATATGTTAATTATGAATCATTGATAAACTATAGTTAGTGGTTTTTGAGTTCAGATATTTATGGAAAATAAGCCTCTCTATTGGGAGTTATTGAATACTTCACACTAAATAAGCTTGGTTAGAAATGTATAGAATAGAGGTTTAAAGAACACTAGACAGTTAATACAAGATGTTTTCTCTGGAAATAACTCTAATTGGATTCCAGAGAAAGGCAGTGAGAGGGACATTCTTTTCCAGAGTATTTTATAAACAAGTATGGAGTGAAGTAATAAGAAAAGTTTTAATTTATAGGCAGATAAATAGGTGGTCAAAAGAGAGAAATCAGAAATCATTATGATAACTTAAGGTATCAGGCTTGAAAACAACCAAATGTGAGGAGGGAAGAAGAGACACCTAGAAAGTCTAACATGAAAAGTACACGGTAAAGAGCACTGGAGTGGATTAACAAGGAGAAGAAGCACAAGGAGCAGATTTTCAGTGAAGGGAAGGAATTTTTCCCCATTTGTAGCAGAGCTGACTGTCCCAGCACTCCAGGATATGAATCCATATAAATTAGTTTGAATAAATACAGGTTGGAGAACAGGCACCATGTGGAGATCCTGATGGGAATCATTTGCACAGCAATGACAGAGAAAATGCAAATTGATGACACACCAACAGAAAGGGAAAGTGGGGAAGAATTAAAAACTGCACATCATCCACATGAAAGTGTATGTGGCTGGAATTGGGAAGTATTCCTCGGAGTTTTAGACCATGAAATCTTAATGCTATAGACTCCAAAGTGCTTTAACATATCAATCTACAATAGCACATTGTTAACATGTTAAGTTAAAATGTTCCTGTTAAATACCAGGGCATCCATGACTTAAACACTTTACTCATACAGTCAAAAGGTTCTTAAGCAGATCAAGGGAGTTACTTGTTTTCTCTGTAACTGCAACAAACGAGTTGGAGGATTCTCTATACTGGATAAGTCAAGTATTATGTTGGCTTTTCTTTGGCCAATATAAAAGCCCTTGTATCGTTTTGTATTGTCTCTCACCCAATTACATCCATAGTATGTGGTGAAATAGGACTGTAAGGAAAATGCTAATTGTATTATGACCCAATTCAGTTTGCTATGTGATATTCTGGTGAGATGTTTAAATAACTCAACAGTACTGTGCACATCACAGATATAGTTATTGGCTGTCTTGTGTGTTTCCTTTGCTTCTTTGCAATCATAGCTCAAATGTTAATAGAATCTTCATATTTTAATGGAATAGTTTGATCTATAAATTCAGTACTAGAGAAATTATATTTTCCAGAAATCTATTTACAGCCTTAACTCTAATGCAAATCAGAAAATTTAATTTAAACCTGTGAGTTATTCAACAGCAACAAAAATTTCCTAACTAGGAGATGACTTTTGTCTAATCAGTATGAATTACCCTTCATTTCAAATTTATGCTAATTCTAATAACAGTATTATACCATAAAAATGAACTTAAAACTTATGAACATTATCTTCAAAGACATCAAGAAAATTGGTTGTTTAATTCTTACACAGTTGAAATGCTTTTTATTATTGCCATATTTTGTTTCAGCCAAAAAATATCATTCATATCTTGGCAGTGAGCTACTTAAATAGGTTTGTACAGAAATTCAACCAGTGAATAAAAATATTCATTTCTAAATACCATGTTTAATCAGTGCTCATTCTAGAAATATCCATAAGAGTAGAAAATCTTATTGTAATCATTATAAACATGCATTTGTTCTCAGTACAGCAATCTTTTTTCTAACAGACAGAAAAATACGAATATTATGGAGTGACTAAGAAAAAGTATTTTTAACTTTGAGATTCTCTAGTACATTTAAAAAAAATTTAATATTCCATATTACTAAAAGGCCTTTATATGTTAATAATAATGAATATATCTTCTTGTTCAGCTCTTCTCTCTGCCTGGAGCTTTCACTTCTGTGCCTGTAGAAATGCACATGCTCAGATGATAAGTTCTTGCTCACTGACTTTATTTTTGAAAGGAAAATAAGATCCCCACAGCCTTATTAACTTTGCCTTCTCTTGGATATGTAATACATGGAACAGGCTTCTTTAAATATTGTTACCAGTATTCCTGTGCACAGGTATTAGAGTAAAAAATAAAGAAAAGCCAAAGACCTAAGACTTTATAACAAGAAACAAGAATAACGTTTCTATTTCCAAAGCACACTTTGAAAGTTCTCTGCCTGAGTCTGTCTGTCTTTGTGTTCATGGTTTGTTGTTGTTGTTTACCTCCATTATTTTCCTTCCTAATGACCTGAACAAAAATATCCTTGTTTCCTTAAGGAAGAGATATAAAAAACAAACTTGACAGTCTGAGTAAAATATTTAGTACTCTTAATTTATTGGTCAAGTTTTATTCATACAGTAGAAACAAACATAGTTTACTCAATCATCAACACAATAAAAAGGAAAACCTCTTTTAAAAAATATTATTATCAAATATAAATCAGAATAGAAGTAATAACCCTTCTAAACAAACACATCATTAAGAATTGAACAACATAGTGCAATTAAAGAAAACTTTCATTCTGAATGGAAATTGGAGACATTAATCAGACAATGAAAATAAAGGTTGAAAACTACAATATCTTACATAACTATTTCTTAGAGACAGTGCATGTTTTTGAGTAATGAGATCAATTCCAAAGAGATACTAACTTGCTAGCTTTCCTGTGAAAACCCAGCATCAGGAAAGCAGGCAACTGTGGAACCTGCTGCAGGGGAATACCATGAAGAAAGCTCATCCTTGGGCAAAAGTACCCACTGGCACAACTGGATCTACATAGTTCCACAGGAAAATAGATACTATATACCCAAGAAGTGGGTTTCTTCTGGACTATCTGCTGATGCTAAGAGAAGGTTTTATATACATATTTGAGTTCTGATTCAAGTTCTGATTCTTACCAAGAGACAACTTCAGAACCAAGAATCTACTACAAGTTCAGATCTCCAGTCTCACACAGACATAGACTTTGCAGGTAATCTACACTTGTAGGCTCTTGTGAGTTTATGGACTAAGTTTTACCAAATTATCAATGGTTATGCATTTCTCACTACTCTTATTCCTTAAGATGATTTCTAAAAAGAGGGGCATTGCATAATGATGATGTGACCCCCAGATTAATGAACTTAAAAAATATATTCTACCAGGCAGCATATACCAGCTGAAGAAACCCCCAACACATATATAGCAGAGGACTGCCTGCCAGATCTAGTTTGGTCAGAGAAGATGCACCTAACCCTGAAGACATTGGAGGTTCCAGGGAGTATCTAGGTCTGGTGGGGTGGGTGGAATAGTACATCCTGGTAGAGACAGGGAGGAGGTATGGGATGTGGAACAGTCAGAGGGTGAACCAGGACAGGAATAAAATATGGAGTGTAAAAAATAATAATAAATTCTAATCTTTCAGAATTATACAGATAGTTAACAAAACTCATAAAACCTTAGATTCACCAACTATTTTAAAAATCCTGCCCTTTCTTTTTTCTAGAAAAGTACCTTATGCCTAAGGACAGAAAGGCATTCTTTTTTTCTGCCTCAAGGCTTTAGAATAAGCTGGTGTTTCATTCTCCCATTACTTAAGTATAAGTTTAGAATATTGATCATTATACATTTCTAGTATCTTAATGAAACATGTATACAGTAAAGGATAACTTACTCCAGATGACCAATGCCATATCCAATAAATGGCAAAGGAAACCAACTCACCTCTTTGGGAATCATCCAGGGGCAGACGTGTACTTGACTGCTGTTGAGAGCATATGCCTTTTTAAGGACATAGCCATGGCAATTTAGCTACCCAGTGTAGAACTGCACATAAATGCACAACAGATGGTTTGCTAAGCAAATGCTTTTCCCACTGTATCATCAGCATAAAGTTAGGTACAGATTGTCTGTTTTCACTGGAAGGCAGCGTCTGTAACCTCACCATTAGCACAGCTTTATTAAAATCAGCTTTAATAATAAGCCCACTGAATCCTCAAAATACAAATATCAGAAGCAAGAAATTCACCACCAATAGCCAATTAACTATTTCAACTTTGTCAAACTTGAAATACATAATATGTTTTGGCTAGCGCAACAATCAATTTGTCCAAATGGTAATCAAGATACAAAGATATGCAAGCACCATGCTAATGCTTCTCTTTGCTAATTCTTATCTGGGAAAGTCCTAGCCAAATGGAAAAGAGAAAAATGGAATAGAATTCCCTGTAGACAGCTATCCTGATCTTCTGAGAGAGGAGTCAGTAATTTTTAAATTAAAGAAGAAATCAACAGCATACCCTCAAGACTAACCCGCAAAATTTATAAACTAAATTCTTGGTTTTTTTTTTTTTATTTCATGCTTACCTGTTAATGATACGAGGCTAAGTGGATTTAAAAAAGAACAACTTTCAAGGGCTTTGTAAATTAAAAATAAATAAAAATTTATCATTTCACATCTGTGGTAATATTAGGTAATGTGATACAGACTGGACTATATTACACAAATAGGAAGCAGTCTATCCAGAGGTTTAATTTACACTTTGAGAGAAAACAAAACATATATTGTACCACTTGCCCTTCAACTGCACAGACAAATAATATTTTGATAGGAGAAAATATAGTGTATAAATTTACTATAAAATACCATATATTTTTAAATAGTAAATATATAAAATAACATTTTAAAGTGGAGAAAGATGAAAGATCTCCACATTAAACCAGGTATACTGAAGCTATTAGATGAGAAAGTAGGGAAAACCTTAGAACACATAGGCACAGGAGAAAATGTCCTGAATAGAACACCAATGGCTTTTGCTCTAAGGTCAAAGATTAAAAAATGGGACTTAATGAGATTACAAAGTTTCTGTAAGGCTAAGGACACTGACAAGAAAACAAACAGCCAACAGAATGGGAAAAGATCTTTACCAATCCCACATCAGAGAGAAGGCTAATATCTAAGGTATACAAAGAACTCAAGAAAATAGACACCAGAGAATCAAACAACCATATTAAAAAATGGGGTACAGAGCTAAACAAAAATTTCTCAATTGAGGAATATCAAATGGCTGAGAAGCAGCTAATGAATTGTTCCACATCATTAGCCATCAGGGAAATGCAAATCAAAACAACCCTGAGTTTCCACATCACACCAGACAGATTGGCCGAGATCAAAAATTCAGATGACAGCAGATGCTGGCAAAGATGTGGAGAAAGAGGAACACTTCTCCACTGTTGGTGGGGTTGTAAACTGCTACAACCACTCTGGAAATCAGTCTGGAGATTCCTCAGAAAATTGACAGAGTTACTACCTTAAGACCCTGAAGTATATTCCACTTCTGGACATATACCCCAGAGAAGCTCCAACATACAACAAAGACACATGCACCACAATTTTCATAGCAGCTCTATTTATAATAGACAGAAGCTGGAAAGAACCCAGATGTACTTCAGTAGATGAATGGATACAAAAATTGTGGTACATTTACACAATGGAGTACTACTCAGCTCTCAGAAACAATGACTTCATGAAATTCTTAAGAAAATGGATGCATCTAGAGAATATCATCCTGAGTGAGATAACCCAGTCACAAAAGAACAGACATAATATGCAGTCACTGATAATTAGATACTAACCCAGGAAAGCTCTGAACACAACTCACAGACTATATGAAGTTCAAGTAAAGAAAATAAAAAACCATTATACTTAATCCTTACACACCTAGAAAACTTTGACTAATTCCAGGTTACATGCTGTTTTACCTGTACTTTATGCTCATTGTAACTAGTAAGATTTTAATGCACACTATCAAACCTTTTTTAAAAAAAACAAGCACTGACAAAAATGTATTCATATCCTTTTATGCAAAAATGCTTGTAATTTGTACATTTATTTTTGTCTATTAAAATAAAGTTGTTCAATAAAGAAACAAAGTGGTGAAACACTTCTATACAGTTGTAAAATGCTGACTGACTTTTTACTTTAAGATATTTCAGGGCAGATGTTATCAAACATAATTTCTTTCATATTAATAAAGATTTTATTGACAACATATTGTGACAAATACTATATTAGATCAGAACATCAAAATTTACTGACTTACAAGTAAACTGGTATAATAATTTTGATTTTAGTTAATGGTGAAAGGAAAATAATATTAAATATATTTTAGTTTAAAGTACATGTTAACATTTAGCATATTGATATTTAAGATAGAGCTAATTGGTACTTTCAATTTTTTATGATGTTGATTTAATATATGTAATTTTCAAATATTGAGTTCAATGATTATAGGAAATTTTTATTGTTAGGCATCTCAAGAGATTAACATCTTTTTTCACTCAACAAATTTAACCTTTGAGCCTCTTAAGCAAGCCCAGCTCTCCTGAGCACCCTGCTATCTCAGGGCAACCTCTATTTTACCCCCCACCTCTCTTCCCACATTCATCAGAATTTTGAATCTTGAAACATAAATAGCAGGCTCCCTTCCCCCATGTATTATTCCTCTATGATCAGTATTCTAGAGCATTCCAAGTGCTCTGAGCAGCCTGCTATCCCAGGCACACCTCCATGCTCCTGACACCTCTCCCCTATCTTCATTACTTCCGCTGAGCCTGAAACATACAGGTAAGTTTCCCTTCACCTATCCATCTATTCTGCTTGCAGAGACCTTTACAGCAAGCCTAATAGCCTACAGGAACCTCTGAGTATCAAATTTCGGAGCATCTTGATAATCTAGAGGAACCCCTATCCTCCCCTAACTCTCTGGTTGACCTTCTGATCTTCAGATACTAAACCACACAGATCTGTGAATCCAGAACCATATAGAGATGCAGATGTGGAACCATACAACCCACAAATACCCATTGGGGGACTCTAAGTCCAAGGCCATTAAGGGTAACTACCCTTCCAATACATACTAAAACATAAGCATCCAGGAACCAAAGCCTTCTAGATGGCTGAAGGTCTTCAAAATAACACAACAAACAAAGCCAGGGCAATATGATATCTTCAGAGCATATCAGTTACCCTTCTCTACAAAGCCATTGGTATACTATCACCAATGAGAAACAAGAAAAAGACTATCAATCCAATCTTCTAATGATGATAGAGGCCTTTACAGAAAAACTAAATAAATCTCTTAAAGACATACAATAAACTACAACTAAACAGGCAAAGGAGATGAATCAAAGTTCTGAAAGAAGAAAAAGCAATAGAGAATACAAAATGAAGGAATTCTGGATATGGAAAACCTTTTGCCTGGATATGCCATTATTTTTTTTTTCTTTATAGCCAGATTTCTGGGCAAATGCATACCAGAATTATGTTATCCATTTTTTTAACAACTTTATTTTACAAAACAAAGATAAATGTACAGATTTTAAGCATTTTTTGCATAAAATTATACAATACATTTTGTCAGTACTTTTTTTTTTTAAAGGTTTGGTAGTGTGATAAAGATCCCACCAGTAACAATGAGCATAAAGTACATGTAAAACAAGATGCAACCTGGAAATAGTCAAAGTTTTCTTGGTGTGTAAAGATTTTTTTTTTTACAATGAGCAGACAGTACATGTAATATTCTTATCGAATATTCATGTTGTTCTCACTCCCTATTTGATGTGAATAGCACAACAATAAACATGAGCATGCAATTATCTTTATATTGAAAGACTTTCCTGTGTTTACTCAGCATAGCAGGATCATAAGGGAGTACAAAGTTTACTGTTTGAGAAATTCCCATTATGACTTCCTCCATAAATCCCTATCTTTACACTATCATAGTTAGTAAATAATAATCTGTTTCAACAAATATTTTGTTACAATTTTTAACGAAAATCAGTGTAGCTGATATAAGTAAGAATCACAAGTTATCTTTAAAAATTTGTATTATTATACCTTATCTTTGTAAAAAGAAAGACTTATTTATATGGTAGTGGGCTATAATGAAAAAATATACTAACATAGGCATAAATATGGATTTAAATTTCATAGTAAAATAATATTCTAGATTTCTTAGCTACTGCTCTACTGCTATAAGAGAAGACATGGCTGTCTGAGTTCTATTGCTACAATTAAATACCATGACAAAAAAAAAATGTTGAGGAGAAAAGAGCTTATTTTGCTTATATTTCTACATCGCTGTTCATCACCAAGAGAACTAAGAACAGGAACTCAAGTGAAAGAGCCAGGAACTAATGCAGAGGCCATAGAGGGGTGCTACCTGCTTCATGTGGTTTATTGTGCCTGCTTTCCTATAGAACCCAGGACCACCAAACCAGTCATGGTACAACCCACAATAGGTTGAGCTCTTCCCCATTGATAAAAATGTCTTATAGCTGGACCTTAAGGAGGCATTTTCTCAGTAGAGGCTTCTTCTCTGATGACTCAAATGTACCAAGGTGACATAAAACCATCTAGTACAATGGCCAGGGTAATTCTTATAAAAAAATATTTAACTTGGGACTCATAGTTCCAGATTGTACAGTTCATGTCATCATGCTTGGAGGAAGACCAGTTGAGCAGTGACTGAGAGCTTTACATCCTAAAACATAGGCAGCAGACACAGAAGAAGAGACACTAGGCATGGTATGGGTTTTTGAATCATCAAAATTCATACCAAGTTACACACCTCTTCCCACAAGGCTATGCCTCAAAATGCTTTTCAAACAGTGCCACTAAATGGTGACCAACTATTCAAATATTTGTGGGGATTGTTCTTATTCAAACCCAAGGGAAGAATATGCAAATATTTCCAAATAAGATAATGCTCAACAAACCTTAACATGAACTTTATTTTCATATAGTTCATAAAAGAATAGTTTTGCACACTGGACAAACATTTGTTTCTCTAAACAAATGCTATTCTTGGAGAGTGGTCAAAGTTGTGTGGCTATTTAGATACCAACACTCCAGGAAAATGGGGCAGGAAAAAAATCTTAACCTTCTTCATGCTTTCCCTCTTTTTTCCACTTAAAAAAAAAAAAAAAAAAAAAAAAAAAAAAAAAAAAAAAACTGAGGTTATAAGTCAAAGAACTATCTTTTCAGGTCTTAAGATGAACACTTCACAAAAAAGACAGTTTTATGTCATAAAAATATCAGTGATTTGGAAAGGACTACATTCTTCTCTCATTGCCTGTCACCAGCTGTCAAGACCTTTAAAGATCTGTGATTTTCAGCAAAACCTTCCAGTCACTCAGCACACATAATAGCACAGGGTCTCTTCAGGTATGGCTTACAGCTTAAATGGGTAACTCTGTAAAGCAAAACCTCCACTGTTGTTGCACATGCTTGAACATGTGGAGGACATGTATCCTTTCTCTGCATCTCAGCTGATCACCAAGAAGCAATATTGAAACTCTTAGTGGCAGTCATGCTATGCTTGATTTTCTCTACGTCTCAGCATCTGCTGTGCCCATTGAAATGGTTCATCAGAGAAAACATGTCATCTTAATATAAACACCAAGAAGCAGAAAAAGCACATCAGTTTGGAGAAAGAGTTGGTAACCATATTGAACAGACTTTGATATACCCTGTTCTTATTCTGGGAGAGTATATCCTCCTCCCTTAGCATGTCCTATGCAGTGCTCAAATGTACTTCTATCTTGTGAATCATAGTGGAAATGAGCTTCAGGGTAGCCCTCAATTTGGTGGTCTTATTCTACTCCTGATCATATCAAACAGGAACCACAATGAATCTGTAGAAGACAAAGGATACAGTGACAAAGCTATATGCAGAGATTGATCAAATTCAGCCACAGAGTTCCTGATGACTTGGTGGGGAACATGCCCTCATTAATCCATAGGACAATAGAGCAGAGCTGAGATTCAATGTACATCCCTTTTTGGCTAGTTGGTAGACTCACACTGCTGTCAAGGAGATCCAAAGAGAATGGTACTGTAGTGGTAATGTGTGGCCATACATGCCTGTATTTATGACCTAAAGCAGACAAACATTAATATAGATAAACAAACATGCTCAACACAAAAATAAACTAAGGTAACTCTTACTCAGTATGCCAATACTGAAAAGAGAATAAAAGCCTTAATGAATATTACACTATGGAAGAAGAAAGCCTCTACCTTGATTATATACATAAAAATATATTTTCATTATATAGGAATTTATTATGTATAACACAATAAATTCAAAACCCCTAATACTTATTAGAGAATAAAGAAAAGAAGAAACAGTAATCTAATTAGCAAGAAAAGAGAATAATCAAGGAATTACAAAATAGGTCTCATTAATAAACTTAAATATGAATGTGAATGACCTCAATGCACTAATAGATACAACTCTGTTAGCTTATAACTAATGATGTACATGTTACCTATAAGAAACTTTTCTATTATCAGAATTCATAGGCAAATAGTCAAAGCATAGACATAAGTATACCAGGAAAATGGAAGCAGGTTCATGACATGGCTTAATGGGTAAAGACTATTGCTGGGCAAACCACCAAACCTGATTTTATTCAATACTTCCTATATAAAGTTAGACAGGGAGAAACAATTCCATATGACCTTCATTTGCACATGCATGATCTTACTTCTCTCTATTTTATGCTTTGGATGATACAATGTGATATAGCTTCTTCAGGTTTCTGTCTTTACTCCCATATAATTATGAAAGATAACCTAAAATTAAATGCTAAAATGAATCCTCTCTCTCTCCTAAGTTTCTTTTTGTCAAGGAATTCTTTTCACTACAACAGAAAACTAATGCAAACATGATTCATTTCTTCAATATATTTTCATATATATATACATATATACATATATATATATATATATATATATATATATATATATATATATATTCCCTAATCTGAGTTGCTTCTATTATTATGTACTATATACTAGAAGGACTATACAAAATCTAAAGCCACAGATGAAAGAACAACTGTTCTTTGAGGTTATGGGTACAACCCCCATGTGGTGACCAGGAAATGCCATTTTACAATTTTTCAATGGAGCAAATATATTTCAATTGTTGTGGCTACTGGTGGTCAATGATAATCCTTAGTACACTTAACAATCCTATAATAAATGAGGAAGGAAAAGTGGGGGACTGCAGGCTGATTTTGGAAGTGTGTCCTCAGTAGACACATATTTTATAAAGCTTAAAATTATGAACCCGAGTGTGGTATTGAAGGTACTCATGGCAGACTGGCTGGGATATACAATTTAGAAAACAACATATGGACTCATGTAATATTTAATTCAACTAGTTAAACTGAGTAATATAGAAAGCTCTAGCGAGTCTCACTAAAATTTGCAGTTTAGGATTTCAATCAGTTCAAACCAATACATTTAACGTACTGCCAGAAGGGAGAACAGAATGCATCATGCAGATTCAGACATCAGTCTTTGTGGGTAAAACTGTCAGCAAATATATTTAAACAAATTCGAGGTCAGTGCATTAAAACACTTACCACAAAATGACGTGCCGTGACATTTAACTCCTTGTTTTGTTTATCTTGTTTAGAAATCTTAAAATCTTAAAATATTTCAACAGATATTTCAACATTCCTATAAAACTAGAGATTCAGACTTAATTGGAATTAGGTTTTTTTTTTTTTATTTTAAAGGTAAGGTGCTGACATTTTTAATGTCAGAATCTCAAGCCATAAAATTCCTTGTTTCCTGCACTTACAGACAAAATTAATCAGTAAAATTTTCTCAGCATAAAATGTGAGTATTATAATATATTCAAAACAACTGACCAACAGAATTGCTACTAAAAAGAAGGGTAATATCATAATAAATTAGGTAGATTATTAGCTGTCTTATGTTTCTAAGATTCTGCCAAATTTACTTAGTTTGGGCACTTTGCTAAATAAAAACTCATTATTTGTTCAAATACCTGTAGAACAGATTATTATTTTGTCAATAAAAAATTGCTTGGCATAAAAGACTATCTTTGGGCATTTACTTTAAAATTTATTCTAAAACAGTGAATTTTAGAGACAATATTAAAGTCTTCTAGGAAAAAATAAAATTATTTCTTGTTTCCTACATAGCATTTTTTGATCAGGATACAAACTAACATGTACACAATCTCAACTCTTGGAAGACAGAGGTAGAGAGACTATACTAAGCTTAGCTGAGCTTAGTTTATCACAGGAGTACCACACCAATAATCAGTATACAATGGGACCTTGTCTTAGAAAAATTAAATGACTACTGACATATATTTAAACATATTCATTTGCACTCAAACAGAATAGCTTTTGGTTCCAACAAATATGATTGCATAGACAACCAAGCAGAAATGAGTATATTTCTGTACATTATTCGAAAAGTCTAAATCAGTATTTCCACGTTTAGAGCCATTGCCCATGAACACTGAGTTCTGTGTGTTATGAGCCATGAAGATTTTCATAAGAAAAGCCCCCACCTTTTCTAGAATAAATTAAGAGGAATTACTGAGACATGTGGCTTTAAGTTTTTAGTTACTAATCCTACATGTAATTGTCCAGCACAACACATATTCTAAACTTGACCAACAACAACAAAAACTAAATGTAAACAACACAAATTTGTGTACTACATTAAAGTGAAATGTGAATCTTTATCAATAGAGATTTACCCATACTTAGGAAATCGGATAGCCAGAAAATTGGGTATTTACAACAGAACACAATACTGAGAATGGTATACTGTGATTAAGTAGTATCTAAATGCAATGCTTATCAAAATTCTAGTGTAATGAACATAGCTTGCTGTTCTTTATCTAACAACATAAGAAAACTGTAAACACACATTAACATGTATTATAGGTCATATCAATCACAACATAATAGGTTTATATGATTTTAACCTAACAAACATATTGGTCTATAGAATGCCAGGATAAGAAATAGATTCATAGCACAAAGAGAAAATAAGACCTTTAAAGACCTGATTCACATATTTGACTTTGAAAACAAGAGAATATTTTCATAATTGTCATTTATATTAATAAAGGGTCACTGAAAATGAAATAAATAAAACTATATGTGTAGATGATTTATCCTCATGCTTTGGTGCCCAGAACCTCATTATAAGTCTTAGCTTTTAAATCGAATTCTGCATATATCACACTGACAATTAGATGATAGAAAGAAAAAAATGTCTAGTTCTAATCATGGGTCTGAAAATTGATGTTCCCAGAATAAGAACAAATGGTAAGAAGAAGAGCTTAGAAATGTCATTGTCTAAACATTATAGACATTGTATAGGCATTCTAAAAATTAACTCAATGGGACTATACTTGGTTTTACTATACTTGAACAAGACCAAGTCTGTCAATAGGCAACATGAATAGAACAGAGGAAAGAGGCCCAGTGTGCCTTGAATACTTAAATACAAACTAAAGCTATACATAGATAAGGAAAAGAGACTGGCAGAAAGGAGAACATGTGGATTAAGATAGAAGGGATAAAGAGGTCAGTAAGGATAATCAGAACACAGTGCACACATTCAAGAAAATACCAAAAAAATATAATAATAAAAAATAAATAAAAAATAATGACATCAAATCATCTTAACAAAGAATTGTCCTTAAAAGATCTATGAAACATATTTATTGTCTCACACCACTAGTATTTTATCTTCTGAGAAATGCATAGTACTGTTGGATGACTCTTGTGCTGTGGGAAACTTTACTCTTTGGGATGAGTGTTAAGAGCTCTTGCAAAAAACAGACTTTCTGACACAAACATAAACTCAGGAAATAATCCTGTCTTAACTCTGCTGAAAAAAAATTGGCAGATTTCTCCAAGCTGTGTTGAGGAAGCAGTTTGAGAACCAAAGGGTCAAAATGAGATTATATTGCTGGCATTCGACATAGAAGAAATATATCATTAGTCAAACAGTGTAGAGAGCATCTACAGGTTGTGAAGGAAAGGAATAAATCCCTCAAGGAAATGAATTCAGCTCTGCCAATTTAAAATTTGTTATGAACTTGACTTATTATAGAAATTTATATAATTTTAATCTACTCTTTCTAATTTGATAATAATCAGAATCTATATGATAATTTCCAAGTACTCTGATATTTTTATTTGGTTTAATATCCATAGAAGATAAATGATGAAAAGTAGAAGACAGTGAAATAATTCTCCAAAACAAAAAGAATCTCTTTTATATTGGTTAAAAAATTAATTGTGGTGAAAGATCTACTGTAAGATAGTTTAAAAAGCTGAGGTCAAGACTACCTTGCATTTGGATGGGTTAATTATGGATCTACAATGGTTAACTCTGGGTCCATGTGCATATGTACAGGTGGCTAAGGGTGATGGTTGTGTCAAATGCCCTCATGGCTGGAATTACAGTGACTTAGTTGTAAGACACTGATGTGTTACTAGGGACTCTACTCAGGTCCTCAGGGTGAATACTACATGCCTTTAACTGCTCAGATATTACTCAAACCTTGTGCTTTTCTTTAACATTTATTTATTGACTTCATGTGAGTACACTGGTTCTTTCTTCAGACACACCAGAAGAGGGCACCAGATTCCATTACAGATGGTTGTGAGCCACCATGTGGTTGCTGGGAATTGAACTCAGAACCTCTGGAAGAGTCAGTGCTCCTAACTGCTGAGCCTTCTCTCCAGCCCCTGTCCTTTGTTTCTTATGCTCATCAGAATATCTATCAGTTTAATTAATAATATCAGCAATAGTAAAGCTTTCTCCTTTGTAAGACAAGAATTTTTATTTATATCTTTTTTTTTTTTTTTTTTTTTTTTTTTTGGTAGTCATTAGGACTAATGCTCCAATGACATAAACGCACAACTATGTCTATGGAATAAGCTTTCTATTGCTGAATCTATTATCGTAACATAACTAATTTTTTTTTTAGTTTTCTAAGTAACTCATATACTATTTACACAATAGATACAATAATTTATATTCCCAGTAACAAACATCAAGATTATTTTTTTCAAACACCTTACCAAGTATCTATACTTCTTTTTAAATAACAGAATTTAGATCTGGACCTTAACTGGGGTTTTACAGCTTTTTATTTGAATTTCAATAATCTGATTCACCCCAAAGGAAAAAATTGTCAAAGAATTGGTTCAGCATTCTTCTTGATTTTGGAGTATAAACAAGGAACATTACATTCTTTCATACTGTTGACTTCATTCCCATAAGCAAATATTTCACCTTTGAATATTTAATTATCTTCAGTGAACAGTCTTCCAAACGATGAATGAGTCTCCCTTTTGCAAGCAATTGTCTCTTAAAAGAAAACAGTAGCTTTCTTGAAAATTGCTCATCTGGCATGGTATGGCTGTCCTCAGAGTCTTAGCAAGCACCTGACTAAGACAGTACAAAGCCATTGGACTGAGATGAGAAACTCCAATGTAAGAGTTAGCAGAAGGGATGAACGAGTTGAAGGAGGTAAAGGGGATTGCAACCCTATAGAAAGAACAACAGTATCAACTAATCAGACATCTCAGAGCTTCCAGGGTAAACCACGAACCAAAGAATATACATGGACTGGTTCATGGCTCCTGCTACATATGTACATATGCCATTTTGGACTACAGTGGGAAAAGAGGTGCTTGATCCTATGGAGAATTGATGTTCCAGAGAAGGGAGACGCTAGAGCTGTGAATGGGAGTGAGTGTGTGGGCGGGGGAGCAATCTCTTTGAGGCAAATGATAGAGGGGCTGTGCTAGGAGATTCATGGAGGGGAGACTGGGAAGGGGATAACATTTGAAATGTAAACAAATGAAATGATTAATAAATTAAAAAAGAAAGAAAGAAATGGCTCTTTTGAGATCTAGGACAGGTGTAAAAAACTATTTTATACTAACAAGCTAGGAAGTTACTGAAGATAATCAAAGTAATCAGGAATCAATTACACAAGCCCCAATCATCAAGATTTGAAAATTGAAAGAACATTACGGATTGTAACTGCAGTGAATTTGAGCACATCAAAAATGTGCTGCTTTTATAATGATACCACAGAATAAGAAAAAGCAAAACTCTAATTGGTCACCTTATCAAAGCTGGTAGAAAAAATAATTAGCTACATGTTTGAAAGTAACGAAAGGAAAATAATATAATATTTTTCATGCCTGCAAAATAGTACCACTGCCTAATCACCCAGCAGATAAATGGATATGCATATTACAGAAAAATTCTAGAGAATAAAATATCTATCGACCAACCACAAACTATTATTATTATTAAAGTCATGTTGAATTGAGATATCCTGGTGTTAATAATATCAATAGAGTTATCATTATAAAAGACAAATTTATCTGAATGATAGAAATATAGTAATATTCTGAAAGGTTATTCAGAAAAAACTAGAAATATTATCAAAAGTAAAAACTTCTAATGGTGATTTCCAATCCAATGGCAAATATATACCAGTACTGTGGAGGAGGGGAGTTTCATCAGATGAAGAAAGGGAGAAAAATTTGGAAAAAGTCTAACAAAGTTCAACATTTATTAGACATTTAAAGATATCACACAAGTGTTCACTAATGTTATGTGGGGAAATGTCAAATGTCCAAACAGTTACAAAAGCAGAAGCAATTTAGATAAGTTTATTTAAGGTGTAGTATACCTTCAAAATTGCCCTGGTGCAGCAATGATATTGAATCGAATGTCAGTCCCACTGATAATGTGTACATGAAGTGGAATTGTGGACATGAACTGCATGGATTACACTGGTCATTATCATTGAAACTGAGTGAGCAATAAAAAGACATTCATTATACTTTGATGTTTATTTTTATATATTTATATTTATTTTACTTGATTTTGTTTTATGACTGGGATTCTCTGCGTAGCCCTGGCTTTCGGGAATTCACCCTATAAATTCAGTTATCCTCAAACACACAGAGATCTGCCTGCTTCTGCCTCCTCAATACTGGGAATAAAGGCATATGGCACCACTGCCCAACACACAGCAATTTTTATAATGAAACAACAGGTAATAAAAGAGTAGAAAGCAGAGTAAGAGGAAGACTCTTTGTAAGGATGGCTGGAAACTGCTTCTAGAAATCGTTGTATATTTCCTTTTGTTCCTTATATTTGTAAAGTCAATAAGAATAGTGAAGTAAAATAACCTAGAAGATAAAGATTTTATGGAAATGAATGTATTTAAACAAATCTTTATTTTAAATGAGCACATCTATATTTTGTCCGATTGAGACAGTTTTTTTTTTTATAAATGTTACATGTTTATCTAATATACAACTGTCTGATTCTTCTATTTCTCATCATTCTTAAGTACCAAGTTCTTTTCACCTACTAGAATTATAAAGTTTAATTTTGGCTGTAATTTATGCAGAACATTAAAATGTAAATAGTACAAAATCCCTGCATTGGGAATGATTAAAATGACCAGCCCATTCTTTCTGAGAAAAAATGCAATTTCTCAGATTTAATGGGAAAAAGGAATTCAGTTCAATAAGCTGACCCTTGTGGAGAAGTAATGTTTATCTCGCCCAGTGCCTCTTGGTTCCAATGTGATATGACCTTGCTGGCTGTTTTGAATATGAGGGTTCTCTAGTTTTGCTATCACACATACTTGCTGGATCTGTTATACTTTTTAAAAATATTTTTATTTATTCACTGAGTTATTTATTTATTGAGTTATGGAATTATTTATTTGCTTTACATCTGACTATACCTTCCCCTTGCTCCTCTCATCCCAGTGCCTCTGTCTCACTTTTTCTTCCCCCATCCAACCCACCTTCCCCTCTCCTGAGAAAAGGGGAGGTCTCCCATGGATATCAAGCAGCCTGGCTGTCAGGAGCCATGATAGGAGAAGCTAATAACCATCAGGTGATCTTTCTGAGATGACCCGCTTGAGATAATTATATAATTGGTAACAGATTCGGGTTTCTTTTTTTTTTTTTTTTTGGCAAGGCTTTAGGAGAATTCATTTTAGGAAAGATTCCTTCTGGTAAAATACTTTTCCTCTTATTATTAAACACATATAACAATCATGAATAATAGCACAACCCTTTGGAGCAGATTTCTGCAGATCTATGAAGATGTACTGTGTTGTAGTTATGTATTGTAGACAAACAGTAGACTTGTTAAGTTTTTTTTAAACATTATTTAAAAAAAAGATAAAAGAAAAAATTTTGAAATATTTTTGCATAAATGTATACAAATAGAATTGTGTCAGTGCTTGGCTTTTTTTTTTTTTTCTTTTTTTTTTTTTTAAGGTTTGATACTCTGCATTAAGTTCTTACTATTTACAATGAGCAAAAAGTACATGTAAAAGAGGGTGTAACCCTGAATTAGTCAACGTGTTCTTGGTGTGTAAGGATTGAGCATGAGGTTTTTTTTTTGTTTTTTGTTTTTTTGTTTTGTTTTCTTTTCTTCTTTTCTTAAACTTCACACAGTCTGTGAGTTGTTTCTGGGGCAGTCTGAGCCTCTGGGGTTAGCATCCCACTATCAGTGACTGCATATTATGTCTGTTCTTTTGTTATCTCACTCAGGATGATATTCTCTAGATGCATCCATTTCCTTAAGAATTTGGTTAAGTCATTGTTTCTGATGGCTGAGTGTATTTTATTGTTTAAATGTACCACAATTTTTGTATCCATTCATCTACTCAAGGACATCTGGGTTCTTTCCAGCTTCTGGCTATTATAAATAAAGCTGCTATGAACATTGTAGTGCATGTATCTTTGTTGTATGTTAAAGTGTCTCTGGGGTATATGCCCAGAAGTGGAATAGCTGGATCTTTAGGTAGTACTATGTCCAATTTTCTGAGGAATCGCCAGACTAATTTCCAGAGTGGTTGTATCAGTTTACAACCCCACAAACAGTGGAGAAGTGTTCCTTATTCTCCGCAACCTCACCAGCATCTGCTGTCATCTGAGTTTTGAAATCTTGGCCAGTCTAACTGGTGTGAGGTGGAATCTCAGGGTTGTTTTGATTTGCATTTCCCTGTTGGCTAAGGATATCAAGCACTTCCTTAGATGTTTCTCAGCCATTCGATATTCCTTAATGGAGAACACCTTGTTTAGCTCTGTACCCCATTTTTTAATAAGGTTGTTTGATTATCTGGTGTCTAGCTTTTTGAGTTCTTTGTCTACCTTGGATATGAGGCCTCTATCTGATGAGGAGTGGGTAAAGATCTTTTCCCATTCTGTTGGCTGCCATTTTGTTTTCTTGACAATGTCCTTAGCCATACAGAAACTTTGCAATCTCATTAAGTCCCATTTGTTAATCTTTGACCTTAGAGCTTGAGCCATTGGTGTTTTGTTCAGAAAAATTTCTCCTGTGCCTATGTGTTCTAAGGTTTTCCCTACTTTCTCATCTAATAGTTTCAGTGTATCTGGTTTAATGTGGAGATCTTTGATCCACTTACACTTGAGCTTTGTACAAGAAGATAAGAAAGGGTCTATTTTCATTCTTTTGCATGCTGAGTGCCAGTTGGACCAGCACCATTTGTTGAATAGGCTGTCCTTTTTCCATTGAATGTTTACAGCTCCTTTGTCAAAAATCAGGTGACCATATACATGAGGGCTCATTTTTGGATCTTCTATTCTATTATATTGAACCACGTGCCTATTTCTGTACCAGTACCATGCAGTTTTCAGCACATTAGCCTTGTAATATAGCTTGAGGTCAGGAAAAGTGATTCCCGCAGATGTTTTATTTTTGTTGAGGATGGATTTTGCTATTCTAGGTCTTTTGTTATTCCATATGAAATTGCACATTGATCTTTCCAACTAAACGAAGAACTAGGTTGGAATTTTGAAGGGGATTGCTTTGAATCTATAGATTGCTTTTGGTAGGATGGCCATTTTTAAAATGTTGATTCTTCCAATCCATGAGCATGTGGAGATCTTTCCATTGTCTGTGATCTTCCTCGATTTCCTTCTTTAGAGGTTTGAAGTTCTTGTCATACACGTCCTTTACTTGCTCATTTAGAGTCACTCCGAGGTATTTCATAGTTTTTGTGACTATTGTGAAGGGCATCTTTTCCCTAATTTCTTTCTCTACATGTGTGTCCTTTGAACATAGGAAGGCTACTGATTTGTTTGATTTAATTTTGTATCCAGCCAAGTTGCTGAACTTTTTTATGAGCTCGAGGAGTTCTCTGGTGGAATTCTTGGGGTCACTTGAGTACACTATCATGTAATCTGCAAAGAGTGCTATTTTTACATCTTCCTTTCTGATTTGTTTCCCCTTGATTTCTGTTTGCTGTCTAATTGCTCCAGCCACGACTCCCAGTACTATGTTGAATAGGTAAGGGGAGAGTGGGCAGCCTTGTCGAGTCTCTGATTTTAGTGGGATTGCTTCAAGCTTCCCACCATTAAGTTTGATGTTGGCTGTTGGTTTGCTAATATTGCTTTTATTTTGTTTAGTTATGGACCTTGATTCCTGTTCTTTCCAGGACTTTTAACATTAAGGGGTGTTGAATTTTGTCAAATGCTTTCTCAGCATCTAGTGAGATGACCATGTGATTTTGTTCTTTGAGTTTGTTTATATGGTGGATTTCATTGATGGATTTCCTTATATTAAACCATCCCAGCATCACAGGGATGAAGCCTACTTGGTCATGGTGAATGATGGTTTTGATGTGTTCCTGGATTTGGTTTGCAAGGATTTTGTTGACTATTTTTGCATCAATGTTCCTATGTGAGATTGGTCTGAAGTTCTCTTTCCTTGTAGGGTCTTTGTGTGGTTTAGGTACGAGGTTTATTGTAGCCTCAAAAATGAGTTAGGTAGTATTCCATCTGATTTTAACTTGTGAAATAGTTTGGAGAGTATTGGTGTTATGTTCGCAATAAATATCTGATAAAATACTGCACTGAACCCGTCTGAACCTGGGCTTTTTTTGGTTGTGAAGATTTGATGACTTCTTATATTCTTTAGGTGTTATGGGATCATTTCGATGGTTTACCTATTCCTGGTTTAACTTTAGGATCTTGTATCTGTCTAGGAATTTATCCATTTCCTACTGATTTTCCAACTTTGTGGAGTATAGGCTTTTGTAGTAGGATCTGATGATTTCTTGAATTTCCTCAGTTTCAGTTATTATGTCTCCACTTTCCTTTCTGATTTTGTAAATTTGTATACTCTTACTTTGCCCTCTAGTTAGTTTGGCTAGGGGTTTATCAACCTTGTTGATTTTCTCAAAGAACCAGCTCTTGGTTTTGTTGATTCTTTCAATGGTTCATTTGTTTCTATTTGGTCTATTTCTGCCCTAATTTTAATTATTTCTTGCCATCTACTCTTCTTGTGTGTATCTGCTTCCTTTTGTTTTAGAGCTTTTAACTGTGCTGTCTAGTTGCTGATGTATGCTCTCTCCAGTTTCTTTTTGGAAGTGCTTAGGGCTATGAGCTTTCCTCTCAGTATTGCTTTCATTGCATCCCATAGGTTTGGGTATTTTGTGTTTTTGTTTTCATTGAATCCTAGAAAATCCTTAATTTCTTTCTTTATTTCTTCTTTGACCCTACTATCATTTAACAGAGCATTGTTTAGTTTCCATGTGTTTGTGGGCTTTTTGTTGTCGTTGTTCTCGTTAAAGACCAGCCATAGACCTTGGTGATCTGAGAGGATGCATGAAAGTATTTCAATCTTCTTATATTGATTGAGGCTCATTCTGTTTCCAATTATGTGGTTAATTTTCCAGAATGTGCCATGGGTGCTAAGAAGAAGGTGTATTCTTTTACTTTAGGATGATATGTTCTGTAGATATCTAGTAATTCCAGTTGGTTCATAGTCTGTGCTAGTTTTATAGTGTCCTTGTTCAGTTTCTGTTTCCATGATCTGTGCATTGGAGAAAGTGGGGTATTAAAGTCTCCCACTATTATTGTTTGGAGTGAAATGTATTTTTTGAGCTTTAGTAGGGTTTCTTTTATGAATGTGGGTGCTTTTCTATTTGGAGCATATATGTTAAGGATTGAGAATTCCTTCTGACAGATTTCCTCTGTAATGAGTAAAAAGTGTCCTTCCTTAAATTTTTTGATAACTTTTGGTTGGAAATTTACTTTATTCGATATTAGAATAGCCACTCCAGCTTGCTTCTTGGGGCTCTTTCCTTGGAAGATTTTTTTCCCTCCCTTTAACTCTGAGATAGTGTCTGTCTTTGTCTCTGAGATGAGTTTCCTGTATGCAGCAAAATGCTGGATTTTTTTTTTTTTATGTATCCACTCTGATAGCCTATGTCTCTTTTTGGGGAGTTGAGTCTATTTATGTTAATAGATATCAAGGAACAGTGGTTTCTGTTTTCTGCTATTATTGCTTTTGTAGGTTGAGATGTGTTTGTGTCTTTTTCTTCTTTTGGTTTTCTTGCTTAGGAGTTTTCTTGTTTATACTAGGATGTAGTTCCCCTCATTGTATTGGGTTTTCCACCTATAATTCGTTGTAGTGCTGTGTTTGTGGTCAGATATTGTATAAATTTAGATTTGTCTTGAATATCTTCATCCCTCCGTCTATGGTGATTGATAGTTTTGCTGGGTATTGCAGCTTGGGCTGGCACTTGTGCTCTCTTAGGGTCTGCATGATGTCTATCCAGGCTCTTTTACCTTTTTTTAGTCTCTGTTGAGAAATCCGGTGTGATTTTGATTGGTCTGCCTTTATATGTTACCTGACCCTTTTCCCTTACTGCTTTTAGTATTCTTTCTTTGCTATGGGCACTTGGTGTTTTGACTATTATGTGTCGGGAAGAATTTCTTTTTTGGTCCAACCTATTTGGACTTCTTAATGCTTCTTTTATGCTTGTGCTCATCTCATTCTTAAGGGTAGGAACATTTTCTTCTACAATTTTGTTGAAGATATTTACTGTGCCTCTTAATTGATATTCTTCTCCCTCTTCTATTCCTATTATCCTTAGGTTTGGTCTTCTCATTGTGTCCTGGATCTCCTGGACATTTTGGGTTAGGAGCTTTTTAGTTTTTGCATCTTATCTGGCTGTTTTGTTTATGTTTACAATGTTGTCTTCTGCCCCCGAGATTCTCTCTTCCATCTCTTGTAGTCTATTGGAAATGCTTGCTTCTGTGACTCCTGATTTCTTTTTTAGGTGTTCTACCTCTAGGGTTATCTTTTTTAGTGTTTTCCTTATTGTGTCAATTTCTGTTTTAAATTCCTTCTTCTATTCCTTCATTTCTTTGTTTCTGTTTTCCTCTATATCTTTGAGTTCTTTGAGTGTATTTCTTGTTTCCTCTTTAAAAGCTTCTGATTCTTTTTGCTTTTCCTCCCGTTCTTGTTTAAGGATCTATATCAGCGTCTTGAGGTATGCTTTTAGGTCTGCATCTTCTTTTTCTGGAGTGTTTGGCATTCCAATGTTTGCTGTTATGGGAGAGCTGGGTATTGTTGTTGCCAGGTTGTCTTGGTTTCCTTAGGATATACTGTCTCGCTTTCCTTTTGCCATCTTGTTGTCAGTGATATGTTCTTGCCTTTCCCTTGTATCTGGTCTGTGTCCCTGGATCTCCACTGGTCCAGGTGTCGGATGGTCAGAGTCCTGTTCTGGGCCCCAAAGCCACTGGGTGGGAACAGAAATCTCAGTGTTGGGTACCTGGATCCTGGATCAGGCGGGGCAGGGTGAGCTTTCGGTGCACACTTGGCAGAGATCTCTCTGTTCCCTGGCTGCTCAGATCCTCTTCTCACCAGTCTTTAATCCTTTGGGAACTGCTGGTCCTGGTGGCAGATGGACCGAGCCCTGTTCTGTGCCCCAAAGTCGCCAGGCGGGAACAGAGGTCCCAATGCTGGGTTCCTGGTCCCTGGATCAGGCAGGGCAGGGGCGAGCTTTCCGTGCACACTTGACAGAGATTTCTCTGCTCCCTGGCTGCCTAGATCTCCTTCTCACCAGTCTTTAAACCTTTGGGAACTCGACTTGTTAAGTCTTAATCCTGTCAGAATTCCTAAAATTATATCATTGATAATTAAGCTCTTTTATAGTGGGACTGTTATTATGTCCTTTTCTGATGGTCAAAACTGCAATGTGAACTTTGCCAGTCTCCCAAGTGTCACCAGTTAATTTCTCTTAGTAACTAGAGCTTTTTCTACTCAGAGAACATTCCAAGAGGTTGCAAAAATTAACCAAAGATCATAAAAAGTGAACAACAATTTATTATAGGTGCTAGGACAGAAGACAAAATACTGAATGGGTGTATCTATACAAAGATTCACTAATAACTTAGTTGTGGTTTTAAACCTTCAGTGAACATGTTGGAATGTGACATGTGTTGGATGTTTAGCCATATAATTACTCTTAATGGATATGAATGAAGACATTCACTGTTGTAATCTTCAGTTTATGTTTAATTTTTTTGAGTAAAGTTGTGAACATTTTAACATATGATTATATATTCTGCAAAATGTTTAAGTGTAGGATGTTTAAGTGCTGAGGACAAAGATAAGAGTCAGAATTGGGCTGAGAGTAATTGAGCTATGAGAGGGAACTGAGATGAGAACTCTTTAGACAACACTTTTTAGGCAGAACTGAACTCAACAAGAACTTAGAAGTGTAGGTATAGCTTTGGGAGAAAATGGAATGAGAGTAAGATGATTGTGACTTCAGAGCAGGAGGAGAGAGCAGGATTAGGAGAATGCAGAGTGGAATGACTTAGAAACTATATGTAACATAAGAAACTATGAAAGCAGTGTGCAGAATGCAGAGGGAACAAGGAAAGGGAAGAATAAGAAGCTGCAGAGAGCAGAAGAATCAGACAGGCTTCTCCCTACCATGGGACAGAACAGGTAGGTCCTTTCTTATAACAAGACAGGCTTAGTATTTTTAAAGATGAACAAAGTCTTTTTCTTACAACCTTGTGTTTAATTTGTTTAGCACTAAAAGGGTAGAAACTTTTTCTTTCTCTATGCCATAAAAAATGGATTTTTTTCCATCCAGAATTAGTGAGTTCTTTTTACACAGGTGCTTGATCTTTGCAAATGCATATTTAATTATGAATGTGTGTGTGTAAATATGTAATTGTGAGACTCATGGATCTTTACATGAACTCATGTGAGTTTATGCATATTTGTTTGTATAAAAGTTTTTTTCTTCTGTTTTATTCTCTTCTTCTCGTTCAGTAGAAGTTCATTTGCTGTAAACTTTTCCCTAGCCTAACAAATAAGTGGCATCTGGGCAAAATGGGAAAGGCTCTAGTAATCAATCCTTTGCTTCACCTCCTGCTGTTTAGGATGAGGTGCTAAGTGCAAAATACTGAAGTTTCTGACCTCAGAGCAACACAGAAGGCAATCCAGCTACAGTAGCATAATAGCCTTAGATGAATAAACTTTGTGTTATTATACAGCAACCCTACACATCTCCTAAAACAATGTCTTACCCTCTTCCAATACTCTTTCCTCTCTGCTGCCTCCAGAAGAACAAGAAAGAAGACCCCAGCTGGACTGGCCCCCATCACCTGGCATATCAAATGCATTGGGCATAGGTACATCATCATCTATTGAGGCTAAACTATTTCTTAGTTTGCTGCTATTGTTATTTGTTTGAAGTTTTTTGTTTCATTGGTTTGTTTGATTAGATTTTAGATTTTTGAGACAGGACTTCTCTGTGTGTCTCTGGGTATCCTAGAACTTGCTTTGTAGACAAACTGCCCTGGAATTCAGACATCCATTTGCCTATGCCTCTGAAGTGCAGAAATTAAAGGTACACTCCATCAACACCCAGCAGGTGCTCCTATGCTTCTAATGTATGAAAATGACACACTGTTTTCTTTTCATAATATGTTTTAGCTGAGATAGAATTATGTTGGAGGGATGTTTTTGTACAGTGTGTATTTGAATGCTTTGCCCCAGAGATCTGATTGACATCAGACTTGGTATTGTATTATCATTATTATAAATGTTTTCCTAACTCAATATTTTGCAAATCATTGCTCTTCATCATCTTTTGATTGGCCAATAAAGGTTTGATTTTCATATAACTGTCAGAACAGAAGAAGATGCCCTATGTCCTGAGTGAGAAAGCAAAGGTCTTATGTGGGCCAAAGTGGTCACCATGGAGTCAAAAGTAAAGATAGAGGCACCAGAGAGAGAATAAAATAGCAAGTAATGTAAAAGTTTGGGAGGTGGCTGGGACATACTCTAGGCCAGCATAATAGAGTTAAGAGAGTTCACTATCTCCCCACTTATAGTGATTGAAACCCTTTAATAAAGACAAAGGTCTCAGTATCATTATTCAGGAGAAAGGCAGAGGTAGGAAAGCCCTAAACTTTTATATTTGGCATTTAACATATTAGACAGAGATTCTAAACTGAGACAGGCCCAAGCTTAGAGCTGGAGAAAAGTTCAGGACATGGGAGCTGGACCAAAAACAGCAAGCAACTGGCAGAAGAGACCTAATGCAGCTCCTCTAAGAGCCCCTACAGTGCTAGCTGTCTGGTACTTAAATGGGGCTTATGAACAGCAGGTAGCAAAAGGAACTGAGGTCACCAACTCCAGTGAGGTTGGATGGGCAAATACTCGGGAAAAAGCTGCTACAGGTTCACCTGTCCTTGGCATGGCAGGTCAGCCCAGTCCTTTCTTGTGGGAATGCAGCAACTTAGGTTACAGCTACATAAGTGCTCCCTAGGGACAGAAATACATGGTAGATGCAGAACCACCTCTTCCCTGTGAATAAAGAGGCTGGTGTGGTTGGGCCAGCCACATCAGGATGTCTGAGCTGAATAGCTGAAGCCAGACATAGAGAAGCAGAAATCTGAGAACAGACAAACTTCTGATCAGGTAAAATGTTTGGGTTTATTATAAAATTCTGAAGAAACAAAGAGTCTTGGTATAAAACATCATAGACAGATGTTAAATAGTTTGACATTAATAAAATAAAGTCATTAAAGATAGAATTAAGCAATCTTAAAAGGACTAAGACACGTGAGGGTGAAAATAATAAATTAGGCGTTTTAACCCTATAAAATGCTATATAATATATATAATGTTTATATAATGGCTTAAAAAGAGCGCACGGAGAAGGTAATAAATAACTTTAATGAAACTTACACAATGAGTATGGCTTTTCTAATGTTGGGAAACAATTCACCAGCAGTTTCATTAACCCATAATTGCCCATTGTGTGGGTACTATCTCACTGACTGATGTTGTGGGACTGTGAAGAGTAGGCTGGTTCCCAGTTGATCTAAGGTTAGAAGCCTCAGAGACTCTGAAGGAATGGTAGGAGCTTTACCTGTTCCCAGGTACAAGGTCCCTGTCACTGAACACAGCTCCCATAGATTTGAGGCCATCAGTCATATAAGGACAATGCCTCAAGCTCCTCCCCATGTAGAGGATATGATCTGTAGTCACTTAAGTTCAAGACAGGTCTCCAGTTTAAGATCTGGAGGGTTTAGTCAATAAGCTTACCTTCCCAGACAACTCATTCCTGCAAAAGTTATTTAATCTCAGGACCACCCATAGAGATAGCATATGGTTTTACAAATCCATTTTCTACCATGACAATAAATACCTTAAAATCATGACTGTCTTTTTTCATTGGGATATGCCATGGGGAGTCATGGAAGAAGGCCTTTGCCTACAGAGCCACAGCCTTGTTTCCCATAGAAGGTCACTCTGCACTCCCACCCATGACCACCACCAAGTTTAAGCCCATGAGATGAATGAGCCAGAGCTTCCCCCCTTTTACCCTAGGCTAGATTTATCCTGAGAGACCCCAATCTGTTCTCATATCTTCCTTGGCTTTCTGCAGCACCTGCATGTCCAGGAGTCCCAGAACTTGTCACAAGCCCAAGTACCCCAGAGCCAGCTCCAGCTATCCTGAGCCTCAGACTGTACTTCCCCACTTTTGAGTGATGTCTTAGGGCTTCCTTATGTCCTGGCACTGCCTGACAACACTGTGGAGTAAGTGAGGTCAACTATCACTTTCCACTTCCCTGAGGGTCCATGCCCTATGTTGGAATCGACATAGGACCCTAAAAACATACAATGCAGATACTTTAGGGGGGAAATGTTTGATGAAGTACAGGGAATTTTGAATTTTGGAGGATTACAAATTGCCCCTGAAAAATACAAAGAAGAGATTATATTAATTATCTAGGATGTAAGATAGGTCTGCAGAATATCCAGCTACAAAATGTACAGATCAGAATATACAAATTAAAATTTTCTGGTGATTTTTCAAAAATTGTTGCAAGATATTAATTGCCTAAGACCAATAATTGGATTAACTACTCAAGAGCTAATTCATTTTTTTCAATATGTGTAAGGATTTAACTAGTACAAGAAAATTATCATCTGAGGCTGAAATGATCTGATAGAAAAGAAATTAAGAGATGCACATGTGGATTGTTTGGATCCAAAAATGTCTTATATTTTAGTTATTTAGCATTTTACTCATTCTCCCATGAGAATTATTAGACAGATAAGACAGTGTCTTAGAATGGATAGTTTTACAACAGAAACAGAGCAAAAAGTTAAAGACCCACATAGGAAAGCGTTCTGAGTTTATTCTGAAAGGAAAATTGAGACTTCATCAATTAGAAGGAATTGACCCAACAGAAATTGTCATACCATTTACTAATGCTAAAATTGCCTCATTATGGTCAGAATAAATACTAACAAAGAGTTTGTAGCAATCGGGGCAAGAGAGATTATCCACAAACGCCCTAAAGTAAAAGAACTTATTGAATTCGCCCTCACAGAGTAAAAGTGACACCAATATCTGAAGGCCCTACCTGCTATACTGATGCAAATGAATCTGGAAAGGCAGGATATAAGTTAATACAAATAAGTAATAAAGCTTAGATAAAATTAAGTAAAAATAAATGTAAAAGATCAAATAAGTAAAAAAAAAGTATGTCATTTTTATGGTATTATTAGACTTTCCAGAGTCTCTTAATATAGATACCATTGTTCAATATGCAAAAAGACTAGTTTTGCTTCTAGAAACTGCTGAATTTATTCTGCATGATTCAGAATTTTTGCTATTTATTAAAAAAATGAAAATAATCAGAAATAGAAACCATCCATTGTATGTTACACATATGGATTGAACAGGGCTTCTAGCCCAAGGCAGTGATGAAATTCATCAGCCATTAATAGGAAATACTCTAAAAGTTTCCAACTTTTGTAAGAAATCCAATGCTAACTGCAAAGATTTAAAGAAAGGTTTTTCTATCACTTGGCAACAAGCCAAGGAAATTTCATACCTGTTCTTTGTATAACCAAACTTCATTATCCACAGGGAGTAACCCATAAGTGCCCACACAAATGAAATATGACAAACGAGTGTGTTTCATTTCACAGAGTTTGAGAAAATTAAACTATGTGCACCATAATATAGACACATATTCAGGATTTCAGTGGGCAACTGCTTTAAGTTCTGAAAAGTCTGATTATGTAATTGCATGTTTATTCCAAGTTATGGATATTGTGGAAATAGCTGTACAAATGAAGACTAACAATGTTTCAGCAAATATCTCTAATAGAATGAAAAGTTTTTTTGCATATTACCACATAAAGCATATTGCAGGTAGATCACATAATCCTACAGGACAAGGAGTTATAGAGTGACCTATCAGTACTTTGGAAGAGATGTTTAATTTACAGGAAAGGGTAAAAAAGACCCCCGAGATAGATTACATAGTTCTTTATTAATTTAAAAAATTTAAATTTTGGGGGCTGGAGAGATGGCTCAGTGGTTAAAAGCACTGACTGCACATCCAGGTGTCCTGAGTTCAAATCTCAACAACTTCATGGTGGCTCACAACCATCTATAATGAGATCTCATGACCTCTTCTGTTGAATTTAGTTGTATTCAGCACAGTGCACATGCCTTGTGTGCTCTAATGTTGCAGAGAAAGCTTGAAATGTGATATATTGATACAGGTTAGTGCAGAAATGTCTATCACCTTTGAAAGTGTAAATGTTTACAGAGCAAAATCGCCAGACACCACAGAAGACAAGGCAAGTAGCCCAGATGATCCTACCTTTCAGCCTGCCTCAGTACCTGATTCCTCAAGAATCTGCATCTAGAACAATTTCAAAACAGCTAGCTGAGATGGTCCAGCCTCACAGATTGTTCCATCCATTATTTCAGATCTCTGCACTTTCCCATCACACAGAGACTGGACAAGAGCTAGCTCTCACAGAGTTTGGTCATTATCTAAATTTTCTTAGGATGTCCAAAATACAGCATCACCCACACAGCAGGAAACAATTGAAAGAGAATAGCATATCATTTGCAAGAAATGGAGTTAATAGTTTTAGGTCATTTGGTGGGTAATCTGTGCTTGTCATAATTTAAATGATGTTGTTCATGAGTCCTTAATGGATTTGGTCAGGGAGAAAACAAAGTAAAGGTTAGATTCAGAGATTTCTTTCTCTTTCTCTTTTGCTTTATTGGACCTTTCTTTTCTGCCTAGAGTTAGGGAAAAGAGAGGAGAAGGGATGAAAAGCAAAACAAAGAGAAAAAGGAAGAAAATAGGAGAGACTGCAGGAATAATAGGGTAAAAGGGCAGATTATGGAATTTATTTTCAAGCGAAAGAAAACCAATAACCCAAAGATTTCTATACTGGTTTTGAAATTGGTATATTGGTACAAGTTTAAGGTTATTTTTGCTACAATTGTGATTTAAATCTTGTTTAAAGTATTGCAAGGACGCAACTCATCTATCAATGTAATGTGAAGTCCTAGTCTTTTAAAGCTGTTATTGAAAATTCTTTAGGAAAATTAAGAAATGCAAGTTAGCACTCAGTCAATCAAACCTATGGCTGTGTTAGGTAATAGTTTAGATAAATACAGAAAAAAAGCTTTATTTAGAATCCTATATATGTTTGCAAATTAATCAGAGAGTTCATCCTAATTAGATATTCTATAAAGTGATATATGGTCTTCAAATTCCTCAGAGATCTACAGAAAATGGCCTTTAAGGATGTTTTATTCACAAAATGCCTTTCATGACAGTGAAACATCTCTTCTCCTGGCAGCACCCCCATACTTCTTCAAAGAAACTGATGGGTATTGACGAACCCCCATGTGAAATTTGTTTCAAATGTGGAAAGCTACCTACTGGGCAAGAAACTGCCCTTGCCTCAACCACAGAGAGCATGTTATCCAAGCAACAGTCAAGCAGAAAACAGAAGAAATCAACTGCTGGACTTTACAAGAACAAGGTAGGCAACTCCTTCATAACCCTTACTTCATAGAAACATCTATCATATTCTGAATCAGAAGACCAAAGATGGATGACCTAATGTTGCATAGGAACCTTCTAAGCCAGGTAGCTCTGTCATTTCTACTGTTGGAAGGTGATTAATATGCTTGAACAATCCAAACGAGTTGTTTAGGATTAAAGAAAATAATTTAAAGTTTACAAAGATATTTAAAGCCTAATCAATGCAAGTTATGATAGAAAATGACTTAAGTACAGAACATGAACTCATCATGTTAGAATAAATAGTACTTCATCCAAGGTTGCCAAATATAAATGAATCAAGTATCTGCCCAGTTGAAATTCTGCAATCCTTTTAATAAATACAAAGGTCTTTATGTTATTATTTGGGAACAGGTTCAGATATAGAAAAGAACTGAACTTTCACAGAATCTTATCTTTTCCTCTCATTTTTTCATTCCATTGACCTTTCCAAGATTACCTCCTACCAACCTCTCCCATGCACTGATTATCATGTTAATGGCCTTTATTTTATTTTATTTTATTTTATTTTATTTTATTTTATTTTACTCTATTTTATTTCAGGGAGGTCACTGTTGTAGGTCATAGGGTTTGTAGCTAGGTGATCTTGATGACTAATTTCCACTTGGATAGCTTTCCTCCAGAGTCCCCTCAAACACCATGAATACTGGTCAGTAGTTAGACATCAGCTGGGTTTCTGGTGGTTTGTTCATATATTTAGTTGGCATATCATCAACAGAGCCATTAGGCTAAGGAGAGTAAGCAGTAGCATTGGCAAATAGCCCACAATGCTTGGGGATTCTGACTGATGTGAGGTGGAATGTCAGGGTTGTTTTTGTTTTGCATTTCCCTGATGACTAGGGATGTTGAGCCTTTCTTTAGGTGCTTCTCAGCCATTCGATATTTTTCAGTTGAGAATTTTTTGTTTAGCTCTGTATCCATTTTTTTAAATAGGATTGTTTGATTCTCTTGAGTCTAACTTCTTGAGTCTGTTTTATTTTGGATATTAGACCTCTATCCAATGTGGGATTGGTAAAAATCCTTTCCCAGTGTGTTGGCTGCCATTTTGGGTTTTTTTGTTTTGTTTTGTTTTTTGACACTGTCCTTAGCCTTACAGAAACTTTGCAATCTTATTAAGTCCCATTTATTGATTCTTGATCTTAGATCACAATTTTCTTCAGGAAAATTTCTCCTGTTCCTACATGTTCTAAGCTTTTCCCCACTTTTTCTTCTAATAGTGTCAATGTGCCTGGTTTTATGTGGAGTTGTTAGATCCACTTGTACTTGAGCTTTGTACAAGGAGATAAGAAAGGATCAATTTGCATTCTTCTGCATGCTGACTGCAATTATTCACTTCTTATGTATAGAAAGGGCAGAAAGAAAAATTGATTAGTTATATTAGGTTATGCAGCTAATATTTTTTTCATTGCAAAATCTCTCTATGCTTCACTGTTTCTCATAGTCTATATAATTTCTTAAATTAATTTCTTACTTTACTTATTTATTTAACTTTATGGTACTGGTGATTGAAAACAAACCTCACTTATGCCATGTACATTTTCTAGAAGAAAAGATATGGTGACAGCCAAACTCATGAATTTCATTTAACATTTGTAGTTTTCAGTAATGAGTTTTTGTTCTCTCTCATGATACAGCTGACAACTTCCTCCCTGTGTGGTATAATTAACATTTGGTTCATGTAGAAAGTCTCTATTAAAGCACTGATTTTTCTAATCCTTTTTCTGAAGAGGAACAAGTATTCAAAAGTGTTGCTCAATTTATTAATTACCTAAAGTAAGTGTCATACTCAAAGTCACAATATTTTATTTTATAAAAAGTGAAATTATTGTAGCTCACATTAATAGAAATCAAAAGCATTCCTCTAAATTTATTGAAGTTCAGAAAAATCACAAAATTAGTGTCTTTTCTGGTTCAATATTAAAAAACTAAAAACTAGTAAAACTTAAAGTCACATTATCATGTTGAATTTAATTGAAATCATGTAAATAAAGTGCTTCATAAAAGTTAAAGTTTTATTTGCGTAATCAAAATTATAGCACCATAAGGTTGAATTGATAGTAACAAAAAAACCTATCTAAATATAATATAAATTTCTCCATTGCAAAGCTTTAATTAATAAAATCCTTTCAGAAAATATATAAGTTGGATTTGTTGATTGTGCAAGGTATAACTTACCATGTAGAATTTAAAAATGAATACACCCATATGCAGGCATATTAATATTTCTGGAATCTCAGAGTTAGAACTAATCTATGGCATTTTCATGCATAAAAAGTTTATAATTCTGTAAAAGATAAAATATGGTATTAAAATTTTCATTTACGTTTCAAATTGAAGGTGATTCATAGGTCAAATTGCAGCCGCAAAATAGTATAGTGTAATCTGATAAATCCACTATATTCCCAAAAATTGAAATAAAATGCATAAACAGTGTTTATTATGTTTAATGTTTACACACCAAAAAACTTTGACTATTTATTACTACTCATATAAATGTTTTTTGAGAATTTACCAGAAATTCTCATCTTTCATTCTTAAATGTTCACCTCAAATAATGCTAATAATTAACCTACATCTTCATCCAAAGCAATACTAATAGAATACAAATAAAATTTACCTCCAATTTCCATAATAATCGCTAAGATTTACATAAAATTTACATAATAACAATTGTAATTAAGACCATTATAATAATGGCTATAAAAAACAGCTGTCATAAATAGCATACACTGTAACATGTTTAGCAGAGGCAGGACCTTCAAGTTGTATACACATTTATTTTATTGACTCATTTTCTTTGAAATGTTTTTATGTAAATAGTCATTTATGATATTCATGCCAAATTTCACATAGCTTTTGAAGTAGTTTACTTTTTTGTTGAGAATAATATTATCTATCCTTATAATACAAGGAAAAAAATGTACAATGATTCAATTCCGAGCAACACCTCAGAGGACATGTAAAGAAGAGCCCAGTTATTGGTTATTCAATACCAAACACTCAACCTGAAAACATATATGCAAGTCCAATTCTATAGACTGAGCAGGATAAGTGTGTGTGTATGTGTATGTATGAATGTCAGGATTGTATCTCATCCCATCCTTGCTAATATCTGCTGTAATTTAGTGATTTATTTCAAAGTGATTTTTCTACTTTGACATTTTACTAGGTTTCCATCTAGAATGACTAATTCTATTTAATCTGCTAATATCAGCAGTAAATAGAAGCACAGATTAAACTGCAAACAATATTTCTTTACATGGATAGTAGTTAGAGATGAAAAATTAGTACAATCAATAGAAGTAAAATTATATCTAACCATGTGTCCTATAGTTATTAACATTCTGATACCATGGCTTTTGCTGTATAAAAATGTTTAGATTCATAAGGAATAATAAAAATATATAAATATTGTTTACTCTTACAGGCATTTTTTAAAGAAAAAAGTCAGTTTGACTAAGAAGACCTATTATTAATATTCTATTTTATTTATTTTTATAAGATACTTTATGTATTTACATTTCAAATGTTATTCCCTTTCCCCCTCATATTTCTAAAGAAATAAAACAGTAATCATGGAATGGAGAAGTAGACCTTGAGAGGATACAGAAAATATTGAAATGAATATGTTCCAAAAACATTGATACATATATGAAATACTCAAACATTTGATAAAATATATTTATAAAGAGAAAATTTCAGAGCAAGGATAAATAAGACAGAAAGTTGCTATTGAAGACACTCCCTAAAGGAAAAGGAGATTGAATTTAAGCCTAATAAGTCGAAAGAGGAGAGAAGTTATTGAACAATGGTGGTAGATTGGAAGTACTAGCATATATTAGGGTGAGATTTGTCACTGTAATTAAACCAATTATGTTTGCTAATTAGAGCTCATCAAAGAAATGCTGTTATCATCCACAAATATTGAGGGATAATTGTTACAAATCCGTAGACTCTTTTATGTCCAACCCTAACTGCAGTCTTAGATCTGCAATGCCTCTCACTTCCTGGGAGGCACAAGGTCTAAGGATTGACAGTTCTCCTGGAGAACTTCCTATGTGGAGTTTCATAACCTACTATATGGAGTTTCATAACCAATGCAATGTTTGATTTCAAACTCTGCCACTAGCAGTCTGTGTGACCTCACTACAGCTATTTGAACCACCTAAGCTTGCATTTCCACATTTAAAAAATGAAGCCTTTTACATCTGCCTTGCAGGGTTTTATGAGGATTAGAGATAAGGTGCTTAATGTTTAGAACAGTGCCCAGCATGGCAAAGACATCCAGTAACAAACAATAGTTTCAAGCCCTGAAGCTAATCCCTCTTGGAACTAGTCTGAAGAGATCTCTAATCCTTGTCAAATCCAAAAGTATCTGTTTATCTGAGATGAGGTCTGATTTTCTAAACATTCACAACCTTCACAGAAATAAAACTCACATAAATGATTACAGAAATATGACTAAAGTAACACACTTCCAGTAAATTCTAGTATTATCTGTACTAATTTTAATATAAAATAAGTAGACCACTATGTCCTCCTTGATGTAAAATTATACATGATCCAATTAACTATAGCATATTACCCTCTGATTTCTTGGAAGCAATATGGAGACAGGTAACTCATGATTAGAGTCACAAGTGTAGTTGGAAAGGAAGAGAGAGATACTTGGCAGGCCTATCTAGAAAATTGCCTTCTGAACAGAATGGTAGATCTAGTGATGATAAGGTGTCCAGTGGCAACTGTCTCCTAGAAAGAAGGATATCCATTCTAACTGGGGCAAGTGGTACAAGCTCATCATGCAAAAGGAAACCTTTCTGGCAGAGAAGAGAATCCAATGCTTCTTTAAAGTTTTGTTTTGCTATGTGTATGTATGAATGTTCTGGTGCCTTAGCCCTCTGTGTACTCAAAGCTGCTGGAGTCCAAAAGAGGTCATCAGAACCCCTGAAACTGCTTTCCATAGACAATTGTTAATGGCCATGTTAGTTGTAGCAAGCAGACCTGAGTCTCTGCAACAGCTATAGAATCCTAACCCAGCCGTGTCCTCTGATGGGACACAAACAACTCATGGTGAAAGGATACCTTCCACCAAGGACATCAAAAAGGACTCCTGAATGCACAGTGAAAGAATTCTGGACTGCTTCCTAGTAATGAAACTTTGGGTCATTTGCAAATGTTGACAGCCATGTTCATTTTGAGAATTCTGGGTAAGAAATGTTAATGTCCTCTTGGAACTGAACCTCAGGGTAAAATTATGGCCTTCATTTCAAGTGAATGGGTGTATGTGTTGTCTCTAGGCTGAGAAAAGAATCCACAAAAAATGCAGAAGTGATCTATTAGGGAATACAGGAAAATGATACATTTGAAGAAGGGTAGAGAGAGCCAACAATAGAAAGAAAATTTAGGTACTAGAAGCAGCAGTAGGTAAAATTTCAGAATCGGACTGTGAGTATTATAGAACAAAGAAAAAAAAGGATTTATGATAAAAAAAAAATCGCAATCCACAATGAGATCATTAGGCTGAAAAGAAGGTCAGCAGGAAACAAGAGCCATCTGAAACTAGTGCACTGATCATAATTTTAATCCATAGGACATATCCTTAGCCCGGTATGTCACTCTACATGTGACTCTGTGTTCCCTGTCTTTTGGTTGTGTGTGATATGCACAATCATCCTATCTTCCCTTGTTCTTTCAATTTCAAACAGACCCACCAGGGTTGGAAGCAACATTACAAAAGGATAAAATGTGCTGACAGATAGTGGGATGCTTCCTAGCTGTCACATTTAGAATCCCTTTGCACAAATAACCAAAAACAAGCCAGTAAACTGCTCAAGATTATGCTCCAGTGGTGGGATTCTCATGTGATATTCTGAAGTCCAAGACAACATATAAAATACAGACTCATCTGAGAAATTTCTAACATAACCTTTAAGTGCTTCATGATTCCAAATGTTCTTCCATAACATTCATGCTAGAGGGCTAGTATCTTACCTTACCTTTTAAAATACTCATTTTTTTTCTTTCTGTAAGTTAAAAAATTAGAATTAACAGGGCAGCGATTGAGGGAACTTATAGTATTATAGTATTTGTCACTTCATTTCTAATTTTGATATGAAATAAACCATGCCAAAAACTCCTCTCAGAAGAGTTCCTTTTTTTCTTTTTCTTTTTCTTTTTTTTCAGATGGCATTGTGCTTCTGCGTACAGAATTGCTTCTGGAGGAAAACAGCTATAATACAAAAACCATGTTTGCTGTATGCCTGAAACGGCTTCCAAATGGATTCTGCCATCAAATCAAATTTCTCATAGTTCAAATAGATATTTTCTTGAAGTCTCCTATTATTTCATGGGCTCAAATGACATCTCTCAGTGCATTTGTGCTTCTGTAAGAGAAAGCCACAGACTGGGCCATTTATGAAGGATAAGCATTTATTTTCTCAGAGTTCCACAAGCTTAAAAGTTCAAGATCAGTGAGAGAAAGGTTCCATTGTTCAGCCAAGGTTGCTCTTCGCTTCACAGAAGGTCTCATGGAATTGCCTGTCAGTGTGGAAGAAGACTTCCTCCATGGTAGAGAAAAAGAGACAAACAGAGATAGTGCCAAATGAAATCTCCTTTCAAAAGACCTTGATCTTGGACATGAGAAAGGAGCCCCCATGATTCAGTTACATCTGAGTAATAAAACACTATAGATTAAATTTCATTTCTGAATTTTGGAGAAGACATGTTGAAATCATAGATATATGCTGCATAAAATATAATTTTCTCTGAGGAATGCATATTCTCTTTTCCAATAAGGGGTATAGTATTCTTCTAGCAGTATATGGAAATCAAATAGTGACTGACTTTTTTTCCAGAAGCTTGATGAGTTAAGTAAAGTTACTCCATCTTATACTTTATCTTCTATTTCCTCCTTTATAGCCACTGCTCCTGCTTTTACATCTTTATTTTTGATTTTCCTCTCTCTCCCTCCCTCCTTCCTTCTCTCTTTCTCTCTCTTTCTCTCTCTCCCTCTCCCACTGACTTCCTGCCTCTCTTCTTTTTCCTATCTGTGGATTTGACAGACTGTTTTATTGTGAACAAAGCATATTAATAAAGCAGAAAACAGTGTCAATGTTATAATTTAATGTAAAAAATCAAAAGCTCAAATATTAATATTACTATATTTAATGAAATAAATAAATTTAATTTTTCCTATATGATTTTATAATATCTGTTCATTCCTGATAAACAAAAACAACTGTATTTAAAAGAAACAGGTATTTGTCAAGGGGCAATAAACGTCCTCCTTAGTAATTAAATATACAAAAAATTATGTATATAGTCATCTTTCAATATGTGTAACATACTTTGAATTACAGATTTCTAAAATGGTACTTTAACAATATCTTCATTTTTTAACATGAAACATTGTTTTTGGTTTCATATATTGTACTCTTTGAGGACTGAACACATGATGTTTGATTTCAATTCTATTTACACAATTCTATAATTTATTGAAAGAAACTAAACTGAAATACTGTCATGATTATTTTCTTATGTAAGGTAGAAGTACTTTTATACAGTACTCTGGGATCTTGTTTTCTCCTCTCTTTCTATTCCCAGATCAGCTCCAACTCTCCACCCATTCAAATTCACAATCTATTTAAAAATTAAATGGGCATCTTAAAAAAACTGGATAGGAATAAAGAAATAATCAAGAAGGAAAGAAATCAAAGAAATAGTTAAATACAGACGTACACACATACACAAACATACACAAACACACACAATTTCCATAAGAACACAAAAATGTCTTTATCAGAGCCTCCAAATGAAAAGGGAATTTTAAAAAATTATCTCTGATGCTTTTGTTCTAACAGTGGTTTTCAATGACTGAATTTTTTAACTTCAAAAAGATGTAGCAATGATTAATTTCATAATTAAACATTAGCCACAGTCTGATGTCCTAGAAAACAAGGCTGAATTGAGTGAGATTCCATGGGGGCTGTGAGGAAGGGGGCCAAAAAACAAAATTCACATTAACCCAAGTCAGAGTGTAGGTGAGACAGAAGCCATTGCAGAAGGTACCGACTTTCTACTCTACATGCCTTTTACCATTTAAAATAAATTAGACAAATTAATTTGTCAAAATTAGCATCTGCATTTTATTATTTACTGATGTAATTTTAACATTTAACTGAAGACATCCACTTTAACCATAAAAACATAGTTTTCAAAATTTATCTGCCAGAAATGCTTATTATTAGTAATAGTAACACAAATATAATTTATCAGACTGGATATGATTTAGCCTTTAAAACTCTATGACTTATAACAATGCCTGTCTATGAAAAACTACAAAAAGTTAAAATATATATATATATATATATATATATATATATATATATATATATATATATATATATATAAATGTGTGTGATCAATATTTCCTGTTAAAGACTTTCTAAGTATTTATCCATATAAAGCATAGCACAGAATTTAATTAGGGCCACCCAGGATGAACTTTGCACCACTCTCCTTTAGTGTCTTTTGACTTTTAGACATTTATTAAATAAGAAGAAAAAAAAAAAAAACACTTTGAAAACCATGGAATCTTTGACACATTTGAAGTACTTAAGCTTTAAGGAACCTATTTTAGATGAAATGAGAACCCTCGCTGATCCTGGCCCACTTTTAGAGACACATTCAAACCCCAAGCTTTTGTTATTTCTGAAGTCAGTTGTTAAGCAATTTTCCTTTGTATTTCCCCATTCTCCCTTAACAGACCCACTTCTAAACACTCACCTGGTTTGTAAGGGCATTTCTGGGGAAAAAAAAAAAAAAAAAAAGAAAGTACAGTTATAAATTTTCTTTCTCACTCCTAAACTTACAGAGTAAATCCTTCTGTAAAAATTTTAAGGCTGGGATTGCAGAAATCAAAACTGGAGTTCTACAGTAAGTGTGATATAAACACCCATCAGATAATCACTGACATTATTTGGCATTCCTCTGATATCATCACAGATTTCTGGACATCCTGCACTTTCTTAGATTTCACAGTGAAGAACGAGAACACATTGGTTCTGGGAATGGTCATAGTTCTGTTGAACCAATGTTACCTTCTGTTCCTTTTCTTTGAATCAACAACAATAAGGATTTGGCTCCAGCTGTGAAATACATCTTTCATGAACACCAGTCTACTAGAAAGTAACAATGAGCAATTGACACCACGGCTTAGAAGAAAGCACTGTTTCCTACATAAGGAATATGCTTCTTAAGTTGTTTTCTGTCCTTTGCTATTAAAGAGAACAACAATATTTCAATATGAAAAGAATATTTGATTATGGAGTTCCCATCTTCAGAGGAGAAGCTTTAGAAAACATCAAGTAAGACAGGGAAAGATTTTGAGAACAAGAAGAGCAAGAGGAAGGACACAAAGTAGTATCTTCTTGATAGGATAGGAATGTTATATCCATGTTGAAATACCATTACATGAATGTTATAAACATGTTGAAATCTCAACCAAGTATAGGCCTGAACAAGATGTGCACACAAGTGATACCAGAGAACATCCCACTATAGATTGGAGAAAGGGTCACAAAGACATATACCTAATTTAAAGTGCTTCAAGTAACATAAATGCTAAGAAGAGAGAGGATTTTTGTTTTTCTGTTTTGTTTTGTATTGTTTTGTTTTGTTTTTTGGTCAGGAATAATTGCCTTGATAGGTTGGCCATTCCCAAGAAGGCAGCCTTACACACACACACACACACACACACACACACACACACACACACACACCAGGGAATAATAACTGCATTCAATAGGCTTGACATGTATAATCCATTAACAGCTGTAAAAGAAAAAGACATGGAGTAAGCTGGAGAGATGGACAAAATGATCAAAATATTTATATTAAATAATAAAAAGAAATAGGAATAAAAAACTTAAAAATCTACTCATAATCATTAGCAGGGTATCATATAAACATTACAAATGTGAGAAATTCTAAGAACAACTATCAGAGTTTATTTTTTTCATCTTCGTATTAGTCATCTGAGCAAAAATTATTCAGAATTTTACCATTATGTGAAAGTTTAACTTTCTCAGAAACATCATTGTTAACATGTGATCATGACAGGCAATATAAATCTTGTCCAGTGACAATCATGAGCAGAAGTAGTTACTTCATACAGAGAAATTTTCAGATTTAATGACATCATAATATTGTTTGTTCTGGTTATTAAAAGTGTAACATCAACCTTTATTTTTAAAAAGTAACATGCAAATATTTCCTTGTTGATTTGTATATGTGTTGTTGAGAGTAAAATATTTCATTTAACCAAATAGATCTTTAGCAATTGCATGTAATTGAGTATATATAACATGAGTAACCTAACATTGAAACAAAGATTTATTGTATTTAATCTTTCACTTATTTTATAAATTCTCAGTGCACCAGTATTCTGCCATATTATTGGTTCTTAGTGCCTTTGTGGATACAGGGAAGTATGAACACCAGAGTCAAATTTTGGAAAAATTATAGAAACATTAACAGGTATGAAAATATTCACTCACTTTCTGAGAAAGATGAAGAAATACTGTCTTGGCAGATTTGCCTGAATTCTTCTTAGATGCTAAAATGACACAGTCCTAAAAGTAGATCATAGTCTGGATATCCAGCAGTAATGGAATATTCTAATTCCACCCAAGTCCTTTCATTGCTTGCATCTAAACACAATAATTACATTACTGTGCTTTATTGTACAAATCCAAATTAACAGAGTTTGTTTCTGAAAAAGAGTAGTAAATGTTATATCTACCTTCTCTCCAGCTCAAAAAAAAAAAAAAAGCAGAATCCATCTTTGGAGAAAAGAAAATAAATGTTCCTCCTTCATTTCGTTGAAAATAAAGTACCTCTTAGAAGGAGCTAAGTAAATCAACATTAAGTTCCAATCAAGGAGATTTTTGTTTTACCTGTACTACAAAATTATTCCATTTTATCTAATTTCTTTGAAAAGTATAGATGTATTTTCAGAAATCTCTAATTTCTCTTTCAGAAAAAAATTAAACAACTTGCCTCCAAATCCCACAGCTGTGTAATTATAATTGCTAATGTACCTTCAATTGATTAGTATATGGCTAGAATAGAACATTTCATTGACCACTTATAGAAATCATATTTATATAACAGAGCATTGGTTAGTATACAGTGTCATATTACTTGACATATATGGTCAACAAAATAATCTCTACCATATCTTGAAGGGTTTACTTGCTTAAATAGAAAATAAAATTTTACTGGGAAAAAAAAGCCATGTGGACCACCAAGTTTATTCAAACATTTGTTCTAATGATAAAATTCTCAATCTGATGATAAATACCTGAATAGAGTGGAAGAGATGGGTGGAAATGTTTCCACTTAAAAGAAAATCTCTTCTTCAATAGACAGATATTGGAGGAGGTTAAGATTTCTGAAAATACTGACAGAATTTAATAACACATCATGTGGTTCATTAATATGAGTTGTTAATAATGCATTGTGTGAAATTGTGGAACCACACATTGTAAAATAAAAAGAGTTTGCAGTTTCACTTTAACTAGGTACATTTAATATCTCAATCACCACAATTGAATGAATAACTGTTTATTGACAATATAAAGTATAAATTTGTTCCTCATGCAGTTTTGTGAGGAAATGCACAATGAAATAAATAAAAAGTTATCACAGCTTTACACATAGAGACCATAAACTGCTCACCAATGGTAACAAGGGATAAATGGCAGAGTAAAGATTTGAACTTAATCTAATTACTATTAAACAATGTTGCTGGCCAGAAGCCAATGGGAGGCAGATGTCTTAGTGTGTGTGAGACACTGGTAACTGAACTTGTGTACATCCATAAACAGATACTTAGAAACCAATATAAAAATATGGCACAGTAATGTATTTATAGTCTTTTCAATTTGTTTTTGGAGCACAAAGATTCCAGTTGACAATGTTTTGTGATTTTTTATTTGTTTGTTATTGATCATTTTGGGAATTTTTTATCATTCACCCCAATCCCATTCACTTCCCAGTCCTTCTGTAATCGTCCTCATCTTGTAACATCCTCCTCCTGTAAAAGAAAATAAAAATATAGTAAAAATTAAAATAAATAAACCATCTCACTTACCCCTCTGGGCAATGACCTGCTCCTCTATCAACCACAGACCTCTCTTTCATAGCTGCTCCTTCTTTAGTTCTTCTGTGCACGTGTTATTTTGCTCCTTCATCCCCTCCCTCCACCACTTATCTCTCACATTAATTCCTCACTGTGACATTGGAAAATGTAGTATGTCAGGCAGTATATTCTTTTGCCCAAACATTTTACAAATGTTCATTCTGGTTCAAGACATCCGCCTTCTACTACACTGTGAATAATGGTGTTTCATTGAAACACCTCTTGACTGTTGCCCTGAGTCAGGTAGATCCTGTACTTTTAGTTCTGCAGTACTGGCCTCTTCATGCACTTCAGCAGTGCAGATATGGGGAAAGAATTGTTTGAGTGGGGGAAACTCAAAGCTCTGAATCTCGTCTAAGTGGTTCTTAACAACACATTATGTTTTATAATGCATTGCTCACAAAACTGTAGTTTGAGAAATCTTTGAGGAATATTAGGAAAAGAAGCAAAGTGAAATAAAAGGAACTTATGTATTTAGTGTGTGTGTGGATGTGTATGTGTACATGCATGTGGATGCATGTGCTTGTGTGTGAATGCAAATGTATACCATGGTACACATTGGGAAGTCAGAGGAAGACTGTCAGTTGTTGGTTCTCTCCTTTTACCATGTTTGCCTAGGGGTCTAATTTAGGCCATCAAATTTAGTGGCAAGCACCTTTACCCCAAACCATTTCATAGGTCAGATTTCCCTGGAGATTATATATTGTTCAGATTATAGAGGTTCTCAGCATTTGAGCATGATCATTTTGGGGTGAGGTATCAGATATTCCACATATCAATTATTTAGATTACATTATCAGTAACAAAATTCATCAAAGTTACAAAATAGCAGTTATTAAGTAGCAATGAAGTAATTTTATAGTTGGGGTTAAGCACAACATGAAAAACTGTGCTAAAGGGTTGCAACATGAGTAATGTTGAGAACTACTGGGTTTAGAATATAAATTATTAGTGAATTCTAGCAAAAACTAGCCTTAATACAATAGGTTAAGTTCCACACATAGAGAATTTATTGTTACTGAGTTAAATTATGACAAGTCAAGTGAAGCATATTGATTTGTTTCTCATTATTATATAATGTGGTAATACAGTTACATATTCTTTGAAACTCAGACCTTAGTCTGGAATCCAAATATCACTAGATATTTTACCAAAATTTCTGTCAGACATACTAATTATTTTTTAAAATAATAGGGATATCCAGGGACATAGGCCTGGTGAGAAGGCATTCAGAGCAGTCGGGGTGCAGAGATATATCTGCCAAGCATGCTGAAAGCCCCCCCTCCCTGCACGCTTGAATCAGGGAACCAGTAACTCTGCATTGGGCTGTTCCCAGCCAGAGGACTTTGAGTGCAGAACAGGTGCTCAGACCATTTGCCACCAGGAATAGCAGAGATCCAAGGATACAGGCCAGGTGAGAAGGCATTCCAAGTACCCAGGGAGCAGGAGATCCAGGGATACAGGCCAGGTACAAGGGAGAGGCAAAAAGCAATCACTGACAACAAGACCACCTATAAACACAGAAAAAAAAGATGGCAAGAGGAAAGCAAAAGAACGTACCCCAGGGAAACAAAGACAACCTGGCAACACCAGAACCCAGCTGTCCCATCACAGCAAGCAGCGGAATGTCAAATATTCCAGAAAAAGAAGACTCAGACCCAAAGTCAGACCTCAAGGTGATGATAGAGATCCTTAAAAAAGAACAGGAGGAGAAGGATAAAGAATGAGAAGCTTTTAAAGAGGAAACAAGAAAAACACTCAAAGAACTCAAAGAACTAGAGGAAAACAGAACCAAAGAGATGAAGGAATGGAAGAAATAATTTAAAATGGAAATGGACACAATAAAAAAAACACTAAAAGAAACAAACCTAGAGGTAGAAAACCTAAAAAAGAAATCAGGAGTCACAAATACAAGCATGTTTAACAGACTACAAGAGATGGAAGAGAAAATCTCAGGGGCCAAAGACAACATTGAAAACATAGACAAAACAGTCAGAGAAGATACAAAAACCAAAAAGCTCTTAATCCAAAATGTCCAGAAGATCCAGAACACAATGAGAAGACCAAACATAAGGAAAATAGGAATAAAAGAGGGCAAAGAATATAAACTAAGGGGCACAGTAAATATCTTCAATAAAACTCTAGAAGAAAACTTCCTTACCCTTAAGAATGTGATGACCATGAGCATAAAACAAGCCTACAGAACTCCAAATAGGTTGGACCAGAAAAGAAATTCCTCCTGACACATAATAGTCAAAAGAGCAAGTGCCCAAAGCAAAGAAATCATACTAAAAACAGTAAGGGAAAAAGGTCATGTAACATACAAAGGTAGACCAATCAGAATCACACCACACTTCTCAACAGAGACTATGAAAGCTAGAAGAGCCTGAACAGATATCATGCAAACACTAAGACAGCACAAGTTTCAGCCCAAGCTGCTATACCCAGAAAAACTCTCAATCACTATAGATAAAGAGACCAAGATATTATAAGAAAAAACTAAATTTACATAATATCTGAACATAAACACAGCACTACAATGAATTATAGGTGGAAATCCCAATACAATGAGGGTAACTACATCCAAGTAAAAACAAACAAACAAAAAAAAACAAAAACAAAAACAAAAACAAAAACAAAACAAACAAACAAACAAACAAAAAAAAAAAAACTCCTAAGCAAGAAAACCAAAAGAAGAAAGACATATAGGCACAATTCAACAGCCAAAAGCAATTCCTTGATATCAGTTAACATAAATAGATGCAATTCCCCAATAAAACGATATAGGCTATCAGACTGGATACATAAAAAAAAAAAAAAAAAAAAAAAAAAAAACCTCAGCATTTTGCTGCATGAAGGAAACTCATCTCAGAGACAAAGACAGACACTATCTCAGAGTAAAAGTTTGGGAAAAAAAACCTCCAAGCAAACAGCCCCAAGAAGCAAGCTGAGTGGCCATTCTAATATCAAATGAAGTAGATTTTCATCTAAAAGTTATCAAAAAAGATAAAGAAAGACACTTTTTACTCATTACATGGGAAATTTGTCAGGAGGAACTCTCAATCCATAACATATATGCTCCAAATACAAAAGCACCCATATTCATAAAAGAAACCCTACTAAAGCTCAAAAAATACATTGTGATCCACACAGTAACATTGAGAGTCCTCAATACCACACTTTCACCAATGGAAAAATCATGGAAACAAAAACTGAACAAGGAAACTGTAAAACTAGCAGAGGTTATGAACCAACTGGAATTAAAAGATATCTACAGAACATCTCAAAAACTGACCACAAAATTGGTCACAAAAAGAGCTTCACTTGATATAAGAAGATTGAAATACTCCTATACATTCTTTCACATCACCATGGTCTAAGGCAGGTCTTTAATAACAACAAAAAAAAAAAAAACAAAAGCCCATATACACATGAAAACTAAACAATGCTCTATTAAACCATATCAGGGTCAAAGAAGAAATAAAGAAAGAAATTAAGGATTTCTAGAGTTCAATGAAAACGAAAACACAACATACACAACTATGGGATGCAATGAGAGGAAACTCATAGCTCTGAGTGATTCCAAAAACAAACTTGAGAGAGCATACACCAGCAACTTGACAGCACAGCTAAAAGCTCTAGAAGAAAAGAAAGCAGATACACTCAAGAGAAGTAGACAGCAAGAAATAATCAAACTTAGGGCAGAAATAGACCAAATAGAAACAAAAAAGAACCATCGAAAGAATCAACAAAACCAAGAGCTGGTTCTTTGAGAAAATTAACTAGATTGTTAAACCCTTAGCAAGACTAACTAGAGGGCAAAGAGAGAGTATCCAAATTAACAAAATCAGAAAGGAAAATGGAGAAATAACAACTAAAACTTAGGAAATTCAAGAAATCATCAGATCTTATTACAAAGCCTGCTCAACAAAGCTGGAAAATCTGGAGGAATTGGATGAATTCCTAGAGATATTCCAGATAATAAAGTTAAACCAGGACCAGGGAACCATCTAAATAATCCCATAACACATAGAGAAATAGAAGCAGTTATCAAAGGCCTCCCATCGAAATATAATCCCAGGTCCAGATGTGTTCACTGAACAAATTTATCAGACATTTATTGATGACATAATACCAATACTCTTCAAACTATTCCACAAAACAGAATCAGATGGAACTCTTCCTGACTAATTTTTTTGAGACTACAATAACCCTCATTCCTAAGACCCTACAAGGAAAGAGAACTTCAGACCAATCTCACTTATGAACATTGATGCAAAAATACTCAACAAAAATCCTTGCAAACCTAATCGAAGAACACATCAAAATGATCATTTACCACGATCAAGTAGGCTTCATCCCTGGGATGCAGGGATGGTTTAATATACGGAAATCCATCAATGTAATCCACTATATAAACAAACTTAAAAAAAAAAAAAACCACATAGTCATCTCACTAGATGCTGAGGAAGCATTTGACAAAATTTAACACCCCATTATGTTAAAAGTCTTAGAAAGAACAGGAATCCAAGGCCCATACCTAAACGTTATAAAAGCAATATACAGCAAACCAACAGTCAACACCAAACTTAATGTTGGGAAACTTGAAGCAATTCCACTAAAATCAGGGAGTCCACAAGAGTGCCCACTCTCCCCCTACCTATAGAACATAGTACTGGAAGTCCTGGCCAGAGCAATTAGAGAGTAAAAGGAAATCAAAGGGACACATAATGGAAAGGAAGATCAGCATTGTAAAAATGGGCCCTTTACCAAAAGCAATCTACAGATTCAATGCCATCCCCATCAAAATACCAATCCAATTCTTCATAGAGTTGGTTAGAAAAATGTGCAATTTAATCTGGAATAACAAAAGACCTAGAAAAGCAAAATCAATCCTCAACAAGAAAAAAACATCTGCGGGAATCACTATCCCTGACCTCAAGGTATATTACAAGGAATTTGTGCTAAAACCTGCATGGTACTGGTACAGAAATAGGCTCATGGATCAATGGAATAGAACAGAAGATCCAGAAATGAGCCCTCACATATATGGTCACCTGATTTTTGACAAAGGAGCTGTAAACATTCAATGGAAAATGGACAGCCTATACAACAAATGGTGTTGGTCCAACTGGCACTCAGCATGCAGAAGAATGAAAATAGACCCTTTCTTATCTTCTTGTACAAAGCTCATGTGTAAGTGGATCAAAGATCTCCACATTAAACCAGGTACACTGTAACTATTAGATGAGAAAGTAGGGAAAGCCTTAGAACATATAGGCATAGAAGAAAATTTCCTGAACAAAACACCAATGGCTCTTGCTCTTAGGTCAAAGTTTGACAAATTAGACTTAATGAGATTGAAAAGTTTCTTTAAAGCTAAGGACACTGTCAAGAAAACAAAATGGTAGCCAACAGAGTAGGAGAAGTTCTTTACCAACCCCACATCAGATAGAGGCCTAATATCCAAGGTATACAAAGAACTCAAGAAGCTAGACAGCAGAGAATTAAACAACCCTATTAAAAATGAGGTACAGTGCTACATAAAAAGTTCTCAATTGAGGAATATTGAATGGCTGAGAAGCATCCAAGGATGTGCTCAACATCCTTAGCCATCAGGGAAATGCAAATCAAAACAACCCTGAGATTCCACCTCACACCAGTCAGATTGGCCAAGATCAAAAATTCAGATGACAGCAGGTGCTGGTGAGGATTTGAAGAAAGAGAAACACTTCTCCACTGCTAGTGGGGTTGTAAACTGGTACAACCACTCTGGAAATCAGTCTGGTGATTCCTCAGAAAATTGAACATAGTACAACCTGAAGACCCAGTTATTCCTCTTCTGGGCATTTTTACTTCAGAGATGCTCCAACATACAACAAAGACACATGCACCACAATGTTCATAGCATCTCTATTTATAATAGCCAGAAGCTGATAATTGGATACTAACCCCGAAAGCTCTGAACACTCCAGAAACAACTCACAGACTATGTGAAGGTCAAGAAAAGAAAAAAAAAAAAGAAAGAAAAGAAAAAACCATTATGTTTACTCTTTACACACCAAGAAAACTTTGACTAATTCCAGGTTACATCCTGTTTTTCAAGTTCTTTATGCTCATTGTAACTTGTAAGATCTGAATGCATACTATCAAAACCTAAAAAAAAAAAAGCCAAGCAATGATAAAAATGTATTTGTATACTTTGATGCAAAAATACTTAAAATTTGTACATTTATCTTTGTTTTTTAAAATAAAGTTCTTCAATAAAAAAGAAAAAAGAAAAAAAGAAAATAATATATACCACTCAGTTTGACCATCAGTGTCCCAGGAAACTAGAATCTCACACAGGGCAAAGAACATGGCCAATATTAGGCCAGCCAGAAGAGATTGACTTCCAGTGTTTTGCAGGATTTGAAGAGAGATAGATGTGGGGTATCAACCAATCACAGTTATTTAAAGTAAAATGGAGAGGAGACTAAAAGATACTAATGAAGCCACAAAAATAAGTCAGAACAATGTCTTCTTGCTTTGGCCAGGATCAGCACTTTTGAAACAGAATATAAATATTTGGATTTTGTCACACGGAGTCAAGTTTTCTATTAAAATAGACCTTTCTATGAAGGATTGGAGTTGTAACATTGGCTGAGCATTCTCCCCTTGTGATCTCCAGATTTTGGTTCAAACTTTTGTCTCATAAAACAAAGGCAAGATGTGAAATTTAAAACACCCTCAATAAATGTCCTCTTGGTTTGTTCATCACAAAGTAAATATTAAATAACCTTTTATACCATAAAAGACCATATTTTTTTGTAATTAATTCTAATCACAGAGAAGGCACTGTTGAGATACAGCATGAATCAGCAATACTCATGAACACTTCTATATCCTATATGTAACCCATATGATAGAACACATGGCTTACACATTAATAATTGCTGTAAGTCTTGATTAGCAACCATAAAAACCAACACAAGCAGATGCTGAGATTAAGACAATGGTTCTGAAATAAGAAGTCAGCCATCCTAAATATAAGTTCATCTTAAAGTTTTATGCCTTATAGCCTTCTCTAAGATCCCAATGTAATTGATGTGGGAAGGTAACCAGAGATTTTTACTTATTGAAATGTATCATGTTATATTCTGCTTTATAGCTGAGATTGAAAGGCACTGAACTAAATGGTATGAGATTGCCTCATATCTGCTGAGTAGCGTGTTTCCAGGAACCAGGGGAATCATAGCAGATTCACTTGAAGATTGAATTAGACTGAACTTTTCATTCCTTTCAGCTTTTGTTCTACAGTCATAGTATTTCCTACTCAAAAGTACAAGCCTTTCCCACAATCTGTCATTTATCATCAATAGTTGCATGAATACCAACTTTAGAACGAGTGAAATATCTCAGTGCTTAGAGGAGATGTCTACACAGTCCAGAAGACTGAGCCTCACATGAAAGCACCTAAATAAATAGCCAGTCATTTTACAAATGCCTTGAACTCCTACTCCAAGAAACATACAACTCTTCTGGCTATCATATATACACTATCATACATGTATGTGTGTATATATACATATACATACATATATACGCACATATGTGTATATATATAAATATACATACATGTATATCCCCTTCCACAATATATTAATTAATTAAATGCTGATATCAAATAACTATCTCTTGTGTATCATTTTTAACTAATTATTTTGTTTATGTAGATTCCAAATGTTATACAACTTCCTGGTCCCTCTACCAGAGTTAACCACTCATTTCCCCTCCTCGTTGTCTCTGAGAAGTTGCCCCTTCCCAGAGAATCTCCCTTCTCTGGGTCATCAACTCTCTACAGAACTGAGCACACCATGTTCCACTGGGGCCAGACAAGGCAGTCCTCTACTACATATATGTAGAGAAAAATTTCTGACCAGCTGGTGTGTGCTTTTTTTTGGTGGCTTAGTGTCTCGGAGCTCCCAAGGGTACAGGTTAGTTGGTATGGTTGGTCTTCCTATAGAGTTACCATCCCCTTCAGTTCTTTCAATATTCCCCTAACTCTTCCATCATTCTTCTATCAACTTATATTAAAGCTTTTATTTTCCGGTAACCTTGTTATTATATATCTAGTATAAACAAATTTTTACACAACTTTAAAAAAATGCTCCAGAAATCAAGAGAAAGTTTTAAGACTATTGTTTTGTTAGTTGCAGTTCGAATTCTTTTTTGAGAATTCATATTGCCATTCTCTGCTTAATACGACTTTTCTATTAAAACCCTATTTTTGTTTGTTTTTGCTTAGTGGATGGTTGAGTTACAATTCATTTCTTTCCCGCCACTTCTCCCTTTATTGTTTTCTGTTGGTTATTTTATCTCTTCAAATGTTAATGCCAATTGTATTCTATTTTCTGAAATTACATATTTTATAAATTAATTTTAGGTTATGTGTTCGTATTTTTAAATGTATTTTATGATTTAAATAATTTACTGTTATTACTGTACATTTGGGTTTTGTTACTTCAGATTTTGGTTGTTCTACGTTCCATAATGCTACAACTACTGACCCTCCCATGTAGTATATTGTTACCAAATGTGTTCCCTGGTTTTAACATGTGAGTTTATAGTTTATAGAATTCTAAATAATATTGCACATGCTAACAATTTTTTTATCAAATTTACCAAATACTTCAGAATCCAGGGTAATTTCCAAGAAGCCAGGGGTTAGGAATCAATTATTCATGTGGAGTATTTCTAACTGTATGTGTTATAATATAACTTCATACCTGGACCAGCAGTTCAAAAAGTATAAGGCCTGGTAAGTAGGAGATCCGAGCAGCCAAGAGGCAGAGAGATTTCTGCCAAGTGCACACAGAATGTGCACCCTTGTCCTGCCTGATCCAGAGACCAGGAACCCAGCATTGGGACCTCTGTTCCCACCCAGCAGCGCATGGAAAGCACGCCCCTGCCCTGCATGATGCAGGGACCAGGACCTCAACATTGGGACCTCTGTTCCCACCCAGCAGCTTTGGGGCACAGAACAGGGCTCAGCTCATCTGCCACCTAAACCAGCAGTTCTCAAAGGTTACAGCCTGGTGAGAAGGAGATGTAAGCAGCCACGGAGCTGAGAGATCTTTGACAAGTGCGCATGGAAAGCAGGCCCCTGCCCTGCCTGAGCCAGAGACCAGAAACCCAGCATTGGGACCTCTGTTCCAACCCAGTGGCTCATGGAAAACGCGCCCCTGCCCTACCTGATCCAGGAACCAGGAACCCAGCATTGGGACCTCTGTTCCCACCCGGAGGCTTTGAGGCGCAGAACAGGGCTCGGACCATCCGCCACCTGGACCAGTAGAGAAGCAGGGACATAGACCAGGTACAAGGGAAAGGCAAGAACATATCACTGACAACAAGATGGCAAGAGGAAAGTGAAAGAGCATATCCCAAAAAAACCAAGACAACCTGGCTACACCAAGACCCAGCTATCCCATCTCAGCAAACATTGGAATGCCAAACACTGCAGAAAAAGAAGACACAGACCTAAAATCATACCTCAAGACGATGATAGGGATCCTAAAACAAGAACTGGAGGAAAAGCAAAAAAAAAAAAAAAAAATCAGAAGCTTTTAAAGAGGAAAAAGAAAATCACTCAAAGAACTCAAAGAACTAGAGGAAAATAGAACCAAAAAGATGAAGGAATGGAAAGAGGAATTTAAAACAGAAATTGACACAATAAGGAAAACACTAAAAGAGATAACCCAAGAGTCAGAACACCTAAAAAAGAAATCAGGAGTCACAGAAGCAAGCATTTCCAATAGACTACAAGAGATGGAAGAGACAAAGACAACATTGTAAACATAGAAAAAATAGCCATAGAAGATGCAAAAACCAAAAAGCTCCTAACCCAAAATGTCAAGGAAATCCAGGACACAATGAGAAGACCAAACCTAAGGAGATTAGGAATAGAAGAGGGAGAAGAATATCAACTAAGAGGCACAGTAAATATCTTCAACAAAATTGTAGAAGAAAACGTTCCTACCCTTAAGAATGAGATGAGCACAGGCATAAAAGAAGCATTAAGAACTCCAAATATGTTGGACCAAAAAAGAAATTCCTCCTGACACATAATAGTCAAAACACCAAGTGCCCAAAGCAAAGAAAGAATACTAAAAGCAGTAAGGGAAAATGATCAGGTAACATATAAAGGCAGACCAATCAAAATCACACCGGATTACTCAACAGAGACTAAAAAAGCAAAAAGAGCCTGGATAGACATCATGCAGACCCTAAGAGAGCACAAGTGCCAGCCTAAGCTGTTATACACAGCAAAACTATCAATCACCATAGATGGAGAGATGAGATATTTCAAGACAAATCTAAATTTACACAATATCTGAACACAAACCCAGCACTACAACGAATTATATGTGGAAAAGCCAATACAATGAGGGGAACTACATTCTAGTAAAAACAGGAAAACTCCTAAGCAAGAAAACCAAAAGAAGAAAGAGGTACAACACAACACAACTTACAAAAGCAATAATAGCTGGACACAGAAACCACTGTTTCTTGATATCTATTAACATAAATGGTCTCAACTCCCCAATAAAGAGACATAGGCTATCAGACAGGATACATAAACAAAATCCAGCATTTTGCTGTATACAGGAAACTCATCTCAGAGACAAAGACAGACACTATCTCAGAGTAAAAGGTTGAGAATGAAACTTCCAAGCAAACAGCCCCAAGAAGCAAGCTGGAGTGGCTATTCCAATATCAAACAAAGTAAATATCCAACGAAAACTTATCAAAAAAGATAAGGAAGGACACTTTTTTCTCATCACAGGGGAAATATGTCAAAAGGAATTCTCAATCCTTATCATATATGCTCCAAATACAAAAGCACCCACATTCATAAAAGAAATCCTACTAAAGCTCAAAAAATACATTTCACCCCACACATTAATAGTGGGAGACATTAATACCCCATTCTCACCATTGGAGAGATCATGGAAACAGAAACTGTATAAGGACACTGTAAAACTAGCAGAGACTATGAACCAACTGGAATTAATAGATATCTACAGAACATATCATCCTAAAGTAAAAGAATACACCTTCTTCTCAGCACCCCATGGCACCTTCTCGAAAATTGACTTCATGATTGGACACAGAATGAGCCTCAATCGACACAAGAAGATTAAAAAACTCCCATGCATCCTTTCAGATCACCATGGTCTAAGGCTGGTCTTTAACAACAACAAAGACAACAAAAAGACAACATACACATAAAAACTAAATAACATTCTGTTAAACCATAGCAGGGTCAAAGAAGAAATAAAGAAAAAAATTAAGGATTTTCTAGAATTCAATGGAAACGAAAACACAAAATACCCAAAACTATGGGATGCAATGAAAGCATTACAGAGAGAAAAATTTATAGCCCTGAGCCCTTCCAAAAAGAAACTGGAGAGAGCATACATCAGCAACTGGACAGCACGGCTAAAATTTCTAGAACAAAAGGAAGCAGATACACACAAGAGGAGTAGACCGCATGAAATAATTAAAATTAGGGCAGAAATAGACCAAATAGAAACAAAAAGAACCATTGAAAGAATCAACAAAACCAAGAGCTGGTTCTTTGAGAAAATCAAAAAGATTGATAAACCCCTAGCCAGAATAACTACAGGACAAAGAGAGAGTATATAAAAAACAAAATCTGAAAGGAAAGTTGAGACATAACAATTGAAAATGAGGAAATTCAAGAAATCCTCAGATCCTTCTACAAAAGCCTATACTCCACAAAGTTGGAAAATTTGTAGGAAATTAATGAATTCCTAGACAGATACAAGAACCTAAAGTTAAAACAGGACCAGGTAAACCATCTAAATAATCCCATAACACATAAAGAAATAGAAGAAGTCACCAAAAGCCTCCTTACCAAAAAAACCCTAGGTCCAGACGGGTTGAGTGCAGAATTTTATCACACATTTATTGCAGACATAACACCAATACTCTCCAAACTATTCCACAAGATAGAATCAGATGGAATACTACTTAACTCATTTTTTGAGGGTACAATATTCCACGTTCCTAAACCCCACAAAGACACTACAAGGAAAGAGAACTTAAGACCAATCGAACTTATGAACATTGATGCAAAAATAATCAACAAAATCCTTGCAAACTGAATTCAAGAACAAATCAAAACAATCATTTACCGTGACCAAGAAGGCTTCATCCGTGGGATGCAGGGATGGTTTAATATAAGGAAATCCATCAATGTAATCCACCATATAAACAAACTCAAAGAACAAAATCACATGGTCATCTCACTAGATGCTGAGAAAGCATTTGACAAAATTCAACACCCCTTCATGTTAAAAGTCCTGGAAATAACAGGAATCCAAGGTCCATACCTAAACATAATAAACGCAATATACAGCAAACCAACAGCCAACATCAAACTTAACGGTGGGAAGCTTGAAGCAGTCCCACTAAAATCAGAGACTAGATAAGGCTGTTCACTCTCCCCTTACCTATTCAACATAGTACTGGGAGTCGTGACTGGAGCAATTAGATAGCAAAGGGAGATTAAGGGGAAACAAATCAGAAAAGAAGTGGTAAAAATAGCACTCTTTGCAGATTACATAGTAGGGTACTCATGTGACCCCAAGAATTTCACCAGAGAACTCCTCCAGATGATAAACAAGTTCAGCAACGTGGCGGGATACAAAATTAACTCAAACAAATCAGTAGCCTTCCTATATTCAAAGGACAAACATGTGGAGAAAGAAATTAGAGAAAAGATACCCTTCACAATAGTCAAAAAAACTATGAAATACCTTGGAGTGACTCTAAATAAGCAAGTAAAGGACGTGTATGACAAGAACTTCAAACCTCAAAGAAGGAAATTGAGGAAGATCACAGAAAACGGAAAGATCTCCCATGCTCATGAATTGAAGGGATCAACATTGTAAAAATGGCCATCCTACCAAAAGCAATCTATAGATTCAATGCCATCCAGATCTAAATTCCAACCCAGTTCTTCTTTGAGTTGGAAAGATCAATGTGGAATTTCATATGGAATAACAAAAGACCTAGAATAGCTAAATTCATCCTCAACAACAAAAAAACATCTGCGGGAATCAATATCCCTTACCTCAAGCTATATTACAAGGCAATTGCGCTGAAATCTGCATGGTACTGGTACAGAAATAGGCATGTGGATCAATGGAATAGAATAGAAGATCCAGAAATGCACCCTCATGTATATGGTCACCTGATTTTTGACAAAAGAGCAGTAAACATTCAATGGAGAAAAGACAGCCTATTCAACAAATGGTGCTGGTCCAACTGGCACTCAGCATGCAAAAGAATGAAAATAGACCCTTTCTTATCTCCTTGTACAAAGCTCAAGTGTAAGTGGATCAAAGATCTCTACATTAAACATGATACACTGAAACTATTAGATGAGAATGTAGGGAAAATCTTAGAACACATAGGCACAGGAGAAAATTTCCTGAACAAAACACCAATGGCTCAAGCTCTAAGGTCAAAGATTAACAAATGGGACTTAATGAGATTGCAAAGTTTCTGTAAGGCTAAGGACATCGTCAAAAAAACAAAACGGCAACCAACAGAATGGGAAAAGATCTTTACCAACACCACATCAGATAGAGGCCTAATATCCAAGGTATACAAGGAACTCAAAAAGCTAGACACCAGAGAATCAAATAACCCTATTTAAATATGGGGTATAGAGCTAAACAAAACATTCTCAGTTAAGGAACACCGATTGGCCGTGAAACATCTGAGAAAGTGCTCGACATCCTCAGCTATCAGGGAAATGCAAATCAAAACAACCCTGAGATTCCACCTCACACCAGTCAGATTGGCCAAGATCCAAAAATCAGATGACAGCATATGCTGGAGAGGCTGCAGAGAAAGAGGAACACTTCTCCACTGTTGGTGGGGTTGCAAACTAATACAACCACTCTGGAAATCAGTCTGGCGATACCTCAGAAAATTGGATATAGTACTACCTGAAGACCCAGCTATTCCACTTCTGGGCATATACCCCAGAGACACTTTAATACACAACAAAGATATATGCACCACAATGTTCATAGTGGCTCTATTTATAATAGCCAGAAGCTGGAAAGAACCCAGATGTCCTTCAGAAGAGGAATGGATATAAAAATTGTGGTACATTTACACAATGGAGTACTACTCAGCCACCAGAAACAATGACTTAACCAAATTCTTAAGAAAATGGCTGCATCTAGAGAATGTCATTCTGAGTGAGAAAACCCAGTCACAAAAGAACACACATAATATGCAGTCACTGATATTGGGATGTTAACCCCAGAGGCCTGCACTCCCCCAAAAACAAATCACAGACTGTATGAAGTCCAAGAAATAAAGAAAACAACAAAAAAAATATATTTACAAAACAAGAAGACTTTGACTATTTCCATTTTGCATTTTGTTTTGCATGTACTTTACGCTCCTGGTAACTATTAGGTTTTCAATGCATACTGTCAAGCCCTTGAAAATATCAAGTACTGAATAAAAAATATATTCACATAGTTTTATGTAAAAATTATTTTAATATCTGAAAAAACAGTACTGACAAAAATGTATAATTTTAAGCAAAAAATGTTTAAAATCTGTACATTTATCTTTCTCTGGTAAAATAAAGTCATTTTAATATATATATATATATATATATATATATATATATATATATGGAAATCCGTCAATGTAATCCACCATATAAACAAACTCAAAGAACCAAATCACATGGTCACAACCTCTCACAACCCAGTCACAAAAGAACAGACATAATATGCAGTCACTGATAGTGGAATGCTAACCCCAGAGTCTCGTACTGCCCCAGAAACAACACAGAGTCTGTGTGAAGTTCATGAAAAAAAGAAAAAAACAAACAAAAAAAAAAAATAAAAAAAAAAAAGTCATACTCAATCCTTACACAACAAGAGAATGTTGACTAATTCCGGGTTACCTCCTGTTTTACATGTACTTTTTGCTCATTGTAACTAGTAAGACCATAATGCAGAGTGTCAAACATTATAAAAAAAGAAAAAAAATGCCAAGCACTGATACAATTGTATTTGTATATATTTATGCAAATATGTTTAAAAAAATTTTTATCTCTTTTTTAAAATATAGTTTCAAACAAATAATATAACTTCATCTGTTCTTCATGGATGGAGTGGCTTACTTTGGTCCTCTTTACATAAAAGGTTCTCTGAGGGTCCTGTTTTCACCCTGCTCACTGTGATTCTACAATTTTCTCTTCAAATTTCAAGATTATGAACAGTATAATTGGTTAAAAAACCTTTGATCAGAACAGAGCTGTAACATCCAAGGACATTAAAGAATGCCTATTCTCATGTTGATTTTGGTTTATGCTCTCTCTCTCTCTGTGTGTGTGGCTCTCTGTCTCTCTCCTTTACATTTTCTCATTTTTATTTTTAAAATCTACTTAATTTTGTTAGTTCTAAAATTGGGGATTGGAAAAACAAAGATAAAAGTTTTCCCAAATACATCTCTACCCAGAGATACAGGCAGATCAGTCACACTGCCATCAGAACTTGCAGCCTGCCTGCAGAGAACTGAGCACCCAGAGGAGACACAGGAGCACTCTTCCTACTAAGTCCACAGGTGAGCCCACACTCTTTCTCTACTGACTACCTGCAGAGTGACCTCTAGGAACTCTCAGGGCGCTGGCATCATGCTACTGCTTGGGTCTGTGCACTTCAGGCCTCTGTCTGCACCCAGAGCTAGAGCCGGCACATTGCCATTGAAACTCACAGCCTTCCCATAGTAAGCAGAAAACCCAAGACAAATCTCTCTCTGACCCCATGGCTCACAGACTCACAGGAAAGACAAGCTCTATTTAGAGACAACAAGATCAATCAACATAAAATATAAGAAGATGGCAAGAGGCAAATGCAAGAATCTAAGCAACAGAAACCAAGACAACCTGGCAACATCAGAACTCAGTTCTCCCATCACAGCAAGCAGTATATCGCAACACACCAGAAAAAAACAAGACTTGGGCTTAAAATTCTGCCTCTTGCTGATTATAGATGGCCTTGAGAAGTGCATTGATAACTCCCTTAAAGAACACAGAAAAACAAATACAAGCCCTTAGAGAAACACAGAAAAACACAAGCAAACAGATGAAGGAATTGAACAAAACCACCCAGTATCTAAAAACAGAAATGGAAACAATAAAGCAAACACAAAGAGAGACAACCCTGGAGATAGAAAATCTAGGAAATAGGTCAGGAATAATAGATGCAAGCATCACCAGCAGAATATAAGAGGTGGAAGAAAGAACCTCAGGGGCAGAAGATAACATAGAATACATTGATACAACAGTCAGAGAAAATGTAAAAATTAAAAAGATTTTAACCCAAAACATCCACAAAATACAGGATACAAGGAGAAAACCAAACCTGAGGAAAATAGATGTAGGAGAGAGCAAAGACTCCCAACTGAAGGGCCCAGTAAATAGATTGGACCAGAAAAGAAATTTCTCCTGACACATAATAGACAAAACACCAAATCTTCAAAGCAAAGAATGTATACTAAGAGCAGTAAGGGAAAAAGGACAAATAACGTATAAAGGCAGAACAATAATAATTAAACCACACTTCTTAACAGAATGTATAAAAGGTAGAAGATCCCGGAGAAAGATCATATAGACCCTAAGGGAACATGAATGCCAGCACAGGTTACTATATCCAGCAAAATTCTCCATTACTATAGATGGAAAAAACTAGGTAACCCAGAACAAAACCAAATTTACACAGTATCTGTCCACAAATCCAGACCTACAAAAATGATAGATGGAAAACTACAACACAAGAAGAAAAACTACACCCTAGGAAAATCGAGAAAATAAAACTCTAAGAAAAAAAGAAAAAAAAAAAAAAAGAAGAAAGTCACATAAACATACCTATACCCCTAACAACAAATGTAACACGAAACAGCTATAATTATTCCTTAATATCGCTTAACATCATTGGGCTCAATTCCTCAATAAAAATATAGACTATCAGAATGGATACATAAACAGAACCCAGCATTTAGCTACATACAGAAAACTCATCTGAGCAAAAATGGCAGACATTACCTCTCAGTAAAAAGTTGGGAAAAACTTACCAAGCAAATTGTCCCAAGAAACAAGCTGGAGGAGCCATCCTAATACCAAATAAAATAGGATTTCAACCAAAAGATTTCAAAAAAGATAAGGAAAGACACTTTTCACTCATCAAAAAAACAATCTATCAAGATAAACTCTCAATCCTGAACACCTATGCTCCAAATAGAAGGGCACCCACATTTACAAAAGAAACTCTACCAAAGCTAAAAGCACACATTTCTTTGAGAAAATCAACAAGATTGATAAACAGAGTGGGCAAAGAGAGAGTATTCAAATTAACAAAATCAGAAATGAAAGGGGAGACATAACAACAGAAACTGAAGAAACTCAAATCATCAGAGCCTACTACAAAAGCTTATACTCAACAAAACTGGAAAATCTTGAGGAAATGAACAATTTTCTAGACAAATACCAGGTACCAAAGTTAAATCAGGATCAGATAAAACCATCTAACCAGCCTTATAAGCCCTAAAGAAATAGGAGCAGTAATCAAAAGCCTCCCTACCAAAAAAATAAAAGCCCAGGACCCAGTTGGGTTTAGTGCTAAACTCTACCAGACCTTCATAGAAAACCTAATAACAATAGTCTCCAATATATTCCACAAAATAGCAACAGAGGGAACACTACCCAACTCATTATTCAAAGCCACAATAATGGCTAAAATTAGTGGCTAAAAATTCCTAAAGCACACAAAGACCCTACAAAGAAAAAGAACTGTAGAGAAATTTCCCTCATGGACATTGATGCAAAAAATATTCAATAAAATTCTTGCAAACTGAATCCAAGACCATATCAAAATGATCATTCACCATGATCAAGTAAGCTTCATCCAGGGATGTAAAGATAGTTCAATATACAGAAATCTATCGATGTAATCCACTATATAACCAAACTCAAAGAAAAGGAAAACATAATCATCACTTTAAATCTGAGAAAGCATTTGATAAAATTCAGTGCTCCTTCATGTTAAAAGTTTTGGAAAGATCAGGAATTCAAGGCCCATATTAAACATATTAAAAGCAATATACAGCAAACCAGTAGCCAAAATCAAACTAAATGGTGAGTAATTTAACGCAATCCCACTAAAAACAGGGACTACACAAGGCTGCCCACTCTCTACCTCTTTAATAGAGGTACTGAAAGTACCAGCCATAGCAATTAGACAGCAAAGAGCGGCCAAAAGAATACAAATTTGAAAGGAAGAAGTTAAAATATGACTATTTGCAGATAATATGATAGTATGCTTAAGTGACTCCACAAATATCACTGTAATTTTTTTGTCTTCATCAAAAACCAAATTCTGACAACTATTATCTTGTTAGCACCTCCCTTATATTGCCTCTCTCATAGTAAAAATTACCCATCTCCTATAGTTTATTTTCAGAAAGGCTTCTTTCATTCAGTAACATATATTGAAGAATCCTTCAAATTCCCCATTTTTTGTGGTTTAAGGGCTCATTTCTTCATAACACTGAATAATTATTCTACTTTCTTCAAGTACCACTCTGTCACTTGCTGTCAAGTTCTTATGACTATCATATTCTCAACCATGCCTTCTTTGCTCCTTCTCCAGGAAAAAACTATTAGCTATGACATTTACTATGTCAAAATTGGAAAACCCAAAATAATTTTAATAATATTTGTTGCATATCAAGAGTATTTATCCTGGACAAATATTTTATGAATTTTATAGTTTCATTGTAATGATAAAGATAGCAAATTTTATTTCTTTTGTAAAACTTTGAAATAATAAAACAAAACTCACAAAATAAGTTTAAATATATATAATGCTCAAGATTTTTCTTTATTCTGTAAAATACTTGTATGAATGTTATAAAGTTCAATGTCAAAACACTATGAAGGATTAACAAAGATTTTCTAGACCTTAAAAGCTCCTTTCCAATGGGAATTGTCTACAAAAGCAAATACTTGTGTCTCCATATAAGGCAGTAAAATAAAATAAAATATGTTATATTAGATTTGACCAGATAAAACATAATTATTTTCAAGCTTTATGTACAAATAATTTATGTATTATTTTAAATTATGTGAGACAGTAATTATAAATGACCTCATCTATTTTTTCAAGGTACAGATTTCTAAAATATTTTAAGTTAGTAATTACCAGTACAGTTTATAAACAATGTACAACTTCCAGTACAATATTCTTTAGAGTTACATGGTTTATTAAATGTGACTTGATTCTTTTCAAAATTTAGACTTAGGTTAAAAAAGATTATAAATAATACAAATGATTTTACCTTACATCTCATAAATTATTATTATTCAGTTTTTTTACACTTTATAGTTTTCATACTCTTTCATGTTCTTGTCTAACATGTCTGTCAAGAAAAAAATTATATTCAACAATTTAAAAGGAAAGAACTTCAACTCTAAAGAATTACATTGTATGGTTTTAGAGTTCACCTACCTAAAGAAACCCACATTCATGTTAAATAAAAATATTTCCATGAATGAAACTGTAAGTGACACAGCACAATTTCTTAATCATGTCTTTAATAATTGTAAATGTATATAGCAATTAGCTATCATAGTCCACATTATTTGTTAATGTAAAATATCAACATTGTCTGTTGTCAAGTGTTTTTGGTTTAGTTTTCTTTAAAGTTTTATTTATTTTCTATAATTCTCTTATTAATAATATTTTTTCATAAATATGATATGATTACAATATTTTCTTTCCCAACTCCTCTGACGTCCTCTCTACTTCTCCACCTATCAGAATTCACACCATTTCTCTCCTGCCTTAGAAAATTAAACAAGCATATACAAACAAATTCGAACAGAAAAAAGTAAATAAACAAAAGGAAAAGACCAAAGAAAAGCCATAAGTAACACATGTACATGCAGAGACATCACTCTCATAAACAGGAATCACAAAAATACAACACCAGAAACTATAATATTAATGGAAAGTATATGAATTTGGGAATCCCAAAGGTTTTTTTTTTTTTTTTTTTTTTTTTTTTTTTTTTTTTTGTCAGAATGTGTTCCTAGAAACTGAATTATATTAGAAACATTAGAATGTGGTGTTGTGTTATTGACTGAATATCTAACAGTTAATCTTAATGCAAACTAAAATATCACATGGAAAACAATACAATCAGTATTTAAAAAAACATCTATTTGAACCTCATATACTTAATTGAAATAAAATTCTGATATCAAGAACACAATGTATAATAAAATCTACACATTAGATATAGAAAATATCTCACTGTAAAACAAGATGTATTTAAAACATAAAATTTACTCAAATATTCTGATTTATATACTTGAGTCATCAACACATTTTTCAAAAGAATACTGACTTGCTTTTTACTACTTAAAACTGTGTATAGGAAAAGATGATTGTAGTGTCCTCCAGAACATTTTTACACATCTTTTGTAATAAAGGTTTTTTCCATATAAATATTGGAGGATAGATGAAAAATTAAAAAAAATCACTATGATGGCCTTGAAAGTAAGCTATAAGTAGTATATTTATTTCTTCTGGTTTTGTTTTTCACACTGGGACACATTTAAAATGTGAAGTTGTTCATCTTCAACAAGAATGAAGCACTTTATTTTCAGTCATTGTAAAGATTTATTTTGTCTCCTGAGAGTTGGCACATTCCTGACTCAAATGCATAAATACTATTTTCTTGTATAGCATTCATTCTTCTAGTTGAAGGAAGCTTAAGTGAATTAGGAAAATATCAAAAAGTTTCAATAGCTTTCTCCCTGATAGTTTTGTAGCTATGCATTTTAAAATTGTGTTTATATATTTATATGTATATTCATACACATACATGAACATGCATATGCATAGCAAAAATTAACAAAAATAGGAACAATGAATTCAAAAGACAGCAAAGAATGAAAATGTGACTGCTTAGAAGGGAAACAAAAAAGAAAAATGATATAATTGTATTACATTCTTAAAAGAATAAAATAATTTTTAAAAATTATATCTTTAGAATCTAAAATCTAGAAGTCTTAACAGAAACATAATGTGTGTCTCTTTTTCATTCAGCCACTAACTGAGATTCATTGAGAACCCACTGCTTACACGAAACCTGAATAAAATGGTTTATTTCACATTCTAGCATCTATTCATAATTTTTTTGTTTCTTTTTATTACAAATGTGTAAGCTACTTTGACTGTTTTGAGTTACTTAGCTTCCTTTTGTCCCTTTTCACTCACACTGAGGCCCTTTGTTTTTGAACAAGTCTTTCTCCTATTTCCTGACATTTAAAAATGAAGTAATGTCATCCTGAATCTTAGTTGATGATATAGTCATACTCAAAACATGTATAACACTTCTCAGCAAGTCCCAAAAGTTACTAAAAGCTTTTTTTTAAATGTATCATGTGTAGAGGGATATTATTTCAGCAAAATGGCTTTTCTAGAAAGGAATCACATCCAAAGATCTTGGTTGGTTTTGTCTAACTGGAATGCAGACATGTTAACCACTGTAGCTGGAAGATATACAACTTCTTACTATACATTTTAATCCCATACAATGTAGGTAAATTTAGTTTGTAGGAGAAAGCATCCATGTTTGAAAGTGAAGTCTAATTGAGAGGCATACAAAGTGACAAATCAGAGTAAGATTTGAAAAGATTACACAGAGATATAACTTGCCTAACTCTTACAAGAAGAGACATAAAAGGGGCAATTTAAGAAATCAGCACAGAAGCCAGTTTTGTTCCAGAGAGGGCACATTTTCCCAGTGTAGGGGATTGACAAGGCAGTGGGGTGGAGAGGGTGATCAGGAGGGAGTGCACCTTTGTGAAGGCAAATGGAGGGGTAGGAAGATAGGAGAGGGCAGGGTAAAGGAATAACATCTCAAATATAAATACAGAGTATCTAATGAAAAATTAAAGAAATAAGAACAGAGAGAAAGAGAGAGAATGGAGACAGTTTTACCAGGATAGTTTTTATAAAGGTAGGTTGTAGGTAGAGACAGAATAAGTCAGAGAGTGAAAATGAGCCAGATTACAACAAATTTCCAGGTTAGTTTGAGACCAAACAAAGCAATTCAGTTAGATGCCTAGAGAATCTATACTGGATCAGTCAGCTTGGAGAGGAGTTTGAACCTAAAAAACTCAGTTGAACCAGCCAGCCAGAATTCAGAAAAAGGTAGAAAGTATAAGTTTATTCAACAGTAACTTCTGGAGGATGAAACATTCTAGGTCTAAGTTGGCAGAGAAAGGCACGATGTTGAAGCCTTCAATATCTAGACTTGCAGAAGGTTAGATTGTATGGAAGTTTCCAGATATTGGCCAAAGGATAGTTAGAAAAGAGAAAAAAATAGTCTGGGCTCAGCCCAAGCCATTTATTATACCACTGGGTATGTATGTCATTCCATCCCTTTATCAGAGGACATAAAAGAGATACAATCTTTTTTTTTTTTCTGGTACCCAATTCCATGCGGGATCACATGCCATTACCAAGACTCTCTGCCCATCCCTGCCTTCCCCGCAGTAATTATACCTGAGGGAATCATAAAGAGACTTCCTGACAAGCATCTAATCAGAATTATAACCTTCTAAATAAATTCCCAAATACACATTTTTTAGGAAAAAATACTTTTATTAAAAATGCTATCCTATAAATAATGTATACAGCCCAGATTTACCACATAAACAAATATCAAAATACTGCCAAAAGACATGTGCAAAAGTATAACCGTACAAAACTTCCAGAGGAAAAATATCACTAGAGTGACTGACAAGAAAGAAATAATATGGCTGAAGAAAATTAAAAAAAAAAAAATTTAAAAAAGCTTCATCAGACAAGGACACAATCGTATAGTAAAATTGAAGGGATTATTATTATTATTTTTTTTTACTGATTCTGTTGGATATCTTTGATTTACGTTTCAAATCTTATTCCCTTTCCCAGAATTCCCTCCATATTCTTTATCCCATCACCCCTTCCCCTACTTATATGAGTGTGTTCACCAACCCACCCACCCCCTCATGCCTCCTTACCCTGACATTCACCTGATTGCAGAATCAAGTCTCCACTGGACCAAGGGCTTCTCCTCCCATTGATGCCCAACAAGGTCATTAAGGCAAAATTTTATAGTAAGAATAAGAACTACAATAGAAATAGAAGTAGGCTTCGACTAAAGGAAAACAAACTTGAAATTTAGAACTGCATATTCAAAGATTCACATAGTCTTCAAATCAACAATTTCACAGATTAAGCATATGGATATCTGTAGAAAGATAGTTATGTGTATATCAGCATCTATGTGAGGATGTGTGAGTGTGTGCATACATGTGTTCTCAGTGGACAGTGGAGGAAGTGGGATTTCTCTCTAGCTGGTCCAATACGCACCATGTACAACCATATGTGGGCACTGGGGACTCAATTCCTGTTGTATTGAAAACCAACACAACCCTCCAGAGCTCCCAGGGACTAAATCACCAACCCATGAGCACACAAGGAAATACCCATGGCTCTAGATCAATGGGAACTTGAAGATGACTCTATCAAAAAGTATGAGGAGAAAAGAAGCAGAAGAGGAAGAAAGAGGGAAAAAGAAAATTTACCAGACACATATATTATTGATAAGATCAATTTATGTGCATGCATATAAAATGAGTTCATAGTTGAAAAATGTCCTTTATATGGGAAAAATTTAAGTATCTTGGTTAAGGATGCTTAATGTATGTGATGTATATTTGATCAAAGAGAGACCTCAGTGTAACACATCTTAATCAAACTCAAGCACTCAAGATAAAGATAATTCTACACTGAACAAGAGAAAAGTATAAAAGTACATTTGTTTTTCTGAAGTAATTCCCATACGAGAGGTTTACTTTCTTTCTCTGCTAACCTAGACCTAATCCAGAAGCCTCTAGCTTCCATACAATTAAGCTTAAGGCCTATAATATGTTCACCCTCTGAGACTTACTGCTGAATATATTCATACTTTCTTGTCTTTTCTGAACTCTGGCTGACTTGTCAAGTCAGCTGTTCTGGCTCAAAACACTCCACGCTGACTGGCTCAAACTGGTTTTTTTTCAGCTTCTGACTGAATTGCTCTGACTGGCCTTATACCACCTTTGGCAATATGTTCTAATCCAGCTCATTCTGTTTTCAAGTAATGTTATATACAGTTTGATTGCCAGTATATATACAACAGTAAGCATATAACTATAAACACACCCTATATGCACCCAATAAACCAAAGCACTATTGCTGATGCCAAGTAGTGCTTCCTGTCAAGAACTTGATATGGATGCTTCTTCAGAGGCTCTGCCATACATACTGATACCAAACCCACCACAGCTCCCAGGGACTAAAATACCAACCAGTGAGTTCTCATGGCGAGACACATGGTTCCAGGGGCATATGCAGCAGAGGATGGCATTTTCTGACATCAGTGGGAGGAGAGGCCTCTGGTGCAACAATGGCTTGTTTTTCCAGTGTAGGGGAATGCCAAGGTGCTGAGGTGGAGAGGATGGTTGGGAGAGGGAGCATCTTAATGGAGGCAATGGGAGGGGAAGGAGGGAGGGGATTGTGGGAAAGAAACAACATCAGAAGTGTAAACGAAAAAAAATTCCAATTAAAAAAAAAGAAAAAAATAAATACAGAATGCCATTAACAGTAGAAAATAAAACGGATACAGTAGGAGAGGGTATGGAGTAATATCTTTTTCCTGCTGCTAAAACAGAACACAAACAAAGGGGAATAAAAGCCTACAACCAACCATCCACCGAGTTCTCTCAGCTTATGTTCTTTACACACATTTCTACATTTTCCAGCTGAACAAAGTATGGGTAACTCTATAATAACAAACTGCTTCCCTAATACCCATTTGCTTTCCAGTCAAATTCATCTTATGTTAGAATTAAAAAAAAAAAAGTCCAGATGACATATCAATAGTATCCTGGTTCCAAGTTACCTAATTTGGCCTTTCACCCAAACTAGTAATATTTGAAAGTTGGCTGCATGTGAAAATAACTTTATCAGAGGTGATTAAAAAATGTTAAAAAGTAACAAAACATAACATTTGAAGTAATTTTCCAAAACACTCCAGGCACTTTCAAACATGCATGTTACTTTCTATAAACTGTCGTTAACTTCCTTTACTGGGATAAAGGGTGTGCACTAAGGGTGCGTTTGTATTCCAATGAGAGGAATTAAATGTGTGGGCCACATCACATCTAGAAACAGGTTTTCCCAGTAACAACACAAGGTTTACAGTAAAATCGAATATCCTGCAAGAGGAAGGATTTAATCATAGTCAAGAAAACCAGGGGAAAGTAACAGCAAACATTTTCAAGGAAGAAAGAGATTATCCCATCAAATACCTGAAACCAAAATGAAATAAAATAAAATAATGGAAAACCCCTGGTAATCATGACATAAGAAATGAAAGCAAACTAAAGCTTCCCTAGAAAAGGGAAAAATGAGCCAATCTATAACTAGAGTACACCTTCCCGAAAATAAAGTCAGGAATGTGTGACACTTTGAGCCACCAAGTAACAACATCTATACTAAGAATGGATTACTTTTTTTTGAGCCATTGGATAAAGGGGTCCAGTGAAACCCTGCAAGCATCACATGTTATTTTCTAGGTTAGTGGTTGGTCTTCAGTAGCCTGGTAAGACATCACTCCTGAAGACACCATATGTGTATTCATTAAACAAGAAGAAGTGGCATGGCTGGCCAACTAGAAGTTTCTTCCCTAATGAGTAACAATCAAATACTGGAGGGTACACTAGGAGCTACCACAGCAGAAAGATAGCAGCTACCAGCATTGCAAGCTCCAAAATGTGTTATCTATGATTGGGGCGTGCCTGCAGGATATAATGGTGCAATCATGCCACAACACTTATGGGAGTAATCAACTGCTTTCTGATTGGATCAGAGCTTACTCCTTGAGAAAGAACCCATACCTGATACTGCCAAAGGACCCCAGAACCTTAGATTAGATAGCTCATGGGCATACAGGAAAAGCTAATCTTTTATAGGAGAGGGTGTTTCCCTCAAAATTAGTACAGGACACACATAAATAACAAATTTTCAGCATCAAGATTTAATATCCAAGAGGGACAAAGGGGATGGAGACTGCAAAAGCAGTCAGCAAACAATAACAGCAACAACGTGAGCATCAAGCAGAAAGCAAGCAAGCAAGTGTTCTCTACAGGAGTGATTTTTTTTAATGAAAATTGTGTGTGTGTTTGTGGTGTGGAATGGTGCTATGCTAGAATGGGTAAATCTTGAATGAACATATTAATAAAAAATGAATTTTGATTGCTGGGCCTTGGTGTTTTCCTCTCAAGAATGTGCCAGTAGCTAAATAAGGCAACTGACCATGGAGGCTACCATTATAAACATAATCTCCTGGTTTAGCAAAAGGGAAGAGGGTAAAAGACAACCCTGTCAGTCCCGAGTTTGCCATGCTCAGACCTGTTAGAGAGCCCCTCAGCTCTCATTCCACTTCAGGATCATAGAAATACTTGTATGTCCTTATGTGAGTTTCCAACAGAAAGTGTGACCCAGAGGAAAGCCATGTGTCTTCCTGCCTTATGATCTAAACTAAAGATTTGTCTTTCCCAACTCAAAGATTTGGACTACCTGTTTCAAATTATATAGTACACCCTCATAGGTGTGCCCTGCATTTTTAGATTTTAGTTGATTCCAGATGTAGTCAAGTTAATCACTAAGAATATCCACTCTAGCGCTATCACCATAGTCCTGTAACTTGTTCAATACTTTTTGGAGAGATTTCTTCTTAGAGTAGATGGGAACTAACTCAGAGACCCACAAGAACACAATGTGCAGAGTAAAAGCCTATAGAACACAAAATCTAAAGCAGGTTGTCTTCATCAAGCCTGTCCCATCACGTGTCCCGGGTCTATTTGGAAGGGGCTGCAGGAAGACTGAAAGAGCCAGAGGGGATGGATAATGACAAGGAAGCAGTGTGTTACAGATACAACAGGATGCACATAAGCACTCATGGACACTGTGATAGTATGCACAGGACCTAAACACATTCAGGCCAGGTGAGTGCAAACACTGAAAGGCGATGCAGATATGGCCTCCCACACTGAAGAAGGTATCTTCAACCGATACCCACTAATAAGGAGAAACTTTGCTTTCTTCAATGGACAGCTGCTGGGTATATCAACCATACTCCAGGACAGCGCCTATCACTAGGAGTAACTTGGCAAGTAAGATGAAGTCAGTGATAACAAAACAGCATAATACCAAGAGCAAAATAAGTGCATAGCTTAATGGGACAAAAATAAAATCAAGAAGTCAGTTCATGTATCAATAGCAAATTGATTTTCAGCAAGAACAAAATAGGACTTATTTTGGGGAAAAAGAAGGTAATATGGGCAAACATCTATTATACAGCTAAAATTCTATGGTTATCTTCTTTTTAAGTATACTAATTAAAAATATATCAGGGATATGAATGTGAAGCATAACACTTTTAGACAAAAAACAAATAGAAAACACTTGAAGACAAAAAGATAAAAAAATTAACATTTTGGTTGAGACCCTCTAATGCACAAGACATAAAAGTAATCTCTGACAAGTGCTATTACATCAACCTAAATTTTCTTCTTTTTTTAGGGCAAAAGATGTAATCAACAAAGTCATGATTTAATCTGTAAAATATAAGGAATAGTTGTTACCAGATCTACTGACAAAAGAATAATCTGCCAAATAAGCTTGAATAAATATGGAAAATTAAAAAAGAAAGCAAACCAGATGCCCCAAACTTGAAAATCCACTAAGTACACTAAAAACGGAGATACTTTGTGAATAAGCATTTATTAGAAACATATATGCAAATGATATTAGAACAATTAGAACACAAACCAAAATTGCAACTCAATATCATCACATCATGACCACTATCAAAAAATGAATAAGGGAAAATGTAAACAAAGAGAAATATCACATATCACTGGGAAATAAACAATTACTATACTTACTATAGGAAACAATAGAAAGGCTCCCCAAATGCTGAATGAATATTTAAGATGTGATCCACCCTCTCCTCTCCACATGTTCATAGCTGGTCTCTTCTCCTTACTCCTCTATTTCTCTCTTCTCCCTCTCTCCCTCTCTCTCTCTCTCTCTCTCTCTCTCTCTCTCTCTCTCTCTCTCTCTCTCTCTCTCTCTCTCTGTCTGCCTCTACTACTCTCTTAACTCTTCCATGACTTGAACAAACTCTATTCTATTCTGTACTATAGAAAAATAAAATAACATAAGATGTGATCCAAACTCCAACTATTTAGGTGCACTCTGATAATGACATCATTATATAAAAGAGATGCCTGAATGGCCATGATTATTTCAGCACAACTCAAAATAGCTAAGATATAAACATCCATCCTGGGCAAACAAATAATGGCATTAACAAATGTGACACACACACACACACACACACACACACACACACATACACACACCAAGGATTGTTATTTATTCATGAAATAATGAAACACTGTCATTAAGGCAGCCTGGTTGGAAAAAGAGAACATTATGTTAAGAGAAACAAGGCTGGAACACAAAGCTACATTCTATATGTTCACAGTCATTACAGATGCCAGAAGTGTTGATCATGCAGAATCAAACATTCAAATAGAGGCCATTGCAGAATAGAAAGGCATGTTGCGGGGAGTAACCAAAGAGATAAATTAACCACCAAACACTGCTCATGAGCATGTGTGCATCTGCTGTTACCTGACAAAATAGGGTAACATATAGGAATCTCTAATCTAAGGGCCTGATGGAGAAGACATGGAGAGTTTCTAAGATTTGTCTCTTAATATTAGTGTAGATGAAATGTTAATTATCTTGATGCAATCTTCACTGGAATTAATCTAGCAAGTTTTAATAATCTACCCCAGAATATATATAACCAGAATGAAAATATAAAAAGAAATACTGAATAAAGTATAAAATAAAAAGTATTATTAAAGTGCCTTTATTATTTTTAGTTCACAAATTAAAAGAAAATCAAAGAATTCTCCTAAGACCATACATACACTTTGGTGAAATCACCTGACTTCAATATTTATTTCCTTCCAAATACAGTTCCCAGGAGTCCAGTGTGAGGAAGAAAATGATTTGAATATTAATTCAAAGAAAGGTATATGTGATTGGTAATTTATTTTTATATAAATACACAAATATTATTTAAATGGAAACCTTGTGAGCAACAAAATTTCAATTTACAGATTATTAAAAAATCATTTTAAACAATGTTGTAACTTTATTTTATTTGTTAATATTTTATTTGTGAGTGTGTGTGTGCGCGCACGTATGTGTGTGTGTTTTTGTGTGAAGGTCAGAAAAAAATGCCCAAACCTCTAGCTTCTGGATTTGACTACTGGGAACTCAAGCATGATATTCTGCAAGAGCAGCAAGTGGTCTTAACCACAAAATCTCTTGTGCAGTCTCTCAGTGTAAGTTCATAATACACACAATCTAGATTGTACATATTCTTATTCTATCAGTTCTAACTTAGTCTTTATTCATTGGCCAGTTCTATGCATCCTGATTATTTTTAATTTTAGACACATCTAATAGAAATGCACCACAAAACTTAATGTTCTACCTCTTTCACCTAAAGTATGACTTATTATTTTGTGTGGAGGCAATTTCAAGATTATCATCTAGATGAGTTTGGTCTCAGTTGTATTAACTTAAAAAAAGGTGTTTTAAAAGTGTCTTGGTTTCGCAAAGAAAACAAATGTAAGGCAAGTGTCTCTTGCTCTCAAGTTTTTTGGTTGCTTTTACTTTCTTAATTGCAAGGCATAGACAAATGCTTCTGATGCTACTTTCCAATAAATGTGTGTGTGTGTGTGTGTGTGTGTGTGTGTGTGTGTGTGTGTGTGTATCTGTGTGTGTGTGAGTCTGTGTGTGTCTGTGTTGTCACTTGTGAACTACAGCCACTAACCTAAACTTAACACAGTCCCTAGTCTCAGTCCAGAGATTATGTAGTTCGGTGTTGTATACTTAAATGCTTTGAAACCCTTTCTGGATGTTCTTACCAGTATTTTAATTCAATGATTTAACCAAAGTAAATCAAACACTGACATAATCTCATATATTTGTTCTGCTCCTGATACCTAAGCAAAGTAAATACAAAGCTGTTTACTGAGCCATTACGTGAATTAGATTTGGTATTGGTTTATTTATTTATAAGGTGAGACTGCTTCTAATACAGCCAACGAGGTCAAGCAGGATATAAATCTATGTTTGCTGTGATTAAACCTGTACCAAAACAATATAAAATATTTCTCTGAATTAAATATAAGGGAAAATGTTCAATTAGAGAATTTGAATTCTTGAATGTTGGAAGAGAGAGGGCTGCTGTAGTGGCTTCACATTGTCACGCAGTGAATTGATAATTCCCTTTGGATGCTAAATAGCAACACTGAATTTGAGCCGCTCATCCCTCTGGAACTGTACATCTGACTGCACTTTGATGATTTGCCTGAATGTTTCTTTTTTTCATTTAACTTTTCTCCACTTAAAATTCATAAAAAGCCCAATTTAATCTTATAAAAACATTCACATGAACACACACACACACACACACGTACACACACACACATGCACATACATACACATATTGTAGCTCCAGTTTCTTTAAATGCTTTTTTAAAAGTTTATTTCACTGCTGGCTTTGACATGTACATGTTTCACTGAGAACTTTCCATCATCTATAACAAAGCCTTTTGTAACCTCTTTTTTTTTAACATATGCATTTTCCATGTATAAATTTTATAAGATAAAGGAGGGAGAAAGAAAGAACAGGTTCACTCTGGAAAAATTGTTCAAATTCTTTTTTATGATGCGCTTTCTCTGTGAATATTCTCTTTGGATTCATATAGAAAAATTATATTATCAAGGTCTTCTGAAGCTAAGTGTGGCACATGGACCCCTTAGAAGTGGTGAAGAAAAGAATTTCATCTGCACTCCAAGTAATGAATTAGAACACACACATGTATATATATATATATATACACATATATCAGGCGATGTATACAAATTTCATTTGGACCATTTCAACCAGTGTGTATTCTGACATTTCAGGGCATTTTCCAATGAAGCTCATAGATTGTTAGTCTGATCTTTCTAGCTGGGATTTTGTTCATTGCATACCAGTAAATATTTATTAAGTGAATAATAATTTCAGCACAGAACTAAGAAAGATCATTTTAAAAATTAAAAATGCCTCATTTGCAGATGTATAATAATGTTGAGTATGGCAAAGTGGTGGTTTTGTTATGTGTGGAAAACAAAGAAACACAAACAGAACATCTGAAGACAGAAAAGAAAAATCAGAGGCTTTATCATACATCTCCAAAGGAAAACTACATATAAAATACTGACATGTTAGGAACTAGGCAATAATTGTTTCCTTAGATCGATTATAAGATAGTGATTACTAGATTATCAGAAAAGGAAACAGCACTGAGATGAGGTTGCTTAGTAAAGTAACTGGCTAACCCCAGTGACAATGCTAAAATTTTTCTTTAGACTTTAAAGTCGCCTCATAAAAGAGAAGAGCAATGACTTTGATTTATCAAGATACATCTAAACTGAGCACATTTTATTTTAAGATCTCACAGTCTCCTGCACAGAACCGGATCTCTTTTCAGTGCTTTCTTGTGAGTCATTATGAGCTATCTCTCTTCAGGAATAGCTTTCAAATGATAATGACTTTTTTCAAAAATAAATGTCTAGTAGTAGCACATGAGACAATATCTAAATGCAGCTTTCTACTGGCTCTTCAAACACCAATTTCTACATAACAGAAGAGTTAAGTAAGAAAGTTTGAGGTTGGAAAGGTGGAGTAGTCTACCTTATATAAATTCCCTCATTCATTTATCAACATTACAATATAATGTTCCAAACAATTTAGTACCTACCAAATTTTACCATAGAAATACTAATACTAGAACTAGAAAATTTTTTTACTTCATTAGCATCTCACTTGAGGCCAAATATTTTTTCTTCCTTCTTGCATTAGAATCATCATTGAAATGATACTTTGAGATTTTGTTCTTACACAGAAAATATCAACTTAGTATGAAAATAGACCAATATAATATCAAACATATGGCATGTTAATTCAATTTAACACAGAATAAGCTTTTACAATAAATAGTATAATTCAAGTAACTTTCATAACTCTTAGTAATGTGAACCAAAGCTCCAAGTTAAAACTAAGGGGAAAAACTCACATGGAACAGAATTTCATGCTTTTCAATAGCTGTCTATTATGTGCCAATGCTGTGAACTTCTAATTCTAGAAAATAGGTACATCATGTGATGGAGAGTAGGTGGAAATTTTTCATTAAAGTTGAAACTAGCATTATAATAGAAATTTATGAGGAGAGTATCCTTATCTGCTAGGAGTTTGCTGTGCATGAGACAGCAAAATGAACTTTTCATACTGTAATTTTTCCCTCTTAGAATGTTATTATCAAGAACTGATAGCAATCCATTCAGTTGACATTGTAATACTGACTCCTCTCAAAAGAATGAATAAACAATCATTCTTATGACTCTTTTCTCACTCCTAAAGTTTTCAAATGTTTAATATAATATCAAATCTTTGGATATAACAAAGTTATTTCTCATATAAAATCTTAGCTTTAGTGCCATGTCACTAGAAACCACCCTTCTAAGACATTGTGCAATCCTTCAACAATTACTCCTTCAAAATGCACAGCAACTAGTCAAGTGGCAAGATTGTACTTTTTATCTGTTTCTTGATTCTTCTTTGTCCATCTTTTAATCTGAAGTCACCTCACAAGCTAACTAGTTACTGGCTGATCTAGCTAAGTCTAAGCTAAGAAAATGATGCTTTGTCACAAGCAACCTTTCACTCTCAGCATTCCAGGATAGATTATCTATATGACAATTGATATATCTATTCAGGCTGAAGCATAATCTGTCACATCATGTACACTTTGCTGGGCGAGAAATTTCAGGGTTAAAAGATTGAAGTAGAGACTCTATGTCAACTAAAACTAAGAGATAACACAATGAAATGTATATTGGAGCAGAGAGAAGAACATATGTGATATGAACAAAGAAAGTAGATTAATGTTTTGAGCAAGAATGGGAACAACAGTATATAAGTAAAAATATGGTGCTGTTTGACAAACATCCCTGGGAAGATATTACAAACATATCTATTCACCAAAGATAGAGAGCTTACAAGAGACCCAGATACCTTGGAAGTTCAACTTGGTGACTAAGTGAATTTAATTCAAGTTATATACAAGAATATGGGTGAGGGGTTACTTACAGAACCAGAAATGACTCAAGGACAGCTGCTTCACAAAGCCTATCTCAGTAATGGTGATAGCTCAAAAATCTGGGAAGCTGTAGCATACAGAATGGCCTGGGGGCAGCTCAACAGATTGGAGAGTGTCCTTTCCAAATCAAAGAGTTGTTCTAAACATTTTTCAGACAGTTAGGCTTATTGATGCTTCTTCTAAGCAGCTATCAGATCTCAGAGTCTCTTTTGTTTCTTGGCTTCTCTGAGAGTCAAGTTCAACTACTTTATTGCCAACTCTGGAAAGGAGTAGGATAGTGAATCTGCTCAGTTTCTGGGACTTCCCAAGTCTGTTCTAAGTTCTTAACCTTCTTGCTTAAGGAGCTTCCTCATAGAATAGAATGTGCTAATATCACAGGATACTGTTACACAATAGGCAGTGACTGAAGGCAGTAAATACAAGTAAGGATTAATGACTTAATGAAGACTCTCTTATTAGTAAGTTAATTTCAAAATATTATTTCAAAGGTGGCAGTTTAAATTGAGATACTCTTTATTCACTGACAATGTTTCTTTAAGAAGAAATAGGTTATTATATGAAAAATCCAATTGCTTGGAACATGTCCATATGTTCCTTTGGTCAGGGCGAACCCGGAGATTGCCATTACTCTTGCCTCCTCACATTAACTACAGAGCACATCCTAATTTCTTTGCTGTAGAGAATGCAATCTCAGAGCAAGTAGCAGCTTCCTCCATGACAATTACTTTTATAACATCAGAAGGTGCTATATTAGCTGTCGATGAAGAAAAGGATGCAATGCGTTTTAAAGACAACTGGATCCTGGATTCTACTTTACCAACAGGCAGGAAAGATGCACCCACTAGCTTAGTAATGATGGCATGCTTGTTAATGTATGACTTACTGCTTTCTGATTTGATTTTGAGTCCTTAACCAAAGGAGGGAAATACATTCTCGGTACTATAATATTGATCAAAATCCCATTGCTGGAAACATCATAGACCCTAGGGTCTTTGTTATTGTTATCTTGTATGCTATATTTAATTTGCTTAATGACATGTTATCAAATGGCTTCATTTTATGTTTATACCAATAAATCTGTATTGCTCTCAGCCTCAGTCAGAGAAACTTCTTTGGAAATAGACAATCTAATTACATAGAGAAAGATAACTGGTTAGAATTCATAGAGTAAGAGACTTGAGTTTTTGGTCCTAGGCTTAGGGGAATAGCTAAATACATCCCTGGTTCTTAGTACTCATTTTAATTCTCAGTGAACAGTGATGAGGAGGAGATAGAAACATTTTAAGAAACAGAGGAAAAGAAGTAGTACTGTAAAATGCCATCCACTGGCATGGAATAAATATTGCATTCACGAACTCACAGTACTTGGTACTACCTGTATGTATCAAGCATGAGTAAGCAGCTGAGGACCCAACCCTACCAAAGGATGTACAGGCAGTCAGTACCTGCTTGTGAGGGACAATCAGTCTTCCTTGATGGTGGCCATTGATAGGTTACCCATCTTCTGGATGCTTTCCTGCCTAATGGACAGGACTAATACTAATTGGATTTAATGAGTTATTTTTTATTTTAAATGTTATGATGCACTAAGTTAGGGGGAGATGTGACAGAGCCTCCTGTGGGAGTTGAACATGTGTAATAAAGAGTACATGCTATCATGTTTTATTGTATGCATACATGAAACCCTCAAAGAATGCGTTTTTAAAAGAAATATGTGAGAAAAGAGATTTGTCTTTTTTTTTTAACTGTTTTTGAAAATCAGGGAAAGGATTTTAATTTCCATTCATATTATTCTCCATGTAGTGACAATAGACAAAACCTGCCAAGCTATTCCTAAACTCATTTTAAAGTTCATGAGACCAAGTAGTTACAAATACAACCTTCAAGCAGGGTATGTCTTCTAAAAAGCTTAAAATTCAATAAGTATGTTAAAATGCATTCTTTACCATTGAAATGACAGGATAGAAAGAAGAGTAATAGAACAAGTTTTCAATGTCTTTAGAGCTTAGAACTGTTTGGTGAAGGATTATTTAATGTAGCCACCCATGGTTGTTATTTTTTTAAAGTCAGTCAGATTTCCATTCGTAGATGGCATTTGAAGGCAAAGAAAATGAGACAGAATGTTCTGCTGTTTAATGTGGGAAAAACTGTAATGTGCTCATATTCTATTTCAATAGAAAAACCAAATGCAAATGTAATAGTCCAAGCAGAAGCAAGATTCACTACAATGCTGCCTAGTAATATGACTTTGAAGAAGCTATCATAATGCATAGCTGGATTTTGGTAGTCTTGTTGCTCATGAATGTTCAAATTCCAGGGAAAACATATTTAGAATAATTGTCTGCTTAAAATCACAGCAAACACACTTTCTTTTGTTCATCCTTACTGTGAAAATGTGTGAGTAATTTTAAATGGAATTACAAAATGTAAAAGGTGAATGAAAGCATCACCTATGTTGTTGAAATGAATTATATATGAATTTGTTGAACGTATGTGCAGTTTCCAGAGTTTATTACATGTAGGCAATGCCTTCAGATCTGTGCAAGGGAATCCATTACTTTTGGCCTTTGTCAAATGATTCTATGCTGCAAAGTAAGGTAAGTAATAAACAAATTGTATATGTTTATTTGTTTGACAAATATGTTCACATAATTTTGATTCTAATATTCAACATGCACAGAATAGAGGGTACTCTATTCTACTATATGAAGACACTAAATCCATGTGGATGGATTACTTCTTAAATGTCACACTGTTAATACACAAGACTATAAAAAAATGTGTGCTTCTCGGTTCTGTATTTAGTGTACTTCACCATGCACCAGTAAACACTTTACATACAGATAGCGAATCATAGTTCTCTTATATAATTCCAAATATTAAAGCAGAATGAAGATGCATATGTTGCTCTTATTTAAATTTAGCTGGGATCTAAGACTGGTAAGCTTGCAACACTGAGCTAGAGGGAGTCTAAAGGACCTCTCAGGGAAAATTCATGCTGGGAGAAAAGGTAAGCATGAAGAATTGCATTTAACAAAGAAAATTTTAGTTAGCAAAGAGGAATAATACTTTTGGAAGGAGCAGAAACTATTTAAATCAATTTAAGAGTCATATAGAGGCTGTATGGATTTGTGGTTGAGCTGTGGCAAAGGATGAGGGGAATATTATTAAGAATGAAATAAATGTATCAATGCATTCTGTAAACTGTGCAGAAGCAATCTTGCCACAAATCTTCCTTATCTGAGTGGAAAGGGAAATATTTCTCATCTCCACAGTGCCAACAAGCTCCCCCCCCCCACTGCTTTATGCAGGAGTAGTCTACTTATTGTGTGTTGTGGGCACACTGTTGCCTTCACACTGGGCACTGTGGGAGACTGTGAGGTCCTGCTGAGAATGAGTAACCCCTGTAGGAGGTACAGCTTTAGTGAAAGAGGAGAAAAACAAGATGTGTTTGTGAGCCCTGTTTTGGATAATTATGCCCATTTCTTGAGATTCTTAGAATATTGCTTTCATCCATTCTTAAAATGAAAAAAGGTTCATGAAGGCTGCAGTTTGCTATGCCTTATTTACGGATACTTGATATGGTCAAAAGGCTTGTCAAAATAGTTCATTTTGACAAATTGAAATTCCCATTTCAATGCCCTGTTTATCTGTGAGGAAAACAGGTATTACAAGATGTTCCAACCATGAATGCTCACTCTTCATTACAGCCCTTCCTCTCAGGATATTGAACACTTTAAGTTAGGAAAAGGATGGAGTTTTCAGGTAATTTCAGTGACAGACTTTTCACTCTGACCTCTGGACACTGGTGCTTGTGTGTGCTCTTGTCCTTCATTACAGATTTATTTAGTGATGTCCTATGCACACACTCATACTTCTTTTTACACCATACCTCTATTTTATCCTTTTAGAAGTACCCTTACTTTAATGCATTTTTGGACTGCCACAACTTACCTATAACCAACCCTCTACTTATGCCACGAGCTTGAGTCTGGGTTTGGTGATATGGGGGCAGTGGCAATGCAACCTTTTATAGTCCATTCTTACAGCTAACCTATAGATCATTGGAGACCTCAGCTTTGGATAAAACATGACACTGAACCTAAACTTCATAACAGTGTTGTAAACTCTGAATTTTTGTGTCGTTTCCTGCTATGATAACTGCCATTACATTAACTGGAGCTACACACATGAGAACAACAGTTCTTTAAGGAATCAAAGCTGTGAATTGAATTCCATTATGATATTACTGAATCTCATGCTTAATCTTAATAATAGGAAATGTATTAGTACATGTGCTAAACAGAGGTTCCTCAGAAAATTGGGCATAATAATACCTGAAGACCCAGTTATGCCAACCACTCCTGGACATATACCCAAAAGATGCTCCAATATCTAACAAGGGCACATGTTCTACTATATTCATAGCATCCTTATTTATAATAGCCAGAAACTGGAAAGAATCTAAATGTTTTTCAATGGAGGAATAGATACAGAAAATTTAGTATGTTTACACAATTGAGTACTACTCACCTATCAATAACAATGACTTCATGAAATTCTTATGCAAATGGATGAAACTAGAAAATGTCATCCTTTTTTCCTTTTCTTTTTTACTTTCTTTTCTTTTTTTTCACACCAATAAAACTTTGACTAATTCCAGGTTACATCCTGTTTTACATGTACTTCATGTTTATTGTAACTAGTAAGATGTTAATGCACACTATCAAATTTAAAAAAAAAAAGCTAAGCAATGACAAAAAATGTATTCATATACTCTTATGCAAAAATGCTTAAAATTTGTACATTTATCTTTGTATCTTTGTTTTTTAAAAATAAAATTCTTTAATTAACAAAAAAGAAAGAAAGAAAATGCCATCCTGAGCAAGGCAACCCAATCACAAAACAATGCATATTCTATGCACTCCCTGATAAGTAAATATTAACCCAAAATATTGGAATACCTAAGATACAATTCACAGACCACATGAACCTCAAGGAGAAGGAAGACAAAAGTGTGGATGCTTCAGTCTTTCTTAAAGGGGGGAACAAATACATGAGAAAATACAGAGACAAAGTATGAAGCAGAGACAAAAGGAAAGGCCAACCACTGACTTACCCACCTAGGGATCCATCATATACAGTCACTAAATCCAAACAATATAGCAGGTGCCAAAAAGTGAGGGCATGCTGACAGATGTCTGATATAGCTGTCTTCTGAGAGGCTTTGCCAGAACCTGAGAATACAGAGGCTGACACTTGATGCCAACCATTGACCTGAGAATGGGGCACCAATGGAGAAGTTACACAAAGGACTGAAGAGGCTGAAGGGGTTTGCCACTCCATAGGATGAACAATATTAATTAACCAGACTACCCAGAGCTCCCAGGGACCAAACCACCGAAGAGTACACATGGAGGGAACCATGGCTTCTGCCACTTGTGTAGCAAAGAATGGCATTGTTGGGCATCAAAGGAAGAAGAGGTCCTTGGTCCTGTGAAGGCTTGATGCTCCAGTGCAGGGAAATGCCAAGGCATGAAAGCAGGAGGGAGAAGATGAGTGGGTTGGGGAGCACCCTCATAAAGTAAGGGGAGGGGGAAGGAATAGGGTGTTTTAGGAGGGCAAACTTGGAAAGGGGATAACATTTGAAAAGCAAATTTTAAAAATGCAATGAAAATATTCTCAAATTTTAAGTACTTTATGATTCAAGAATATGAGGAAGAAAAAAGGGATTGTTCTCATTACATGTGTCACATTTTTCTGTATGCACAATGATCAAATCACCAGAATCAAGGTCCTACTAGAGGCCAGAGCTATACTCAGCATGACACACTAAGCTGAAGGACAGCTAAAGAATATGTGAGTCATGTTGCAGGTGTCACTTGGTTTATGTTGATCTCAATCATTTGGCAGGTCTAGTGTTGGCTTAAGTGGTGACTATTCATCTATTTTAACATTTCCAAATATACACGTTCCCAAATACCTACATAATATCGAGCTTACTGAACCTTGAGTCAACTGTGATCTAACAATGCACCTAATGTCCAAGTTTCTGAAACTCTGGAGATTCCATCCACTGAAAGCTTAACACATGACAGAATTTTAGAAGTGTACCTGATGCTTTTAGTGGCATTCTAAAAAGACAATATAACCAAAGACTTGGCCTTTCAAACTATTTATTGTGTAAATGGAGACTTAACAATCAATTAAAAACTGTTCAGAAAATAAAGGACTCCTTTTTCCTCAGCAGTTTACTATTCCATGCAGATCCAACATAATGCAATAGGAAGAGGATATTCTAGGTTAATATACATGAATGAAAGATACCACTGAAATGCTACATATTAATGGGAACTTAGATATTATTCTACAAATGTAGAATATGAACATTCTACAAAGGTGGTCAAAAAGACAGTATTCAGACAACTTTCAACATGTTAATATTGTCTTCAAATTAGATAATAACACTATATCAATGTCATATTTTCTGATAACCATACTGATAATTGTTGTAAATTTAAAGAGAATGCACATGTTTTAGAAACAAAAGCCTGAATAACTTATGTGCATTCTCTGGTTTTGGGAAACCTATTCTTAAATTAGCATTTGAGGAATGCAAATTAGCAAAAATTCATATAAATGACGATTACAGGATTTTATAATCTGAGTTAAGTAATGTGAGTATTCAAAATCAAATTTTCACATATGTTCTAAGGTTCAAAAATATTTGCCAAGGTATCTCTAAATAAATTATGAATAATAGAAATACTGAGTTCTCCCATTATTGCTTATGTGTAAAAATGTAATCTCTGCTCCATCATGCAGAGCTCTAGATTACTAGTAGGGATATGATTCCAGTTTTCTGGGTTCCAAATGCTTCTGTACAAGAAAGAAGTTACATAAGCTCTAGAAATGGAGACAATCAAACAATACAGTCTCAATAAAGGTTTGTTGACCAAAACTGAAAGTGTTCAAAGTATTGATACAGGTAGTCCCTCAGATATATTTTATTGCTATGGTAGAAAAAGGTGCTGTCAATATATTTTTTATTTCAAAAATTGTACCTCAAACCACACAGATCAATAAAAGGTCCACATGAACTTAAAATGATTATCATGGTAATGGGAATTAATTATCCTCGTTTTAAACTAGTCTAGTGTGAAGCAAAGTTTAACAGTGAAATATGACCTAATTTTTACTTTGACATTAATTAGGGAATATAATGACACAAATCATAAATTTGAAATATATTCAAATCATACCACTTTAGCTTAAGAAGAATGAACTATTTCATGAATGTTTCAAAGATATGTTTTGATAGATGATAATGTGAGTGTGCGTGTGTGTCTGCATGCATATGCATGTATAAGTCTCTATGTAGGAGGAGGTACTAGGGTTAACAGGCAGTTGCAAGCCACCAGACACAGGTGCTGGAAACTAGAAACTGGCCTTGAGAAGGAGCAGCAACATGTTTTAGCAGCTGAGCAAACTCTTCAGCCCCAACTTATAAAGATGATTCTGGGACATAAAGAAATATAAAATGTCCTTTCTGTTCACACATACATACACACACACACACACACACACACACACACACACACACACATACACACATACACATACACACACACATACACACACACACACACCCCTAAATATAACCTCTTACAGATTGCATGTTGGTTGTATGTATGTTTTCAATACAGAGCATTCGGTATTGAATAATTGGCAATACAGAGCATTCGGTATTGAATAATTGGTGCTCTCAACACTGGGTAAGACTTCCTTCCTTCTCTCTACATTCCTTAGTTGTTTGCAATAATTTGTATAGAGTTAGGGCCTCATAGGTTTTTCCCCATCTACTTTGGCCTGTCTACTTTGATAGGGACCATTTTTTTAACAACTTTATTTTACAAAACAAAGATCAATGTACATATTTTAAGCATTTTTGCATAAAATTATACAATACATTTTTGTCAGTACTTGTTTTTTTTTTTTAAAGGTTTGATAGTGTGATCAAGATCCCACCAGGAACAATGAGCATAAAGTACATGTAAAACAAGATGCAACCTGGAAATAGTCAAAGTTTTCTTGGTGTGTAAAGATTTTTTTTTCTTTTTACAATGAGCAAACAGTACATGTAATACAGGGTACAATCCAGAATTTGTCAATGTGTTCTTGGTGGGTAAGGATTGAGCATGACTATTTTTTTTTTTTTTTGTTTTCTTTTCTTTTCTTTTTTTCTTGGACTTCATACAGTCTGTGAGTTGTTTCTGGGGAAGTGCAAGCCTCTGGGGTTAGCATCCCAATATCAGTGACTGCATGTCTGTTCTTTTGTGACTGGGTTATCTCAGTCAGGATGATATTCTCTAGATGCAGCCATTTTCTTAAGAATTTGGTTAAGTCATTGTTTCTGATGGCTGAGTAGTATTCCATTGTGTAAATGTACCACAATTTTTGTATCCATTCATCTTCTGAAGAACATCTGGGTTCTTTCCAGCTTCTGGCTATTATAAATAGAGCTTCTATGAACATTGTGGTACATATATCTTTGTTGTGTATTAAAGTGTCTCTGGGGTATATGCTGAGAAGTGGAATAGCTGGGTCTTCAGGTAGTACTATGATAGAGACCATTTTTAAAAATTCAGCCTATAACCTTTATAAAGATTCCTTTCTATCTATCAAAAGCCCTTGCATTAAGACAAGAGTACTAGTGAATTCTGAAGAAGACAGATTGTGTGGACAAATACAATATAATTGCCTTTAAGCCATAATCATAGCTAAAGTGGCTTTCAACCCCATAGAAAAAACAACAACATCAACCAACCAGATCACCCAGAGCTTCCAAAGACTAAACCACCAACCAAAGAGTACACATGGAGGGACCCAGGACTCTAGCTGCTCTGTAGCACAAGGTGGCTTCATCAGGCATCAATGGAAAGAAGAGGCCTTTGGTCCTTGATTCCCCAGTGTAGGGGAATGCCAGTGTGGGGAGGCAGTAGGAAGTGGGTGGGTGGGGAAACACCCTCATAAAGACAGTGGAAGGAGAAATGGGCTTGTAGAAGAAAAACCTGAAAGGGTATAACAGTTGAAATGTAAATAAAGAAAATATCCAATAAAAAAATCATCATAAAGAAGTTAAAAGTTCTCTGGGAGGAGTTGAAGGAGGAGAGAAGCATGATAAAAATATATTCTATGAAACAAATTTTAATTAAAATTAGGTAGAATTTTCATTGCTAAACTACATTTATTTTAAATCTAATCCAAAGTAACGATTTTTTCAACAAATGCTTACTAGACAATTCCCATGTTTCTTTTACAAGTTTTTTAAAATTTTAAATAAGGTTTTTATTAAAGCAATGTATCCAATAACAACCGTTTAGAAAGATAAACAACTTTCTTCTGGTTTATTCCTTTTCTTTGGAGCAAGTGCTTACCACTTTTACCTGGTTTTAACATTTTTGTTGTGTTTGCTCCTGCACTTGGAACTGTATTATGTTGTTATTTCTTCATTGGCCGTTTTAAATTTCTTGTTGTGACAAATAAAGATTTGCCTCACTATAACATCATATCATCATTATGTCTTCTATTATTTCAATATAATATAGATTGGTGATATCCATTCTCCTCCCAGTTCCTTTTCTAACCCCTTTCCTCCCTGAGCTCCCAGGGACAATATAGATCTACACTGAAAATAGTCAACAAACAGCAAAATATTTTTTCCCCTAAAATCCTCCAGGCTTAGCAACCCTAACAATGATGTTTACATTTGGGAAAATTACTGCTGCTGTTCAGAAACATTATTAAAAGTCCAAATGTGAGATTACAAAATAGATTTTCTCAGCTAACCTCAAAGAGTTTGTGTTTGGACATTATTCCAGCTTTCTTTCAAATTGTAGAGGACAAAAGCTGGCCAAAACCAACTTGGGAAGTGATGCAATATTTTGACTTACATTTTTAGAACACAGTCTATCATTTGTGGAGTTTAAGGTAGGAATTGAAAACTCAGGGCTCAAATCAACCTGGAGGCAGAAACTAAACCAAAGACCACAGAGAAATGTCATTTACTCTCTGTTCTCTCCTTATGGTTTGCTCATCCTTAGCCACAGCCAAAAAACAACACAGGATCACCAGCTTGTGGTGACACCAACCAGAAGTAACTGAGCCCTTCTGTATCAATCACTAACTTAGAAAATATCCCACAGTCTTGCCTATGGGCTCTGATGGAGGCATTTTCTCTGACAAGGTTGACTTTTCACAAATACCTAACTTGTTAGCTGACAAAAATGAACCAGCATGACACAATATACTTCTTCAATGATATTTGGGTCTTCACATCTTAGAATCAATTCCTGCTTCTTAGTAATATCCATGTAGGTAAGGAATCTTCTTGGGTGGTTATAGTTTACAGGGACTCTAATGTATAAAATAGCCACTCAGAGACAATAACAGGTTTATGTCTCAAGGAGAACAGAACAAGCCTTATAGAAAATGTACATCTCTCAGAAAAGTCAATTAATCTGGGTCCTTCCCAGAAAAAGCTGATCCCTTAAGAAAGAATAATAAATTTGATAAAATAAAATAATCAAAGCCTCCCTTGTGTGTGAGGTTTGAAAAAGATTAGAGGTAATCATAAGTAGTGACTGATTCTAGACATCTTTTTGTTCAGTTTTTAGTTTTATATATATATATATATATATATATATATGTGTGTGTGTGTGTGTGTGTGTGTGTGTGTGTGTTATAATCAGTATAAAATTTTTCTTCCTATACTTTTAATAGGTAATTTCTCTCTGTTCATTCTTTAACATTATACCTTGAAAAGTAGGACATACATAGCCTGGGTGCGCCATTCATTCATGATGGAAATATAAATGTATTACATATACAGTTACCCTACATATACAACCACAGATATTACTTCAACACATCTATTAAATTTCCCCATTATATTCTTTTGCATGTCTAATCTTTCTCCAATATCACTAAGCCTTCACAGACTTGCTTACCATTCCCAGTCTCTAAATAAATGTTGATTAGAGAACATCCAGGGGCCTTCTCACCCAAAAAAAAACAGAGAATGCATTTTTGTCCAAAACTGGGAAGCAGAAAAGGTTATAAAACTTAACAGAGGTTCCCCTCATTATGTTATTTTGATATGAGCAGGTGGCTATTTATGGGACCACTCTGTCTTTTAGAATATCTGTGTGGAAATTGCTAAGTTAAAGTGTACTATATTTTATTCTTTTGCAAAGGTCACACTGAAACAACGATGTCAATATAGCAGTAGTCAGAAAACTGTTAATGCTCCTTTTAAATGAACTACTACAATAGTAGAATGGAATACCTGCCATACAAAATTTTTTTTAAAAAAAATATTTTGAATGATATATTCTGCAACAAAAATCGTAAAGGTAATCTAAGTTAAAAACCTAATACAAGTAGAGGGTCCTTTTCTTACATTTGCATGGTTTGTACAGAATTCTCAGAACATGGACAGAACCATCACAATTCTCTTCATTCAAGAATATTTTTGTACATTTTAAATTTACCTTTGCCTCCAATTATTTCTTGTTTACCTGAGTTATCTTGCCATTAGTACTTCATGAAAACGGTTACCTCAATTGTCAGAGTAATTTGACACCTTTTATAAGGATACAAACGTTTAACTATATTACAAAAATGTTATAACCCATTTCCTCTCCTTTAAGCATTTAAATAATGTTGCTTTTGACCAATGTTTTTGATACAGATAGAGTGACATATCTAAAAGTAATGGGAGTTTTATTTCTCTCTTCATGTGAGTACAAGGTAGATTGCTCAGGTCTCAGACAAATGAACATCCACCAAAGCAGCACCAGGCATGTGACTTCCAGGTCTTTTGTGTAACAAATTAAAAATGGAAAATCATAAGCAGAGTGGAAAGTCTAGACAGGCATTATTTCTTTTGAGGATTGAGTGGAAAAGCACAGGAAAATAAGAGAGGAAACTATTATGAAAAGATCAGATCCTAGTGAATATTAGACATCAAGCTCTATTGAATATGTATGACTTCAGGCTGTAAGGGGGGTGAAGCCTGAGAAGACACACTGGTCAGTCCAACTGGTCTACCCAGAAGATGTTCAAGTTTTTCTCAATACTCTTTAGATATAGTTGTCAGGTAGGGTTAGACATTTAGGGAGAATAAAAGGGGAAGAAAGATAAAAAGAAATTACACAAGGAAACTTTTACTTTGTGGCATATCTGTATTCAACACAATAGAGAACCAAATTTTTGCTGCTACTGTTGATTTGTTTTTGTTTTTCTCCAGCTTCTAGCCAAGGAAAGCATTAGATCTCCTTATTTTACAGTCACCACCCAAAAATTAGTTGAACAGTTTGTAGCTGCTGTTCTCATCTCTCTGGCCTTAATTGGAGTAACTTTAAGAAATAGCTTACAGGTAATTGATAATGTCCTCATAAATAGGGGAAATTTGATAGTAACTAAAAACATTGTCCATCTAAGAGAGTCAGATCAGCTTATTTATGCTTCATTTTTTGGCTACAGAAAATTTTATATTAAGTATTTTTAGGCTCATCAACTTAATAAAAGTTTAATGAAAGTAGGCATTTTAATTATTCATGTGCCATTGAATAAGTATAAAAATAAAAAAATCAGTTTATTCATGCACTCTATATTTGAGTGTTCAACACAGTTAATTTCTCTTTAGAATATGCTCTTAACAGGAAATATAGTTAAGTCCTTTAAAATTAAACTGACTAGGTATGTGAACATATGTTTCAGATTTGATTTGCCCAAAGAGTTCAATATAAAACCAATGTGTAGTTCCAGCACAAACTCTGAAATGGAATGTTAGCTCATTAAATAGCACCTTGCTGCCCGTGTCTGTGTGACTTACCTGACTCATTTTGTACACATGAATGTCTTTGATGAAGAGTTTGACCTGCTCACACAACTACCCATGCCCTGCCACTGCTGAAAGAGTTTAGTACTGAGCCACAGTGTCACTCTTCTGTTGTCCTGGGGACATCACATGCCATTTAGCTGCACTCAGAATTTTTAATATCACTGTGGTGATGCTATGGAAAACCCTGAACTGCTTTTCCATCTGTGAAAATAAAGGCTCCTATTGTTACAATGAAGAAAGTGCAAGCCTTTTATTCTTCTGATCCCTTTATAGTATCTGGTGTTATTGGGGCAGAGACTGCTGAGGGCAAGAAACAAAAGTAGGGCACGCTTGGAAATCAGTGAGTTTGTGCATGCCTTTTTGTGTTCCCCGGTGGACCACTTTCCATAATAAAACCTTTCTGTTTTGGCACTCAAAATTCTGAAATTAAAAGGACTATAAAAATGTATTACAGGCTGTTTAACTTTTGTGAGGTAGATGATTTAGAGCTCTAAGTTATGTGTTTAAACCAATAAAATACCAAAGTAGAGTAGGGCCTGTGGTTGACATGATGCTGGATTTGATAATTTGGGGGAATTTTCAGCAGTAGATCAGAACACATAAAATGTTTATATAAATACGAAACTTTTGAGAGTGAAATCGTGAAGAGAGTACTTCTCCACACACTACTCTTTCTTTGCCAGGACTATCTCATTCTTAGAGTTAGTACTCTTCCAAAGCTTAGACTACCTATTAAAGTCTCCCTCAGCATTTGAAGAAAATGCAGAAGTATAGATTACCTGCTTTTGACTTCTAGAGACAACACAATCACAAAGAAAATCCAAGTGATTTGTATGTTAACAAACAGAAAGAAACAAAAGACTGACAGAGTAGAAAAAGAAAGATTATTAATAATAAAGAACAAAGTTTCCCACAAATATTTATAGAATAACTAAATGCCAACATGCAAACTAAAAATGAGAATGGATGAATAAAGATTAATCCCACAATATATAGCATATACCTATATGTAAATGAAAAATATAGCATATACCTGTATGTAAATGAAAAATATAACATATACCTATATGTAAATGGAAAATATAGCATATACCTATATGTAAATGGAAAATATAGCATATACCTATATGTAAATGGAAAATATAGCATATACCTATATGTAGATAGAAAAGCATAAAGCTTCTGGATGAAATCATAAGAAAATCTTGGAGCTTAGCAATATATTCTTAGAAACAACAACAACAAAAATCAATCACAAAATAAGCTTAGAAGCTGAGACTTAAATAAAATAAAATAAAGCTCTTTGAAAAATACACATTTAAAGGAATCAAAAAATAAATAAAACAAGAAAGAAGATAATTAAAACTGGAATGTTTGACAAAATTCTTAAATCCAATCTGAAGAATAAACAAAACCTAATAATTAAAATGCAAGTAACCATGATAGAAAAAAATATCCACATGCTTCAATAACCATTTCACCAAATCTGTATGATGGTCAGTAACATCAAAGGTTGCAAAAAATCTGACATGTCCATTTTTCCACAGAAAACACCTAGAAAACCAAACACACATAGATAATGTATTGTCAGAACTATAAAATAATCAAAGTTAAATGAGGGAGAGTGGCACATGATTTTAAATGCAGCACTTATGAGGCAGAAAGAGAAAATTCTGTTTTCTAGGCCCATGAAACACAGAACTCATCTTTATTAAAACAAACAGGGCTGGATAGATGGCTTAGTGCTTAGCGTCCTCTTTTTTCCTTTTTTCTTTGTTTAACATTTGAGACTAACTTAAACTATGCATATGTTCATGAAGGTGTGGACTTGCACTGGAGGATGGCTGACCTACCTAGGAGGAGTTATACTCTAAGAAAACTGAATGTGCTTTTCCCAGAAGCTATTAATTGCCATTAGCTGCTCATGTATACCATGGAATTTGTGTTTACATGTTCTCGTGATGATAGGACATGATGAAGCTTTAGCATACAGAGGTCATGGGCAACCTTTGAGTTTATATGTGCAGCTGAACTGCTGGGTCTAGAATGCCCTGTTTCATTGAAATATCTGCTACCACTGGCATTGACAATTTTTCTGTCCCTTCTTCCACTGTGAACCCTGAGTCTTGGGAAAGGATATTATTATACAAAATTTTATGTGAATAAAATTTGTTTAAACTCTTCTTGACTTAAGAAATATGTTACATTATTTTAAAAGATTAAAGATACATCTAGTGTTTGGAGAAATATCATATAGCCATGAGTACCTAAGTTCAATTCCAAAGATGCATGTAAAAGTAAAGTGGGTGGTAAAAACACAGGTGAGACAGCATGTACCTGGAACACTTTTCCTATGAGAGGTAGTGGAGGTCGGCAGATCTTAAGTATTTACTGGACAGCCATCTTAGCTGATCTGTGAGCTCCAAGTTTAAATAGAGATACTGTCTCAAAACCCAATGTGAAGAATGAAAGAGGAAGATAAATTTACCTGCTAGCCTTCAGACCCATATGTATACAGATTCATGAACATCTAAATACATGCAGGCACACACACACATACACACACACACACACACACACACACACACACACACACACACACACCTTAGAGGCATACATAAACATCTAGCTATATTTTGGGTTATATGGAAATAATCCACCGAATACATCACAATATTTATGAAAATCTACAACTGTCATTAATAATGAAGTTCATGAAAAAAATATAAGCAGTTCTCTCCTATGCTGAGATACATATGTCCACCTCCATTTTTCAGAGTCTCTGAGTATAGAGTGATGTGAGTGAAAAGCATGTAATTTGTTATCCATATAAAAGATAATTGCCCAATGAGTAGCACTGTGGCTGAGATAAATGGTCATGTTCATGCTGTGCATTTTTAAGATGAGAGCCTCTTCATTATACAATAAAATTTAAACCAAGAGGCAGAAAAAGACTGTTCCTCATTAGAATCTGTCACTTTTTTCTACCTCTACATCGATGGCAGACACCACAGAAGGAACAATGCATTTAGAATTTTAAACAGATTGATAAACAGCTATTGCCATGACCTTTGTATCTCTTCTTTTCCCTCCAAACGAAGAATGCTTCCCTTTTCGGTTTACTACTCACTGTGTATGTTCAGACAGCTTTCCTGAAGTCTGATGAGTCCAGAAGCCTTAAGGCCTATGACTGACCCATGGACAAAAAGCAGCATCATTGAATAGTCAAGTTGAACAAGTTTTGTTGCCTATGAGGAACCCCTGATGGGCTCACACAGGAGCTATAAGTTGGATTGTTAAGATGTTTTTATGATTCTAGGTTATCTTCTGTGACGAAAACATAGTTAATTTACATAAATGTGTCAAGAATACTAAACGTAGATTTGCTTTTATTTGCATATCTAGCAGATTATTTACAAATTGGCTAATGGAACCTGCCAAGTAAAAGTAATATTTTAATGAATAACAAGGCCTTCTTATTTGAGTTAAAGTCTCAACAGCAAAAGTGTGTACCTATCATAAAATTAGGACTTAAATGGCCAAAGCAAGAAATTATTGAGTGCAGCTATAGAAAGAAAAATATAGAAAATAAAAACATGAGATCCATGGCACTACAAAAAAATAAAACTCCTAAATTGAAGTTCTCAGTTCATTTTAAAAATTTTGATTTGACAGTGTAACCAATAATAAGTAGAGAGATTAGAAGTGATGAAAGGTAAGCAAAAGTGGAGAAAGACTTGTGTATCAAGCAGAGACAGAGTGCATGGCTTCTAAAGGGAAATGTTACAATGAGAGTAGTAGAGAGAGACAGACAGACAGACAGAGACAGAGGCAGATGGAGAGGGAGGGGGAGAGGGAGAGGAAAAGGGAGAGGGGGAAAATCAATATATGAATGAAAACACAGGATATTGTCAAAGATTCTTCATACACAAAGAAACAGAAAGTAAGAGCTAAGAATTTTCAGTGTCCTTGTAGACTGAGTAAGAAAACTTGAAGAAGGGCTATAAGAAAGACACACACACACACACACACACACACACACATACACACACACACACACACACACTCCACAATGATAAAATATAAGTAGTTCTAAGTCTGAAGCCTCTATCCTTTTACCTAAGAACATAAAATGGCACAACTTTGGAGGCTGAAAACTCTTACGATTATAGGTTATTACATATTTGTTGTTTCACACATTTCAAGTATAAGGAGAATGAAAACTTGTGCCCACAACTCTTTTATTTTAATTTTTATTGAAAATAGATTGCTTTAATCTAATGGGTTTTATGTTTCTCCTCTCCCAATTACTCTAAAAAGGCTGTGTTAATTTTTGTCTGTAAAGGAAGAAATGAAAATATCACTATTTGCAGATGATAGTTCACTTCAGTGACCCAAAAAATTTTACTAGAGAACTTTTACAGCTAATAAACAACTTCACAAAGTAGCTGGCTATAAAGTTAACTCAAACAAATCAACCGCCTTCCTCTATGCAATGAATAAACAGGCTGAGAAAGAAATTAAAGAATCGACACCCTTTATAATGCTCACAAAGACTATAAAATACCATGAGATGACCCTAACCAAGCAAGTGAAAGATATGGATGACAAGAACTTCAAAACTCTTAAGAAGGAAATTAAAAAAAAAAAAAAAGATCTCAGAAGATGGAAAGAGCTCCAATGCTCATAGACTGGCAGGATCAAAATTGTAAAAAATGGCCATCTTTCCAAAAATAATCTACAGATTCAATGCAATCCCCATCAAATACCAACTCAGTTCTTTGTGGAGTTGGAAAAATCAATTTCCAAATTCATCTGGAATAACAAAAAATCTAGCATAGCAAAATCTATTCTCAAGAATAAAATCACTTCTGGGGGAATCACCATCCCTAATCTCAAACCATATTACAAAGCAATTGTGATAAAAACTGCATGGTATTGGTACAGAGATAGGCAGGTAAATCAATGGAACAGAGTTGAGGACCCAGAAATGTACGCCCACACCTATGGTCCTTTGATCTTTGACAAAGGAGCTAAAAACATTCAATGGAAAAAGGGCAGCCTCTTCAACAAATGATGTTGGTTCAACTGGCAGTCAGCATGCAGAAGAATGCAAATCAATCCTTTCTTTGTACAAAGCCCAAGTCTAAGTAGATCAAGGATCTCCACATAAAACCAGGTACACTGAAACTATTAGAAGAGGAAGTGGGGAAGAGCTTACAACACATAGGCACAGGGAAAAAATTCCTGAACAGAACACCAATGGCATATGCTCCAAGATCCAGAATCAACAAATGGGAATCATAATATTGCAAAGCTTCTGTAAAGCTAAGGGCATTGTTAAAAAGACTAAACAGCAGAAAACAGGTTGTAAAAGGATCTTTACGAATTCTACATCTGATAGAAGTCTAGTATCCAATATATACAAAGAACTCAGAAAGCTAGACTGTAGAGAATTAAATAATCCTATTAAAAATGGGGTACAGAGCTAAGCAAAGAATTATCAGCTGAGGGACATTGAATGGCTGAGAAGCACCTATAAACATGCTTAACATCCCTAGTCATCAGGGAAATGCAAATCAAAACAACTCTGAGATTCCACCTCACACTAATTAGAATTTAGAATGGCTAAGATAAAATCTCAGGTGACAGCAAATGCTGTCCAGGATATGGAGAAAAAGGAACACTCTTCCACTATTGGTGGGGTTGTAAGTTGGTACAACCACTCTGGAGATCAATTTTCAATTCCTCAGAAAATTGAACATAGTACTACCTGAAAACCCAGCCACTCCACTCCTAGGCATTTACCCCAAAATTACTCCAGCCTATAACAAGGACACCTGTAGCACCATGTTTATAGCGGCCTTATTTATAATAGCCAGAAGCTGGAAAGAACCCAGATGTCCATCAACAGATGAATGAATACAAAAATATGGTACATTTACACAATGGGGTATTACTCAGCTATTAGAAGCAATGACTTCATGAAATTCATAGGCAATTGGATGGAACTAGAGACTATCATCCTGAGTGAAGTAACCCAGTCACAAAAAACACACATGGTATGCACTCACTGATAATTGGATACTAGCCCCAGAAAGCTCTGAATGCCCAATACCAAATAAACAATTCACAGACATTATGAAGCTCAAAAAGAAGGAAGGTCAAAATGGGGATGCCTCAGTCCTTAGAAAAGAGAACAAAAACTCTCATGGGAGAAAATGCAAGGTCAAATAGTGGAGTGGTGATTGTAGAAAAGATCACTCAGAAGCTGCTTCCCCTGGAGATCCACCACATATGAAGTCATCAAATCTACGCACTTTAGCTGATCCCAAAAAGTACTTACTGGCAGGAACCGGACAGAGATGCCCTTTCAGGGACTAGGCTAGAGTCATATAGATACAGCTGAGCATGATTGAAGCTAACCATTGATCTGAACTCGGGATCCAATGCGGTTGCTAAAGAAAGGACCTAAGGAGCTGAAAGCTGTTGCAACCTCATGGGAAGATAACAACATTATCAACCAACCAAATTATCATTATAAACCCCCAAAACTCCCATGGAGTAAAACACCAACCTTTTTGCACACTTTGAGAGACTTAAGGGGTTTGGAGCCTTCCTGTACAAGGTAGGTGCTGTGTTTAGAGCAAATGCAAATTGTAGATATGCACTTCAATAGTCTGTAACCTAAACACATAGGTTTGGTTATTTTGTTGTTGTTGTTGTTTATAACCTATAGCTCCATGATACAAATCATTAATGCTTCTTTTTTTTTTTAAGTTTTAAGACATTTAGTCAACATATCATTTAGGGTCATAGAGCCTCAAAACTCTTGTATCTATTTGTATTATTTTAACTTTGATAAATGTATTTTACGTATACTTACCATCATTGAGGGAGGGATTATCGCTGTCATCAAGACTTGGTGATATGACATTTTTTATTAACTACTTTCTATATAAATGTTTTTAAAGAGAATTATAGAGATAAGGCAGCAATCTAATAGTAACCAACCAAGTTGCTGCAAAAGATATTTATAACTTTACCTATGAAGTCCTTTTTTACCATATTGTTAAAATTCTGCACTTAAAACAGTTAATTGCTTTACTTAACAGTAATAATTACTTCTACACAAAATGGCTCTTTTCTGGTTCTCTGCTATTTTGTTAACAATTTAATGGTTTCCCTTTATCTTACTTCTTCTAGTAAATCTTTACTTACTGAAGACTATTCAACAGCACAGTTGGTGAATTTCAGAATTGGGATTAGAACCTAGATAGGTCAATTTCTAAATACAACCTCCTTTGCATATAACTGATATGTTATATATCACCACTCCAACATAACTATATCTTTAACACATTGATGTGGGGAGGAGAGAGTCAAGAACCTGAGTAGTATGGCAGCATTAGCTGGGTTTTTGGAACCACATCATCCTAAGATGAATAAATAAAATTTCAGGCATTTTTCCAGAATTGACAGATCCAGTTAGTCTAGTTTTTTTTCCCATCTCTGTCTTCTAGCCTATAAAAATTGGGAGAGCATTCCCATAATATTATTGAGAGAAACCTGAGTTACTGTTTTATTGCTGCATAGAGACACCAGGACCAAGCATGTCCAAGGCAATTCTTACAAGCGAAACTACTTAAAAATTCCTGAAGATTGTCTGTCTGCTAATCACAGAGGAGACATAGAGGTATAATACTGGAGCAATGGCTGGGGGCTTTATATCCTAAACAAAATAATAGGAAGATAGAAGAGACAGGTCTTGGTTTATGTCCAGCGACATACAAGTTAGGATCCAGCAAAGAGGATTTCTTCCCAAATAATTCCACTAAACAGAGACCAAGCATTAAAACCCGGAGCCTATGGGGTCCATTTTCATCAAAGCTATAAAAAGAGAATTAAGTAATTATATGCAAAGCAAAAAGAACTAAACTGCTTTATGCAATGTAACACCTTTACATATTACTGATTTTGTTTTGTTTTATTTGAATAAACAGAAGTACAGGTTCCTTAAAAGTAGTCATTGGGTAAGTTAATGTAAGAAAAAGTCTCTGTGAACCCCATTGTTCTTGTGTTTGTGAATAAAGTAGGCTTTTTCCTTCCTTTCTTACCCCAACCCATTTTTCCATCTTTTCTTCTTTTTTCTTCTCTCCTTCCCTTTTGTTTTCCCCTTTTCTCCCCATTAATTGATAATTGATGAGTGTCAGAGTTAGGATCTCACTACATTACCCTGGATGCCATATAACCCATAGGCCAGACAGTCTAAAAAATACCCACTAAGTGCTGGGTTTACAAAAATGCAAAATAAATGATCTAGGACCTCTATTTTCAACAAAAGTTCTTAGTGGAACTTGGTAAAGATACATCTTTGCTGTCAGTGACATACCCATACCTGACTTCCTGTCTATTTTGATGCTTTCTTATCACAGTGTTTTATGGTTTGTTTTCTTTTTTTAAATTAGTACTCTGTATTTACATTTGAGATGATATCCTTTTGCCCTGTCCTGCTCCCATCCCCCCTCCCCCTCCAATTGCCTTCACAAAGGTGTACTCCCTTCTGATTCCCCTCTCTACCCCATTGCCTTGTCATTCCCCTACATTGGGAAAACGTGCCCTCTCTGGAACAAAAGACTGTTCTCACATTGATCTCAGACACTGCTATCTTCAGCTACATATGCAACTGGATCAATGGTCTCTCAAAGTGTGCTGAAGGTTGGTGTTTTACTCCATGGGAGTTTTGGAGGGGTTGGTTAATTGTTAATGTTGTTATTTTCCCATGAGGGTTGGAACCCCTTTCAGCTCCTTAGATCCTTTCTTTAGCAACCACATTGGGACCCCTGAGTTCAGACTGATGGTTAGCTGCAAGCTATGGTTTGTTTTCTTATCACAGTGTTTTCTGTTTGTTTTTGGTTTTGTTTTGTTTTTTCAATTTTATTGGATATTCTCTGTATTTACATTTCAAATGTTATACCACCACCCCTCAATTCTCTCCTTCCTCTCCCTCCTCCTCCTCAACTTGCTTCCATGAAGGTGTTCCCTCTCCCAATCACCCTCTCCACCTCAGGGCTTGGCTGTTTTGTATCACTAAACCAGTGAATACTTCTGTTCTCTCTCTCTCTCTCTCTCTCTCTCTCTCTCTCTCTCTCTCTCTCTCTCTCTCTCTCTCTCTCTCTCTCTCTCTCTCTCTCTCATCATTCTTTCATTCTTTTTTTTTAATTTCAAGACTCCTTTTCTCTTTGTAGTCTTGACTGTCCTGGATCGCTCTGTATAGACCAGGCTCACTTGAACTCAGAGATCTGCTGGCTTCTGTCTCTCAAATTCTGGGATTAAATCCATATACCATCCCTGCCTGGCCCAGGAAGCTACTTTCTTTTAAGGGTGCAGGGTTTTTTTACTATCTCTGCGATTTCTTATTTACTAGACTTTAAATAGTCTGTTTATCTGAATGCCACAATTTTATTATCTATAAAATGGGTTCGATGCCTCTAGTCCAACCACTAAAGTCTAAACTTCTAGGAACATTGCCCAATTCATGATGTTAAAGCACTTCAAAAAACAAAATGACTCATATGTTACTTGACAGTCATGTGAATGTTATTTAAGACTCCACCAAAAGTAATGAAATTTGCTTATGGTGGTCTCCAATGACTCCACCTGCTCTTTTTTGCTGAGAGCACACCTGTACCCACACACTATTTAAGTCTCTTCTTTCTCTCAAGTTTATTGATGTATCAAGGACACTTCACGGACTTATCGTCCTTCTTTAGCACTCTATTCTATGACAAGAAGCATAGTATTTCCTGAAAACTGGCAAAATGATAAGAGACAGTACTTTGAAATCTTACATCTCTTATCAAAACAAATGAATCATAAACATATATGATCTATTTACTAGGTAGGTAATCACTAATTATTCTACTATTGAAAGTATGCGCAGCTCATGCAGAAAAGAATTGGTTTTTTGTTTGATAATAATATTTCACATTTACATATGTGTCACTAGTAAGGGTAGTAGATTTGTAAAGGGTTATTCATCACAGTTTTTAAGCTTGGTGCTCCCTACCAGTGTGCACTGAGTTAGTGAAGTGTTGAAGACTTAACTCTATTCTAACTGTTCTTTAAAGTCAGAACTTAAGACAGGGAAAATTAATTCCCCTAATGTATTATAGCTTATATAAAAACCAGCCATTCATCTGTGGACTTTTTACCAAATACCTGTGAGTGAAAATTCTAGACAGTGATGGTGTTGAAGTAAATAAGACAGAATTTTCTGATATTGATAATAAAATCACAATGAAAGTTATACAGGAAACTCATACACAAATAAAAATGTCTTTTTGTTTGTTTGCTTGTTTGTTTAACCCAGTACATCACATTCTGCTATAAAACCTCATTGAAAGTAATTTGGCAGAACATGCAATTTAGTGTCCTTTGGAGGGGAAATCTTAAAACTGGTGGTGAAAAGAACACCTTTTATAAAATATGTGCCTTTCATCTCTCTAATAGTTGTTTGAAGTAATTGTACCATAAAGAAATATTAAATTTGACATTTACTTATGCTGTGAGGATCACCTAACATACACTGTACTTGGGCATTGCTTGTTACATTTTTGAATGTTGAATTATCACATGACCTCTCAAAGGATCTCAGGTTGTTACACTTAAGATTAATGAGGCATTGGATAGCCATTAAGAAGTGATTCAAGAATATGCATTTAATTAAAATGAATTATGTATATGTGATAATGCCATTCAACCTCTTAAATGTAGAGTGATAAATCGTAGCTATTTCATTCCTGAGAAGGGTTCTAATGTTGGTAAATTGAATATTGATGTTACAATGCCCAGGTAATTAATGCCAGTCAGAGTCATCCATAATGGTATATCCCGAGACTTTCCCTAGTAGAGGAAATTAGTATTTCTTTTTGAGTTGACTATGTGTGTTTTTTCCTTGCACATGTAATGAGATACAAATAGCTATACTTACCATAATCTTTGAATACAAAGCAACTAGAAACATCAATTCTCAAGAAAATACTGGCTAGCCACAGTCTTAGCTTATACATTGGTACTGGTGACCCCTCCTCCATCTAAATGCTTTCTTTAAACACAGATACTATTCTCACGCACCACATCAGCCATCTATTGACTTAGCAATGCTCCCAGTGATATTTTTTTTCTTGCCCAAGGGAAAAGATGCCAATATTTAAATTCTAACCAGTTTGCATTCAACACGGTGTGATCCATCCATAGCTACTTAAGACCTTGATGAACAGAAATTGCCTGTTTTTTAGGCCACATACCAGTAAGCCTTTACTCTATGAATAATGAGTTGAACAGAGCAAACAATGTGAATATCTCCCTCAGTGAGGCATTGCTGCTATGCTACTTTGTTTGTTGAGAAAACAAAGATTTATGGAGATCAAGTTTCCCTAAAATCCCGAGTATGTGAAGGTGTTTTAATTTGAAATATATTAATCAAGCTCTCAGCCTTCCTGAAGACTTTGCAATGTGAAGTATACATCTCACTGGGCATAGAAGTCTAAGAAATGTGCAGCCCATCCCTTTTGTTGATGAATTATTCATGCTCAGTGAACTAAGTAATTGTATGATTATCAATAATAAAAGATCCATTCTGAACCATGTATCTTAATTCTGTTTTCTAAGAAGATCTAAATGCTTATAGGTAAACACTCCTTGTATATTCTTTGTGTCTAACCGTAAGTAAACATACCTAAACATTTAAAACACGAATATAAATATACTTTAGCCATTTGCCTCCCTAGTAGAGACCTAAATATAAAAAGGTGAAACTCCATTCAGGATCTGAGATTTTATAAATTTAGAATTTCCTCCTAAACAAGAGGAGAAAAAAAAGAACGAAAATACTATTTAATTAGAAGTTTCTTTTAAAAATGGAATTTATTAGTTCTCCACAGGGAAGTGGTGAAATGTCAAGACTAATGTGATTACAGTTTCCTAAAAACGGTTTGTTTGTTTTTCAGTCAGAGCCATCAGAGCGGCAGCCGTCTGTCTACACGCACAGCAATAACCTTAAAGAGCTCCTATCACATGGTTTATGCTGCGCTTCCACCAAGAGCTTCACAGCGGTTTAATCAATAAAGCAGCACAAGCTGTGAACAATTATAATAAAACACCTTAAGGAATGATCCACAATTAAAAGGTAGAGGAGAACCCTCCCACCCCCGTTTAGCTAAAACAATCTGCCACTCAGTTTGACAAAGTTCAGTGGAAGGGTTCTGACATTCTCCTGGCAAGCAACCACAGAAAAGCCTGTACTCTGGAGTCCAAATTAACTCTTCAACTTGTACAAGAATAAAGACGATAAGGATCTAGTTATATGCACTGAAGCATTGCTGTTGCCGAATAAAACCTTCCTACTGAAATGTCACATGGATGCTTACTAGAAAAAATTCTCTAGATAACTTTAACAAGTTCTTTGAAGCAGATTTCTGAACTATGACAGCTCTTCGGGCAACCACACGGAGGGTGCTAAACACGAGTTCCCAGTTCACTTAACAATACATGATCTCTTCCAATTTGCTGGAGAATACACGTTAATAGCAAGAGGTACATAATCAACACTCTCTCTTGATTTATGTTTTCGTGATGGGCTGTTCTTTACTGAATTTGATAAAGTTAGCAGAAGAAGAGGATGATATAGAGGGACATGGTTATGGCAAGTTCAAACAAACAAGCAGGGTTTCATTAGCAGAGCAGTGCTGTTTGGGAACTTCCGTCTTTACAAGGTAGTTTGGAGATAAAGGCAGTCCTTGAGAAGCCAGTGGTTCTAGAGGTTACATATTCGGATGACTAAAGCCAGTAAACTACATGATTTGGCTTTACAAATTGGAATTTAGACATAATTTCAGAATGTAGTTACAGGAAAGGTGAAATAGAATCAAAATTGGCCAATATATTATTTCAATGGAGAAGCTTCTTCAAGTCTCTTCTCGTTTATCTCCACTGATGTGGCTAAACGGGGATGCATTGTGTGAAGAAATAAAGATGCAGGCAAGAGCATTGAACTTACAGTTCAGCTTCAGGGCTGTTTTTCTGCCATTTCTTATCTGGGTGCTTATTTATCAAGCTCAGAGGAGTGCATTAAATATCCCCTTCATAGGTATACTTCTAATGCAAATCCTCATACATTTATGTAATCCCTCAAGCATGTAGGAATTATTTGTTTTCTCTTCACATCCCATTAACTTAGGAGTGGTTCTTAAAGCCCACAGTCATGTCAAGGGTAGGGCTTTCTGTGGAAACATAGACATGAAAAGACAGTGATCGTGGCTGAAAACCTCATGGAAATGTAGTGTCTGTTTCAAACCTGCAATTTCACAAATAACTTCAGAAATGTCACCCAGATGACCTATGTGACTATAAATACTCAGAGTTGGCTGCCATGCAGTAGTCTAGAGATGTGGAATTTGAAAAAAAAAAGTTTCTTTCATTCCTATGGTAGGTAGCAATGACCATAGCTATGGAATAAAGCCTAGAGGTCACAGGAAGCAGAAAAATAATTTCTGATCGATTAGAAAGCAGTAAATTTACACGGTATAGGAATAGTGTAAAAACTGAAACGCATTAATGCATTATTAGCTAGTAAACAAAATATTATCCTTAGCGTGAGAAATATAAAAATTAAGAAAGTTCTATGTTGACCATGTTGAGAGTCTACATGATAAATACCACTATCCTGTTCTTAACATGGCTGCAGAATTCTGGCTTGCAAATAACTCAGAGAGTGCTAGTCTATTGTACACTGCTCCTGCAGAATATTGCATACTGGGTAAGTTCCAATGACTAGTCACTCTCTCATCCTCTTTCTAGAGTCTGGGGACTCCCAGTTCAAAGGGACAGAACCTGGCAAAAGGTATTGCTGTTGTCTTCTAATGATAAGAGGCAGGGCAGGAAATCATGTGAGGTGGTGAGAGGCGGTTTGAACTAGTCCTGTTATTATTTGAGAAGCCTCTTCTATAAAACCCAAGCCAGCTTTGTAAAATGATAACATTAATTACCAATCATATTACCTATTTCAGTGTTTTAAGGACACTAATTCAAAAAAAGTCAATGCTGTTCTGCTAGATTTAGAGTGATAACATGATGATTTAAATTTTGTGGATATTTTTAAGTCACTTAAAATGAAGTAGAAAATGATGTGACAAACTAATGGTCCACCAAATGCAGACTAGCAATTCCATTGTTCAGTTTAGATAGATAACTGGACATAAATTATATAAACAATTTGGAAAATTAAGAAATAGCTAAAGTTAACTATTTTATGTGTCTCTGCTTCATCACCACTGATTTGGAAACTCCTCCATACATTCAAAAGATCACTTAGAGGTATTTTCTGAAACTTTATGTAAGATTACATGTCAATCTGGCAAGAGTTCTCCAATCATAGAGTCAGTGAAGATGATATATTGCAAAAGAAATGTGTTGGTGCATAGCCTAAGTGTATATAATGAGTACTGAGAATGTTTGAGTCACTTGATATGATCTTCATTTCATTTTGGAATTTAATTATGATTGGAAAAGGGTAGCACGGGAAACAGTGTCTCAGTGCAAACTCTTTGGCTAATCTTTGCAGAGTAGTTTTAAGTATTTTCCTTCACAAGGTATACTGATAGATGTCAGTAGAGTAGCTTAAAACCCATAATTCCCAATCTTATTGTAACAGTTTATGTGGCTAACAACTGGAATAGTGTCTCCTGGTCAAGGGGTTCTATTTCTTCTTCAATAGAGTAAAGAAAGTATCTATCTGTTGGAAAAATAGTGATCAGATTTGTAGAGAGTTCTTTAAGGATATTTGAAGCTTTCTTTGCTCAAGATTCCCTGCCTATTGTGCATTTTCTACCATGTACAGCTTCTCAATGTCTTCTTTGGACTGTTCCTGTAACATTAGAGACAAAAAGGGATGACGACAACATGCAGTTTATGCTGCCTGGTGAGCTATGAGGAACTGTGTATCGTATATTCTATCTGTTCTATCAGAAAGTGTAAAAAATGGCAGTTTAGCTAATAAGAAGGATATAATGCAAATCATTCAAAATTCTTAAAAAGGTGGTTGTATTATAACAACATATAAGAATAAGGAAAATCTCATCTGTTTTGTGAGATTGCTTATCATATAAATAAAATTTCAGGTATTTGTGTAGCTAATAGTTCAGTCTATTGTCTGATCGTTTTGTAGTTTGGATAACTGTCCCCCCAAAAGTTTCTAAGTTCAATAAGTGATCGTCAATACATGTGGCCATGGATATGTGTTAGAAACTTTAAGAACTGGAGCTTCATAAAAGTTTTCATAGAGATTTTGAAAATACATAGACTAGGAAAACGGGTAAGCAAGTAGGCTAGTTGAAGATCTTCCAGTCTACCTCCTCTCCTTCAAATTCAAATTTCCAGCTTTGTAGCAGATCACCTGTTGTGACTTCCCATTCTTCTGTCTCCAGCTCCCGAAGATCACACATCTAGTCTTACCTTCTTCCCCACTCATCTTATTGGTACAGCCCCTGACTCCCATAGGCATTCCCTGGGAACCCGTGAGAAGAACATGCAAGTGATGCCAGTGGCACAACACACTAGGGAGGCCAGCTTCATATCTTTAATGTAACTCCATTCCTTCAAATGTAATCCCCAGTTTCACTTCAGTTTACCCCAGATGTCTAACAACTCTGGCCTCTCTTCTCTCTCTGATTCCCTCATGGGAAAATAAACAGAGCTGATTAGACAAGATGCTGTTCTACCTCCTGTGGAACACCCCATGCATACCTATAGCCCACCCACATCCTTAAGTGTCATTTTCCAAGAATAGAAACACATTCAACTTGCAACTCCCAGAGCGCATAACTGGCAAGATCCAAGAATTAACCAACAGGTAATACCCAAGCACCAGACCTTCCAAATAACAAGAAAGAGAAACAGAAGCAAAGGAAGAAAACATCCACCCAAAGAAGCCAAGAAGAGATATCAACATCTAGAATTACAATAACACAAACTCATTGTTGATTGAGTGACTAGGAACATGAAACTACATAGTTCAGGTACCTAGCGTTAACCAGATATTTCTGTTTCACTAGAGAGACATAGCAATCAAATGACTAATAATGACATTCTACTGTACTCATAGATTCTCAGGCATCATCAGAGAAGCTTCTTCACCCAGCAGACAGAACAAATACTTTGAAATCTTCAGCCATAAACCTGGTGTCTCCATCTAATCACTCTGCTCAGGGCTCAGAGAAACCTGCAGAAATGGAGACAGAAACACTGTAAGAGCTAGAAGGGATGGGGGACATCAAAGAAATAAGATCCTTATATGAACAACAGGATCGCTGCACATAATCAACTTACAGAAGCTGAGGCAATGTGAACAAGGTCTGCATCTTGTGAAATCCTAGAGCTGGGAGAAGCTGACATAATTCCTCATCCCTAACATGATATTGCCAGTTAATAACCACTTACAAATGAAGAATTAGTTTCTTTCAAGGAATTCTCACTGAGGAAATAAAAGACTGTTAAAGTGCAGGTCTCATACAAAATAGTAGATGTCCTGTAGAAAATGAACTCAAGAGAATCTGTGAAGGTGTTTGCTTCACAATGTCATGTCAAAGCCTTTACTTTTTCTTCTTAAATTTTCTGTTTTATAATTTGTACATTTTATCTATTTATTTTTTTACTCAATACTGTTCCATTGTGTGTGTGTGTGTTCTACAAACACACGTGCATATTTTGCAACTTTCATATATATATATATGTGTGTGTGTGTGTGTGTGTGTGTGTGTGTGTGTGTGTGTGTGTATGTGTGTGTACATATATATATATATATATGTGTGTGTGTGTGTGTGTGTGTGTGTGTGTGTGTGTGTCTGTGTATGGCCTTTAGTTTTGTATAGATAACTTTAAATAATTTAACCATTAACAAATATAAATATGCCCAGGTAATTATCACCAAAATAAAAGAACCAGCTGTTTAATTTATATTCATTTATGTTGCTGACAATATGTGACTTTTAAGGAAGGACTTTAAAATTTGCTCTATCATGGATACAGTTTATCGAAATATCAAAAGGTTAATAGTGTTAAAAAGTAAGTGTAAAAATCAATGAAGCTTAAAGAAAATGTAAGGTATCTGAGGATCATATTACAGCAGTGTATTTGCCATAAAGAATAATACTAAACTTTTTTATTTTAGGCCATGATAGTAACTAGGAATGAATGAACTTTAAATATTTCAATATGAAAATGATACACCCTTATGACATTTTTATGGACAGATTTAAAGATGTTTTTATTTGTGTTTTGTAAAGTTCTCTTCGGTTTTTTTTTTTTTTTAATTTCATTTGAGACTCTACTTCTCAGAACAGTGCTACTCACATTCAGGAAGGGTCATCTCCTTAGTGAGGTCCCTCAGGAAAGGCCTTTGAGACATACCCAGAGAGATGATTCTCATGAGGCAAGCTGACAGTGAAGATCTGCCGTCACTAACCATCACTTATTCATTTAGTGGTGCATGAACATTTTTATTCTAGACATGTTATGCTTAACATAAATGTTTAAAATTCAGGGACCTTCTACAATCATCCAATTCTCAATGTACAGTATTTTACAGTTTTAACCTTTTTATTGATTCTTTGTGAATTTTACATCATGTACCCTAATCCCACTCATCTCCCCTTTCCCCTGATACCTGTCTGCCTTCTGCCCTCTCGACCTCCAGACTAAAGAGAACAAGAAAAAATGACAAACAAAACCACAATTTGGCCGTAGAATCTGTGGTGTGTTGTGGTGTGTCACACAGTACACCCCTGGGTCCAACGGCTTCCCTTGCAAATGCTCACTGCAAGGGATCACCAGAAAAGGGTCAGCCCTAAACCACATCTTTCCAGACAATCCTCAACACTCTGTTATATTTGTAATGGCCTGTTCCTGAGCGTGTTCGTGGCATTTACGAATAACTAACAACATTTTGCAACTTTCAGACCATCTATGGAGTTGTTGATAAAGTGCCCACTGAGAGTTTTGCCCAATTTCTAGGATTTCGGAGTCCTTTCATTTGTCACTGTTTTTTTTTTTTTTTTTTAATTTCTTGTTTATTCTGATACGTATGATTTGACAGGGATGAGATATGTACATAGTTCCTTTTAATCTTTAGTCTACGTTTTCTTCTTCATAATGAATTTTACAGAGCAAACACTTATAATTATTTCAAGATTTATTTGTCTGTTTTTGTTTGTTGGTTTGCTTCCTTTTAGGGACTTCGAATATAGTTCTTTATCTAAATACTCCCTTTACCTGAAAAAGATACCAAAGGGCTGCTTTCTACATTGAGTATATGTCTATGTATATGGTTCAGTGTGTGGGCCTTTTCATTTTATTAACATGCTATCCAGTGTTTCTGCACAATTTATTATTGAACAACAATAAGAAAAAAACTAAAGAACACCAGCTGCTCTTCACTAATTTGCCTTCTTCCCTTTGCAAGGAGATGCAGTTGACTATATTTATTTGGGTCGATGTCTGGAAGCTCTATTTTGCTTCATTAATCAACAAGTCTTATTTTCATCAATAGTATGATGTCTTGATTATTATATTACTATAAGTCCTTAAATCAGAAAATATCAGTCAGTCACTTTTGTTCATCTTTTTCAAAATTTTCTTGGCTTCTCTATTTGTTTTCTTTTCCCATATAGATTTTTCAATCATTCTGTCAATAATGACAATGAAATCATGGAGAGATTTTGATTGGAATTTCATTGACATCACAACAATATTGAGTCTCTAATCTGGGAGAATATTAAGTCTCTTTTCAGATAAATTCTTCGTCTTCTTTTGTTTCCTTTTTAGTTTTCAATATATAGTATATAATATAATTTTGTTAAATTTGAATATCATTATTTATAAATAATCATAGTTTGTGATATCTCAAAAAGTGCTTATTTTGATATAAATTCTGAAGGTTTTATGAGTGGATTAAAATGAAGCTGAAAATCATATGAGTTGACCTTACATAAAGCCTTGTTGTGTTTTGTGCTCCAATATCAGAGTATTACAAGTGGAGAAATTTATAATGAACCCGATTTACAAGATGATGGTTCTGGAGACTGGAAAATTCAGCACCTGACAAGGGTCTTCATTTCATATGCATGACAGAGGAGTGAAAATAGTACCAGAGAACACAAGGGAAGATTGAACCCTTCCTGTTTACAAAAAGCAAAATTCCAGACCATAACGTTTATCTAGATAGTTAGATCTGATCTCCCAATCTCATGAATCACTAATGTGCCCCTCCCAAAACATCCCTTTTGTCTTTATAGTACTAAACATTTTGTTTCATTCTTAACTCTAAAGTCCAAGACCCAAAAACTTATTTAACTCATAGGATGAAATTCAAGGCATAGTTCACCCTGAGGCAAATTCCTTCCATCTGTCAGTCTATGAAATAATTATGTGTTTCTAAAGGACGGTAAAACGGGAGCAGGATAGACATCTTCATTGCAAGAGAAGAAAACATGGAGACAAAGAAAGACATAGCCGACCTAAATAAGGCTAAACCCAGCACTGTGAAAACTATTAATGTTAAGTCTCTGAAAACATCACCCTTTACTTTATACTTAAATCTTCTGTATATATTGGGGTTGTACAGTGCTCCAAAGATGCCTCTGTCAAATGTGTCTCCATGAGTTTTCTGAGTTTAGCCTATGCAGAAGATCTAACCAGTTAGCATCTTGCTATGCAAGTCCTGTAGGCTAGATTTGTGGGCTAATCTACATAGATGAGAGCTGGGGGAAACACTATCACACAGCCCTGTTGAGCATCATCCTAGAGTTTTATCTATAGCTTCAGCTTCACTTTTCTATCACATCTTCCGAATACAACTTCCTACATAAGCTCTTCTCTCATAGTCTCCTGGCATGAAGAGCAACAATTAGGATTCTTTATAAACTTGGTGAGTATTCACTGAGGTCTATGTAGCAGAGACATCTAAGCAATTGAATTTTCTGTTCTTTTGACACCCTTCTGAAGTTTCCACATTGTTTCACTCCCTTTTACATCAGGCTTTTGAAATTTGGTAACAATGTTATCTGAATTGTACTTTTAGCTACTTTATTCTAGGCATGCAAGGATTCTGCTTGAAGGAGCTTTTCATTTCTTAGAATACAGCTAGTTGTCAAAAAATTTCAATTGTCTGACAGTTTGATCAAAATTTTGTTGCTGTGTTAAACTCAGGATGGAATCTACAGCTTTCTCCATCACAAAATAAAGCCGTAAATCTCAGTATTCACTTCTCAGTGTGTTAAAGAACAGAGACACACATAAAAGTTTCATCAGAAATTATTACATTTTATGTAAGTATAAGCTATATTATTTATTAATACAATGTATTAAATTATATTAATAGCTTATAAACTATTATAACTTCTTAAACAGTAAGTAGTAAGTTAATAAATTTTATTATGTTCATGCCTGTGTTTGAATGACATCTCAAAACAGTAGTGAATGAATGAAATTAACTACTAACACGTTTGTCTTTACTCAGGTTCTTATAAGAGAATCTACACTGTGTTCTCCAGATCTAGTCTCCAATGGTTCTGCAGAAGTATTGAATCCTAGACTTTCACTGGGAACTAAATAAGGTATGTATATCCAGAAGGGATTGCAATCAAGTGTTACAAACAGCTCGAAACAGAATGTTTATGTCTGTGTCTATTAATTTCAGGGAACATACATTTTTTAAAGACTTATTTATTTTATGCATGTTGAGTATACTGTAGCTATCTTCAGACACACCACAAAAGGGCATCAGATCCTATTCTAGTTGGTGTGAGCCACCATGTGGTTGCTGGGAATTGAACTTAGGATCTCTGGAAGAGCTGTCAGTGCTCTTAACCACTGAACCATCTCTCCATCCCCTGGGAACATACTTTTTTATTTCAGGCTAATTAGTCATGAAATGGAGAATATGATACTAGAATATATATGCCTGAGTTTATCCACAGGTTCAATCAAACTGGTAATAGTTTGTAATTACCATTGCAAGCAAACAGGCAGCCACTCATACATCCTACGAAAGCAAAAAGAATGAACAACTTTTATTGCTTGTGTCACTAGGAGGAAAAATTGCCTACTGAGGCAAGATGTTTCCTCCAACAACAAACACAAGGTTTTTGTAAAGTAAATATTCCAGCAGAATTTTGACTAATGATTTGCTACTAATTAATAAGGTTAACCCAAACCTCAACTAAATATCAGTACTGTCAAAACTATTATTGTCATGACAAAGTTGTAAGATAAATTATTTTCTTAATAACTAGTTTCAGCCGTTCTGTGTAATCTCCATTGATCCATTCAAATTATGTATTCATAAAGATGCTGTTCTCAATACTAAGAAGTATTACAGATTTAAATACTATGAATCACTCCAGTACACATTAGTTATTCTTTATTTCATTTCTATCTTGTTAGTGATCTTTCACACTTCTTCACTTACTAATGGAAGTGGATTTTAGGGGAAAAAAGCAAGCAAGCAAACAAACAAAAGACATCCAAATACTTCATTATCAGAGATATTTAAAGCAGTTTAATCTGAAAGTTCAGAAAAAGGAAAAGATGAATGTTGTAATACACAATGTCAGAGACATCAGCAGGTTGGTGTAGGGTAAACTAATTTAAATTAGGATAGTTCTGGCTATGGCATTATAAGGTAATTATAATTGAGGCTTGGATTGGTTAATGGCAATTTTAGGCAAACTCACTACCGATACATATAGTTCTCTGTCTTTGAAGGACACCTGTACAAAATCTGTGTGAATGCAAGTTCAATTTATCCTTGCTTTCCATGCTTGTATTTCATTAAAGTTGTTATGAGGATTTATTTCTATTTTTATGTTTCACTACTTTTATTCTCTATCTGTGTTCCTACGATGACTCATTTAAAATCTTCATTTATCTAAACCACTGTTTTCAATTTCTTAATCAAACAAACATCTAGAAGAGAAACAAACTCCATGAGGATGAATTTAAGATGGGTATGATTTTAGATGAACATTTTGTTAATTGTCTCTATAAGAGAAGATTATCCCTTCATTCTGTGGCCATGAAACCTCCCTTGGTTGAAGGTCATAAATCATCTGCTGAAGGGGGTTTCAAACTCCTAGAAGATTCAAACACTAGTCCAGATCTCTAGGCCTTCATCCTGCAGTGCAAATATCAGCATCTTCAACTTACCAGCTTCCACATCTGTATAAGCATTTTCCTTTACTTATTTTACTCTGTCCTTCCATGGTCTCCTTCCTCAGACCACATTATACCAGCTCTTGTTGAGTCAATTAAATGCTGCCTTCATCACTGGTTATCCTTAAAACTTTATAATTTGTCGTCTGAAGCCACAAACAGAACTGCAGACTCTCATCCCAAGAACTACATCAGAGCAGCTGCAGCCTTCCCTCATCCCACTGCACATCTCCTGTAGATCCCACAGACATTGCCTTCCAGGGACTGTCCCATGATAACCTGTTCCCCACACTTGTCGCTGCATTCTACCCCCATCCTAAGGACTTATTCGACACAGGAAATAAGTGGATAGATGCAGAAGAACAAAAACAGAACAATGCATCTCCTGAGATCCCATAAGCCCAGCACCATCCACAACTGTGGAGCTAGAAACTTGCTATGACCTCCCTTTCCTCTCTGACCAAAAGATCACAAAGGCCTACTCCTTCAACTTTCCTTCTTCTAACTTACCCCAATATCCCAGAGTCCAACAGTGGATATTCCTCAAGAACACACCAGCTCAACAGGCCAGGAGACAGGTAACACAAGCCACCAAATTCCATAAAGGAAATACAGAAACTAAAGAATCAAAAACACTGACTCAAAAAAAAAAAAAAAAATAAAAACAAACAAACACAAAAAATAGGTACCTAGACCTTTAGTTAACCCAAATTCAGATGCCAAGACACCAATTTAAAAGCATAATAAAAAACAGTTAGGGAAATAGGTCACCTCTAGAGTCCAACAGGAGGTCCTAAAAATTCCAACATAGCTGGAACACACACACACACACACACACACACACACACACACACACACACACAGAGACAGACAGACAGACAGAGAGAGAGAGAGAGAGAGAGAGAGAGAGAGAGAGAGAGAGAGAGAAAGAGAGAGACCTTAAAACCAACTATATGAAGAAACAAATGAGTCCCTTAAAGAAATCTGAGAAAACACAAGCAAATAAGTGGAGGAAATGAATAAATGAATCTCTTAAGGAAAGCTGAGACATGGTATAAATAAATACAAAGACAGGGTGTAAAGAAAAAAATAAATAAACTGAAAATTAGGTTATTAGGACTCCAGATCTTCCTGAGGATGGCTGAGATCCCAGAACAGCTGCTCAGGCATTTTCCCACCTGGACCAAGGCTGAGGCTGAGGCACAGGCCTAGGGAGGTCACACCAGGAGTTCTCTTAGCACGGGAAGCTTGGTGATCTCTGGAAAAAGAGTTATTTCTGACCTACAGTGAGGGCCAAGTCTCATCCACCTGGTCTCAGGATCTGCCCAGAGGAGGCTGAGCTCCCAGATCAGCTGCACAGGCATATTTCCACCTGGAACAAGGGTGAGCCTGACACATAGGTATGTTGCATGGAGTTCTTAGTGCACAGGGATCCTGGTGCTCTCTGGAAAAGGGTCATGTTTGTTTGAGAGAAAGAGCCAGGTTTCTTTTATTAAGACTCAGGACCTGTGAGCAGAGAGCTGAGCTCCCAGAACAGCCTCACAAGAGCTTTTTCAACTGAGGCCACTAAACTGAGTCATTGCCATCAGAATTTATTGCCTGCCCACAAAGAGCTGAACACCCAGGACCAGTCTCCCTCCTGACCCACAGGAGAGACAAGCACCAGTAAGAAACAAAATGATCACATACAATCACTGACAACAAGATGGCAAGAGGAAAGCACTAGAACCCAACCAATGGAAATCAAGACAACCTGGCAACATCAGAACCTAGTTCTCCCACCACAACAAGTAGTGAATTTCCCAACAGTGCAGAAAAACAAGATTTAGACTAAAAATCATACTTTATCATGATGATGGAGATCTTTGAGAAATGCATGAATAACTCTCTTAAACAATTACAGGATAAACAGGAGAAATCACTCAAGGAACTACAGGTAAACACAATCAAATAGGTAAAAGAATAGAGAATGGAAATAGTTACAATAAAGAAATCACAAAAAGAGACAACCTAGAAGATAGAAAACCTAAGAAAGAAATCAGGAGTCTTAGATACAGCATCACCAGCAGACTACAAGAGATGGAAGAGAGGATCACAGGGGCTGAAGACAACATAGAAATGAATATAAAATTTACTGAAACAAATGAGTAGCCTTCCTCTACTCAAAGGACAAACAGGCTGAAAAATAAATTAGGGAAAAGATCCCCTTCACAATGGTCACAAGCAATATGAAACACCTTGGTGTGACCCTAACTAAGCAAGTGAAAGATCTGTATGACAAGAACTTCAAATCTCTGAAGAAGGAAATTGAAGAAGATCTCAGAAGACGAAATACCTCACATGCTTAGGGATTGGAAGGATCAACATTTCAAAACTGGCCATCTTACCAAAAGCCATCTACAGAGTCAATGCAAACCCCATCAAAATTCCAACCCAATTCCTCATCGAGTTGGAAAAAATCAATTTTTAAATTCATCAAGAACAACAGAAAACCTAGAATAGCAAAATTTATTGGCAGATAGATTAGTTGAACAGAATTGAAGACTCAGTAATAAATCCTCATACACATGGTCACTTGATCTTTGACAAAGGAGCTGAAAACATTCAATGGAACAAGGACAGCATCTTCAACAAATGGTGTTGGCTCAACTGGAAGTCAGCATGCAGAAGAATGAAAATAGATCCTTTCTTATCTCCTGTACAAAGCTCAAGTGCAAGTGGATCAAACATCTCCACATAAAACCAGGTTCACTGAAACTATTAGAAGAGAAAGTGGGGAAAACCTTAGAACACATAGGCACAGGGGAAATTTTTCTGAACAGAACACCAGTGGCTTGTGCTCTAAGATCAAGAATCAATAAATGGAACCTTTTGAAATTGCAGTTTCTGTGAAGCTAAGGACACTGTCAAAAAAAAAACAAGATGGCACCAACACACTGGGAAAGGATCTTTACCAATCCCATATCTGATAGAGGTCTAATATCCAATATATACAAAGAACTCAAGAAGTTAGCCTCCAGAGAATCAAACAATTCTATTAAAATTGTGATATAAAGATAAACAAAGGATTCTCAACTGAGGAATAACGAATGGCCAAGAAGCACCTAAAAATAATGTTCAACATCCCTAGTCGTCAGAGAAATGCAAATCTAAACAACCCTGAAATTCCACCTCACACTAGTCAGAATGGCCAAGATCAAAAACTCAGATGACAGCAGATTCTGGTGAGGATGTAGAGAAAGAGGAACACTCCTCCACTGTTGGTGAGGTTGTAAGCTGGTACAATCACTCTGGAAATTAGTCTCCTGTTTCCTCAGAAAATTGTACATAGTTCTACCTGAAGACTCATCTATTCTATTTCTGGGCATATACCCCACAGATGCTCTAAAATATAATAAAGACACATGCTCCACCATGTTCATAGCAACCTTATTTATAATAGCCAGAAGCTGCAAAGAACCCAGATATCTTTCAGTAGAGGAATAGATGCAGAAATTGTGGTATATTTACACAATGGAGTACTACTCACCTACTAGAAACAATGACTTTATGAAATTCCTAGGCAAATGAATCGAACTAGAGACTATCATCCTGAGTGAAGTAACCCAGTCATAAAAGAACACACATGATATGCTGTCACTGATAATTGGATACTATTCCTAGAAAATTCAGAATACCCAAGGTCAAAGCAGTCAAATGAAATTTTTAAAGACCTGAAAATGTAAATAGAAACAACAAAGAGAACAAAAACTGAGGGAAATCTGGAAATTCAAACCACAGATGCAAACATCCACAACAGAACACAAGAGATGGGAGAAAGAACATAAGGAGTTGAAAATTACATTAGAGAAATAGATACACAAATCAAAGAAACTGTTAAATCTAAAAAGGTCCTGTTAAAAAGACATATACAAAATCTGCGACACTATGAGAAGAGCAAGTCTAATAAAAATAGCAATAGAAGAAGGAGAAGACATTCAGGTCAAAAGCCCAGAAAATATTTTCAACAAAATTATAAAAGAAAATAAAATAACCTAATAAAAGCACATATCTATAGAGGTACAAGAAGACTAAAAATTTCATAATGGAATTGTTTTTACCAACTGAATAATACTTCTAGTAAAGCTGGGAGTCAGTCCCAGGCTGGTCTCTAGTACAGCAGGGAAGCTCTGCTCAGTTGAAGGCTTAAATGGTCACTGAGAGGGAAAGGCACTTGAGAGAGGATGGACAGAGGCTGAAAGTGGAAGAATTATCCCCATCTGCAAGTTCTCTAGTAGAGAAGAAAATCTCCGCACAAACCTGATCTCTTGTATAGCTGGGACCCCAGTGGAGGTCTAGGGTATCCCATAGGGCTAGGTGGGTAGGTGACTGTAAATACAATGTGCAGAAGCCAAGAGTTGAGGTTTGGGTGGGTGGGCAAGCCAATCTGGGCTTCTCCCAGTCTGCAAAGTCTCTAGCAGAATGGGGTATCTACACCCAGTAAGAAGTAATTTTTGAACAATCTATTATGCATGTTAGTTATATGAATCTGTGTTTCAATGTGCTTGCCATGTAAGGTTGACATTAGTTCTGATACCCAATAATCCACCTGAAGTCTCAACAAAGTAGCACAAGTGTCTAAAATACCAGCATACCTATGGTGAAATGGAGAGAAAGAGGAGGTCCTTCAGATGCTCACAAGGGGAGTATTGACACGTTGACACTTGAGGATAATCTATGACGTGTATATGTACACAGAGCATGTTCCCTGTCTTCACACAAGCACATGCACACTGAGAGAGAGAGAGAGAGAGAGAGAGAGAGACAGAGAGAGAGAGACAGAGACAGAGACAGACAGAGACACAGAGAGAGAGAAAGAGAGAGAAAGTTCTATTATATAATTGAATTTGGAAACATGTAAAACCTGTTTAATTAAATCAGATTACAAACAAAGATAGTTGTTTACCTAGTGTTTCTTTTTAGTTTTATCATGTAATAGTTTTATGTTCTATAGATAGGAGCAAATCATAATATATGTGAAATCAAAATAAAACCATATATAGGGTGTCTATGTGCATGTACATGTATAGAATAATAAGAAGTAGGCAAGAAACCACTACCTTTTGCTCTTACATAGAATCCCCAGTAACTGAACTGTTGTTGGACATTCAGAGGGAAATTGTTGTCAAAGAAAACTTCAAAATTTTAACAGGAAAATTTAAAAGCAATGAAGTAAAATATAAGAACAAATATCACAAAACATACTAAAGCCTTCATGGATATATGAAATCCCTTTGAACAATAGGAGCCCAATATGTGAAAAGATCTCTTACCAAATGAAAACTTCTGGATCACACATGTAATTAATATGACTGAGGAATAATGGAGAAGCCAGGGTAATAAATGTAGGCTACATCGTCACCACTGAGGTAAAGGATATCTCCGATATGAACATAAACATTCAGAAAACAATCTAGTAGTAAATTCTGTACTCTTAAAATGTGGTAATGTGCACTTTTGTGTCTATTTGGGACTGAATCTGAACTGAATTTAAGGCATGTGCATATGTCTCCCACCTACTATAAAAATCTGTTAACTGTGAACGGTATTGTGAAAAAAAAAATGGTTGAAACTTAGTGCATATGCAAGAAAGGAGAGCCATGCACTGCAGCAACCTATTGTACAGCTAAGAATCTCAAAATGGTTAAGAATAAGGCAGACCTGAGTTTAAAATAAGCACAATTATTATTGTAAATATAAAAGTTTATTCTAGTGTATAGATAGATAGATAGATAGATAGATCAATAGATAGATCGATCGATAGATAGATTTGGCACACTTATGAGAAATGAAGGCTGTTAATTTAATGGTCTTCAATTTGCATGTGAACATAAAAATAGCTCCAAGTTCTGCTAATTATTAAAGCATACAACACTATTTTTAGTGGCATTATCTGTAGGTAAATCTCAAGGAACCTATTCTTAAACTCAGTGTAGCTCAAATTGCTAAAAAATCTGTCATCCATTCAATCACAGACAAAAGTACAGAATTGAATGAGATGTTTGCAAAGTGTTATAAATGGATTGCATTGTATCTTCTTAGATCCCCTTTCCTGTCACCTTTCCCTTAATTCACCATTGTGGTAAATGCCAACAGCACTTTCCCATGATTCTCCTTTCCAGCTGTACTTCATTATGTTCCAGAATGTAGGGGTAGAGAAACTGCGAACTATTAGGGCTCCAAAGTGGAGAGGCTGTGGTCACAAAGTAAAAGCATACAGCTCATATTTAGGTGAAAGAGACTCTGACTCCTAAAACTAATATTTCTATACCTTTTATTTATAAATACAGAGCTAAACCTTATACAGAAGCAGGGTTTTATAACTTTTAAGTCTTGAACCTTATGTTAACATCACATACAAGTTTATCTGAATCCCCCTATTCACATATCCTGTAGTATTTCACTAACACTTGCTTTTATTTCTTCTCATTTTTGAAATAGTACGAATTACCGAAAATCTTCTATTTTAAAAGTTGTTAAAATATTGATGGAGAGAACTCAAAATATTCACTGCCAACTAACTACTCAAAATAAATATCCAATTGTGTTTTTTTCCCAAGCTATATAGTGTTCTTACATTTAAAGTTTACTTCACCCATGATAAGAAAAGTTACCTAATGCCAACCAGTGAACAGTATCAAGATTCACTTACTCACAAACCCTTACATAGAGTTGTATTGCATTTGAACTTAAAAATTTGGGAGAGTAAACTATTTTATATCAATTAAAATATGCTTATCATAACTATATTGAGGTACAAATACCATTTTTTTGGAAATACTTGATGCTGGATAACACTGGCTAGCAAGAAAAAGTAGAAAGGAAAAAGTAGAAAGGAATAATGTTATCCTAAAGGTACACCGAAAACCTTCATCTTACTGCAACGGGCTATGCACTAGGGAAAAAAAGCCCAGGCCATCCTAAGATTCCTCATATTGCCCAGAAAGAAGAGAGAAAGGGGGAAGGTAGATGGTAGAGGGTAGAGGGTAGAGGGTAGAAGGGAGAGGGAGAGGGAGAGGGAGAGGGAGAGGGAGAGGGAGAGGGGGAGGAGTAGGGGGAGGGGGAGGAGGAAGGGGGAGAGAGAGAGAGGAAGGAAGATAAGGTAGAAACAAGAAAGACCACAGAGAATAAGAAATACTCCCATAGTTTAAATGCATGTCATTGTTATCCTGATGAACAACATAACTAAGCCAGTACAAAATGGTGTAAGCTCTTCCTGTATAAGCCATGAATGCTATCATATCTGTCACACATAATTATTAGAGAGGCTACTATCATCAGAGAGAATGGAACTAATCAAGAATAGCAATAAACAGCTGGCTTCCAGCTCCACTTGTAAACACATTGCTGTTCCTCGAGGCTCATGCTTGTGATCCAGGACCTAAATGTATCTCCAGCTCCCAGATCTATTGACAAATGCACATTCACATTCATCCCAGGCTCTGGCCAGTAGATATAAAATCACATTAGCCTCTGAAATTCTGAAACCTTAGACCAAAGCTTCTCAATGAGATGAAATAATCCCAAGTAAGCAGATAATTTTCCAACGGTTTGCATTTATTTCTAATGTTATTCTTTCTTACATTATCTTTGGTATTGTATTAATATTTAATTACAATACTTTTTTGCCTCTATTTTTCATTTTTTAAACAATTTTATATGATGCATTTGACTTTCATTTTATTTTATTTCTTCATTTTTTTTGTAAAAGTATCTTGTCTTTTTCAGGTGAAAATCATTTCTAGAAAACATTTTCTAGTACTTTCAATACGAGAGTTTTATATATGTATATGTATATATATATATATATATATATATATATATATATATCTTTTAAAATTTCAAACAATTTATAAATTTGTAAAATGCTTAGAGATGTAAATTATGCATATATTTTGTGTGAGTAACACATTCCCTTCATAATCACATACAAGGCACACAGAAAAACACCTACTCCTCACATACCTATTTGCATATATATTTAACATAGAGCTAACTGGGTTCGATGCTCTCTTGACATTTCTAGAAATTTATCAATACTCTACATATAACAAAACACCGAAAATGCCGTTTATAATTTTTGAAATTATCTAGATTTATTTATTTACTTATTTATTGATACTTATTCACATTGCAGCTTACTCATTCCCAGGTCCAGGTCACCTCCTCTCACAAACCTTCATTCCAGTCCACTCTGCTTCTTCTCTGGGCAGGTGTGGAGCCTCCAGGGTATCCCACTCACTATAGCATTTTAAGCCTCTCTGAGGCTAGGCACTTGCTCTCATACTGAGGTATGATAAGGTAGTCCAACTAGAAGAACATATCCCATGTACAAGAAACACCTTTGGGAATAGCCCCTGTTCCAGTTGTTCAGAACCTAAGTGAAGGACAAGCTGCACATCTGTTAAAAATGAGGGGGAGGCTTAAGTACAGCCCGTGTATGTTCTTTGGCATGTTCTCTTGGGAATTGGTTACCTCACTCAAGTTCCATCCTTTAGTCTGTAAAACTCATGATGCCTTTGTTTTGAACAGCTGAATGGTGATCTATTGTGTGGATGTACTACATTTTCTTTATCCATTCTTTAATTGAGGGTCATCTAAGGTTTTTTTTTTTTTTTTACAGTTTCTGGCTTTTATGAATAAAGTTACTATGAATGTAGTTGAGCAACAAGATTTGTGGGATGATGAAGCATCTTTTAAATATTTGCCCAGGAGTAGTATAGCTGGGTTTTGAGGTCGAACTATTCCAATTTTAGGCCTAGGAGTGGTATGGCTGGGTTTTGAAATTGAACTATTACCAGTTTTATGAGAAACCACCAAAATAATTTCCATAGTAGTTTTACAAATTTGTACTACCACCAGCACTGGAGGAGTGTTTCCCTTACTAACCAACCTACCAACATGTATTGTCACTGGAGATTTTGATCTTAGCCATTCTGATGGGTGTAAAATAGAATCTCCAAGTTGTTTTTATTTGCATTTCCCTGATGACTAAGGCCTTTAATCTTCTCTTTAAGTAGTTCTCTGTTAAGAATTTTTAGTTTATCTCTGTGTCCCATTTTTTTGAGTCAGGTATTTTATTTACATTTTAAATGCTGTCTGTCTTCAAGGTCTCTTCTTGGCAAAACCCCATCCTATTCCCACTCACCTTTAACTCTACAACTGTACTCCTCCCACTCACCCCTCTAGCATCCCTCTATGCTGGGGCAAAAAAAAATTCTCCACAGGACCAAAAGCCTTCCATCCCATTAATGACAAAGGACACAATTCTCTGCCATATATGTAGCTGGAGCCATGTACCATACATACTTTTCAGTTGTGGCTTAGTCCCTGAGGACTGCACCCCAATAGAAAGAACAATAATAACTCACCAGACCTCCCAGAGCTGTGCCCCATTTTTAGTAGAGTTTTTTGGATTGTTGGTGTCTAACTTCTTGAGTTCTTTATAAATTTTGGAAATTAGTGTTCTGTTATATGTAAGGTTAGTGAGGATCCTTTCTTTATATGTAACCTACCATGTTGTCTCACTGACAGTGTTCTTTGCCTTACATAGCTTTGTAGTTTCATGAGGTCCCATTTATTAAATTGTTGATCTTAGAGATTGAGCTGTTAGTGCTCTGTTCATGAAATTGTCTCCTCTACCAATGTGTTGAAGGGTATCATGCATTTTCTTCTGTGAAAGCTTTATGTTGAGGTCTTTGATCAACTTGGACTTGACTTTTGCACAGAGTAGTAAATATAGGTCTGTTTTAATACGTCTACATGTATACATTCAGTTAGAACAAAATCATTTATTGAAGGTGCTTGCTTTTTCAACATACAAATAGGTCAAGGTTGAACAGAGCTTTTAACTTCATGGAGGCATTAGTGTGCAATTATTTTATGTGTGCAATGCCTTCTCAAACACAACCCAGTGATGTTTTCTTAGCAAAAGAGTACAACCCCTTTATGCTTTTGTCATTCTCATTGTTATTACTATTACTTTATTGTATGGATACATAACAAAGGTCTGCACCCATGCTAAACATTATATTATAATTCCATCCGGAGTCATCTGTGTACTTTTCAGGTTTTATTTTTCATTTATGATCTAGTGTGTGTGTGTGTGTGTGTGTGTGTGTGTGTGTGTGTGTGCCCTCTGAGGTCAGAAAAGAGACTCAGATATCCTAAAGTTATAGTTAGAAGTGGATGCTGGAAACTGAATTTTGGTTCTCTGGAATAACAAGTGTTCTTAAAAATCTTAGCTATCTCTCTAGCCCCAAGAAATTGTCTGTAGATGGTAAAGGATAAACACAGTCAATATGCTCATGAGGAGGAAATTTATAAATGGAGAGGGGCTTCCAATGAAAAATACTTAGCTCTGCTTATTGACATACGAGATGCCACTGGCTGTTTAATTCTCATTCACTTGCTCTCTACCAAGAACCTCCGTATACAGAACATTTACAAGGTGTTTTTCATGTATTTTGTTTCTTTTAATGCAACACTAATGTTTTCTTTCTTAAGCAGAAACTAAAGTAGCATTATAATTATTTGTCTTTGAGATACATCATCTATGGAAATGTCATCTAAAAATGTTAAAGACACAATGTGGAGGGAATGGATAGACACTTCATTGCTCATGGAGGTGGAAATCAGACTAAAGAAGAAGAGTATGGCCACAACAACTGGTACTGGAAGGCCTTAGGAAAATCACATTATACAGTGTGAGCAGTATGGATCAAACATTGTATAACTGATATTCATCTAGAAAAATTATCAAGGGATATCAAAACTGAATCCAGGCAATTGGACTATGAATTAGCAAGAATGATGCTTTACTAAGTAAACCAGAAAGTCTCCTGCAAATAAATTCTGTGAAATGTGAAATCAGAAGGGAAACTAATTATCAAAATACTATGCTTGTGAGAATTATGTGGTGCATTAATTTGAGCATCCTCAGACTAATCACTTTACATTTTAGACCAGATTGAACTAAAACAACCAAACACTTACTTATTATCAGCTTAGGTGAATAGATTAAAATATTGAGAGTTATAACACCAATGAAAGTAATTTTAAGGTAATATAAATGTTATAATGACACGAAGTGGCTCTCAGTAAGTATTAGCTACCAAGAACACTATCTCAGGAAGCACACCTTTCAATGTACTCTCTGCTATATGTGTCTTGGAAGGTGTGTGGGGAATAGATGGGACTTAGAAATTCATTACTTCCGGCCAACAAGAATTCGGTACATGGACTGACAACAATGTCAAAAATACATTTTATATGTTATTATTACCCACCCTGCATATTAAAATGCATATTTTACGTAATACACAAACCACATGGAGATGGATAAGAAAAAGTTTCAATTGGTGAAAAAAATTGTGATGCATCACTCTTTAATATTCAGACGTTCCTTCTGGTATAAAACTTTATGACACATTCCTGTCACATCTAAGTTTTGACTTGCCTTATACATTAAAAATAATATATTTCTTACTTCTTTAATCGAACTTCCAAGGAAGAACAAATTGAAAGATTATGATATATTGACTTTACATTAAAAGCATGCAGATTTCTCCAATGTGGGGACTGATACAAAATACACCCTTTAAATCTGTTGAAATGCCTACTCCATAATAGCTTCTATTAATAGTTCCCCCTATGAGTTTTTTTTTTTCCATATGGAGTACTGATTAGATCAAAGTGGAAATTGTATGTGCTTGTGTGTGAATTTACCCTCACATTTGTTTAGCAGTAAATAAAATCCCTGCAGGAGTTAAACTTTTATCTTTGATCTACACCAACATTGTTATTAAAATGATAATACACTTTCTTCTGGATCCCATCTTCAAGCTAGGTACTTTAAAGTAGTTTAAAAGGCACAATTCTAATTAAAATCCATGCTTCATTTAGGCACCCTTCTTTCAAAATCTGTATGATTATAATTATGTGAAGATTGAGGTTACAGTTTCTCTCACTCCACAACTGAAGTCCCTGCACTTGAAGTTTCAATTGCATAGATGTCCACTCACTACATAGAGGATTTGCTCTCAATAAGACCTGAAAGTAGACAGACAGATTACAGCTCACCCTGAATGAGCCAGAATTAGCCATTCTATTACCCCATCAACTTTATTTCTAGGACAAAAAGAATGATAAAGAGCGAAAGGAAAAGTTTGCTAACATAATGAGAGTTCAAAAGAGGAGCTCTAAATTTAATTATGCTAACTACTTTTTTCAATAAATTTGGGATGTAGTGCATTACAAGGTTGGCTGAGGTTAGCTAAATGTCAGATCCATTTAACAAGAAGGAACTTGTATAATTTCCTTGACCAGTGGGAAGCAGAAAATTGTTGATGCTCAGGAAAATGATTTAATTTTAGCGTTAAAACTCTTCCATGATGTCAAAACTTTCAAAGCCCTATGCTTAACATTCAAATTCTTCTTCATTATTTTTCAAAACAGCGACTAATGCATGAAAGATTCTCGGGAAAAAATCATATCTGTGAAGTATAGTAGACAGAAAAAAATAGTGACTGAATATCTTTCATAATAAAGATGGTTCTAAAGTTATTCACAGGAAATATTTGGTAGTTATCTCTGGTTCTATCAATATAGTGTACATTCTAACTATAATCAATTAAATGATGAAATATCATTTTCTCAATATAGAGGTTTATGTAAGAAGGAAGAAATATATATGCATATGTATGCTTATATATAATGTGCTGATAAGGAGGGAGATAAAATTAATAGTGACAAGGAATGCTCAGACTCTTAGGCAACAAGGCCTATCTTATGTTAACTACTTGCAATCTCCTGCTCTATGAACTTTTGTTCTAATTGAAATCCTCCACAACAATGTCAAGGATTGTATTTATGATGGTTTATTGAGGGTAAAAGATGTTGGTATTGGCTGTGGTGACATGCTAGTTCAAATGGTGCCAAGCAAAGCAGTCAATTAACACAGGATGAGTTAGTTAATCATAAGTTGTGTAAGCCCTGTCTTTAGGATCTAGAATCCCTGTCACTTATCCTTTGAATCCTTGCCTCTGAATCACACAACACATTCTTTCCCAAGTATTTTCCAACTATCAAAAACATTGAACAAGCACAGTAATATTTTAAAAATGTATTTTTATAACTGTTGTGAAATTGTTTATAAGTAGTTAATAGAAACACTTTAAAAAGTCTTGAATGTGGCCACAGAATTTGAAAGTTTCAATGTTGGACAAAATCATGAAGAATTCAGATAAAGGTCCAGGAACTAAAACAAGTTATAGATGACCATGAAGCATCCAGACAGTAAAGCTTGGGATGTTATTACCCTGACCCTCTCTCTACTGAATCCTTCTGTCTTTAAAACACAGGTACTTCATTTAGAGGGGGATTTTTTTTTAAAGTACATAGTTCTGTTCAGAAGGAGCTACACAGGGGCTGTGATTTTATTACAAACTTTTGTTATACTTTCCTCTGGGTGTACTTCCCAATAGAGCAACATGGCTAAAGAAGAAATTACCCACAGATGATCATTATAGCCTGATGTGTGAGCCCAGCAACCGGAAGGCTACAAATGCCAGAAGCTGAGGGAACAATAGCACTCCTGGTCACCTGTGCCCTATCTGTTGTTGGAAGAACTTCAAACTACTCTAAGTTGCAAAACGGAGACTTTCCATCAAAGCTTACAGAAAAATAGTATTGGAGACTAAAGTGTCCCCTTTCTGACAAATACAATATATTTTACAGACATAATAAATGTATTATGTTCATCAATTCCTTCTCAGGTTTATAATAGGATGAATTTCAGTGGTGCCTACAGAGATGATGTAGGCCCCAAAAGAACCAATATGGCAAATAAAAGCTTTTATAAGCAAATGAACATAAAGAAATATACAATTAAATCTTTTCCACTATATTTTAAAGTGGAGCATTTCTAATGTCATCTCTAGACAGGTCAGTGAAAAAAACAGAGAGAGGAAGAACATGGTTTAAACCTTGATAAAGGGCAGACAGAGCAGGATGGCGCTAGAGAACAGAGTAGAACATGGTCTAAACTCATTATTTCAGTTCTCCTAAGGCCATGCTGTCAGTCCATGGGCATTTGTTAATGTGGATGAGTTTCACATGTAGTGTCTCAAGAAAAAGCCTAAAAAGGCATCATTCCCAATGATGCTTGAGAATGCCCCTACATCATAGTTAACTACTTGTCCTCCACTCTGTGTGAAGAACACAGAGACAGAGAACCATCTTTCAGTAGAATTCTTAGACTTGGCATATCAGCATTCGACTTGTCAATATCTCAGGGGAAAGGAGCAAAGGAGTTTATATTTTTTACAAAATAGGCTGTCAACTTATAGTAATATTATCAAGTGTGCCAAGGGCAATGTGGATCCATATTTTGTGTATTGGAAGGCAAAGAAAAATTTAGAAACTCATATATGTATGAGGAAAACTATCAAGCACATGTAAATCTGAAGGCTATGGAAGAGTGCTATACATTTAAGATTTTTAAAGCTTGGCCTTTTCTGACATCAGAAGGAGGGGAAGCCCTTGGTCCAGTGAAGGCTCAAAGCTCCAGTGTTGGGGAATGCTAGGGCTTTGAGACAGGAGTGGGTGGATGGTTGAGGGAGCACCCTCACAGAAGCAGAGGAAAGGATATGGTATATGGGGTTTCTGGAGGAGAAATGAGAAAAGGTGATAACATTTGAAATATAAATAAATAAAATATCTGATAAAAAAGATAATGTGTTGACAGCACTAATTATGCAGAAATGATTTATGTATTAAATATGAAATTAAAATGTTCCTTATATTATGATCTAAATATTTTAATTATACAAATAAAAACGTCAAGATTTTAAATCAGTCTACTTTATTTCTTTGTCAACATTGTAACTTCTACTTGCCCATGTATGCAGAAATAGGTTTTTGGTAAAAGAAAATAAAACAAAACAAAATAAAAAATTAAACCAATGATGAGTGGTCTAAGAAATACATGTCAATACTATGAAATGTTCAATCAGTGTCTGTGTATCGGATATAGGTAAAGCCAAGCTAGATGGAGTGTTTAGCAATGCAAGAAGTCAGAATGGTATTCATTCTTTTTGCACTGAATTCAAGTACTGTGCTTCCAAAGCCACCCAGACATAGAATGTTCTTGCTGGTGTTTGGTGTCTTGGTCATTGTATGAAATGGAAAGAGGGTAGCAAAATCACTTCAGACAATAATAGTAAGAAGCTGACTTGAACGCTTATTTATATAATTCAGGTGAACATGGAGGAGGAAATTTGGAAATGCCAAGTGAAGACACAGTTTTGATTAAAAAGAAAATTAAAAAGGGATTCAGGCATACCAATCATTATTTTTCCACTAAAATGTTTTAAATAAACTTCCATGTCTTATGAGAAAATGAATATGAACAATCCTGGGTGGTACCTGACTCAGTTTCTTTTCCTGGTGCTGTGATAAAATACCTTGACAAATACAACTTAGAGGAGACATTTAATGACATAGTCTGTGCCTATGCGAAAGCTGCAGTGACAGCAGCTTGGCAGAGTTGGTTGTGCTACCTGAGTGGTCCATCAGAAAGTGAGGGAGGCATCCTGCTGCTTATCAGACATTCTCTAGTTCATGCAGTCCAGGATCCCTTGCACAGAACATGTTTCTCTTTATAATTAAGATGGACCTTCTCACACCAATGTTCTTAGCCAGTGAACTCCTTCTCAGTTCCAGAGGCTAATTGTCAAGTAACAAGACAGCCCCTCACTGGTGTCAATTTGACAATGAGTACTTTCTTTTGTCATCTTCCTTTTGCCTTTTATTGGATATTTTATTTATTTACAATTCAAATGCTATCTCCCTTTTTTTCTTTTCCAGAAATCCCTTATCCCATCTCTCCTTCCCCTGATTCTATGAAAGTGCCTCCCGCACTCCCTCCGGCTTCCCTTTCCTTGCATTCCCCTACACTGGGACATCAAGCCTTTACAGGAGCAAAGGCTTCTCCTCCCATTGATGTCAGACAAAGATGTCCTCTACTACTTTAGCAGCTGGATCCTTGGGTCTCTCCATGTGTACTCTTGGAATGGTGGTTTAGTCCCTGGGAGCTCAGGGGTGGGGGTGGTTCTGAGTACTTTCTTAATCACTGTTGTGTGGCTGTGAAACGACAGGAGGACCAATGCAATACTTAAGAAGAAAAGAGTTTAATTGAGGAGTTGTTTACAGTTTGAGAGGTTTGGTCCATTTATCAGTTCATTATCATCACGGTGGCATAGCTGAGAACTACATTCTGATCCCAGGTTAAGGAACACAGAGCATGACATAAGCTCTGAAGTTTCAAACTTTAAAACCCACCCCCAGAAACACACTTCCTCCAACAAGCTCACACCCACTAATCCTCTCTTTTCCAAATATTGCCACTCCCGGGTGACCAAGCATTCCAATATATGAGTCTATGAGGACCACTGTTATTCCACTATAATACTGGCAAGCATAGTCCATTTCTCTCGAAGGCATCAAAAGAACTGCATTTAAAGAAAACATGAGTTGTTTCTGGGGTGTTCAGAGCTTTCTGGGGTTAGTATCCCATTATCAGTGACTGTATATTATGTATGTTCTTTTGTGACTGGGTTATCTCACTCAGAATGATATTCTCTAGATGCATCCATTTTCTTAAGAATTTCGTTAAGATATTGTTTCTGATAGCTCAGTAGTACTCCATTGTGTAAATGTACAACAATTTTTGTATCCATTCATCTACTGAAGAACATCTGGGTTCTTTCCAGCTTCTGGCTATTATAAATAGAGCTGCTATGAACATTGTGGTGCATGTGTCTTTATTGTATATTGGCGTGTCTCTGGGGTATATGCCCAGAAGTGGAATAACTGGATCTTCAGGTAGTACTATGTCTAATTTTCTGAGGAATCGCCAGACTGATTTCCAGAGTGGTTGTACCAGTTTACAACTCCACCAACAGTGGAGAAGTGTTCCTCTTTCTCCTCGTCCTTGCCAGCATTGCTATCATCTGAGTTTTGGATCTTGGCCAATCTGACTGGTGTGAGGTGGATTCTCAGGGTTGTTTTGATTTGCATTTCCCTGATGGCTAAGGATGTTGAGCACTTACATCCTGTTTTACATGTACTTTATGTTCATTGTAACTAGTAAGACCTTAATGCACATTATGAAACCTTTGGAAAAAAAACTCAAGCACTGACAAAAATGTATTTGTATACTTTTATGCAAAAATGCTTAAAATTTGTATATTTGTCTTTGTTTTTTAAAATAAAGTTGTTCAAAAAAATAAATAAATAAACTGAATTACCTAGCAAGTGTTTGAAAAAAAAAAAAGAAAACATGAAGTTAATGTTGATAAACTGAAAATAGAGGATTCCATGGTTTATAACATCCTCAGAAGTCTGATATGAATACTCATGTTAGCTAAGGTAAAAAAATTGGAATAATATGTTTAAAAGAATAGAGCAATAATTATAAAGGAAAAAAGTGAATACCTCCTTCCAGAGGCTTGACTACCAGTGTTCTGCTCATATTACAAACCTCAGCACATCCATATAACCTTTATCAGTTTGTTATAAGTAATCACTTTTTATTCCTATCTGTTAATTTCTTAATATGCCTAATCATGCATATGTATGTGTACAAAAAGGCACAGTATATGTAGATTTCATATATATCTGAGGCTTCAAGAATCTACTGGCATCTGGGATGTATTTCCTGCTGATTCAGGAAGACTATAAATTGCTATCATCAGGGTTTTGCCTGAACAACTCAGGGAAGGTCAGGCCTGGGTTCTAGTTCTTCTCATTAAAGACATGAAAAATGCCCAGTCACTTATTTAAAATATAGCTTAAAAAAAACTATAGTGTAAAAAATACTCACAAAGCAAGAAAACATCCCACAGAGAGCTTCAGATTTTATAAAATGATAATGTTCTTCTCTTTGTAGCTAACAAACAAAGCTCTGACATCACAGCTCTGACAAAGGAGATAAGATCTAAGAACAGTGTGCAGAACAAAATGCCCTGTAATGACAGGGGCCGCTTCTTTCAACTTCAAGCAGATTTTGGAAGTGAATGTTATGACGTGGTCAAGTGATCTGTGGAGATCAGAACATTTATGGTATAGAATAGCAGCTTGGTGGGGTACCTCTACTTTGAGGAAAATGCTCATAATTCCTATAAAAATATTTTTTTACTAAAACATATAATGCCATTACATCAGACTCACTTATTCATTCATTATTCCTTTTGTTCCATTGCAAAACAGGGCCTTGAATATGTTTGGTTGATTATTCTGTCACTGGAATAGACCTCCAACTCATACTTGCGTTATTTCAAAAATCTAAGTAACCAGGCTACACTTAGTCCAGAATATATGGGAAATGATTTGTTTAATTAAAAATTTTATTCCTTTAAGCATATCTGATTTTTTAAGATGTCAGAATTTAACGTTTAGGTCATAAGAAAGAGATATTTAAATTTGTTGGTTGTGCAATGACCTCAATAAAACAGACACAGATTGATTTAACAAAAGATGATTATGTGGCTGTGACATTTGATAAAGTTGAACTTTTCTGACAGAACACATAATGAATAAAATTATTCACGCATGTTGTACAAATGTCCATTTACTTACTCATCTTGTATTTAAGAAAAGTAAATAAGAAAAGCCACAGTATAAGTTGTGTATCACCTCACTTGAACCAAGTAAACTTATGGTCAACTAAAGTGAAATTTGCCTAAAACACATTTAAGTGCATGCCTCAACATTAAAAAAAAAAAAGAGTAAGTGGAAAAGGGAAGAAAAAAGGAATAACACTGAAGAAAGGGTAGAAGAGGGAAAATATTTTTTGAAAAGCATACTCAAAAGACTGATATGTAAACTAACTAATGCCAGTACTGATATTTCCAAATATCTCATTAGCATGTGGCACAGAAATTTGACCTGTGATTCATGCTTTGTTTGTTTCAATATATAAACACATTGTATTAAATTACAACTTCTATGAAAAATTTTAGCCAATAGTTTATGGAGAATATATACTAGAAATATCTACCTAGACTTGTTATGGTCAGTATAGTAGTAATACCAACACTCAGGACACTGAGGAAGGAGAGCCATGAATTTGAAACCAACCTGTTTCTGTAGTGAATTTGAAGCTAGCCAGCCTGGGCTGAATAGCAGCATCCTACCTCTCCCACCCCAAATATCAACACTATACATAATATTTGCACAATATCACACATTAACATTTGTTACGTAATTTTTAGTTTCAGAAAATTAACTCAGAGTCTATCTTTACCATTAAGGTCTACTTCCATCCCAACAGCTTGTGTTTTTTTGTAAAACCTGCATACAAAAAAAAAAAATATGAGTAGTTCCCTCAAAACATGCTACTGGTGACCATCCTGTCTTTGATAGTCATTCATGTTTTAATTACCTAGCAAATTCTCAAGTCAGACTAAATTTTTTGGTAGATGTAAACTTCAATGAATAGTCTTTCAATTTTATTTAACAATTGACTACAGTCAAGAAATGAAAGGGTACAAGTTTTACAAAGTATTTCTTACAGTGGCTATTGTTTCAAAAATTAGCAGAAGGTACAGCAAATGGAAAAGTAAAAGTGGCTGGGTAGACTCCTAAGGCAAGGTAACATGAAACGGAAATTGACATGATTCCTTACAAAGAAGAAGAACATAAAACAGTTACCAATAAAAAAAGCAGAGAGCACTAATTTAACCAAACATCATTTTAAATAATGTTTCCTTATTTCTTGAAATTGAAACATCATTACATCATTTCTCCCTTCACTTTCCAACCTCCAATCTCTCTTATATACCTCCCTCAAATTGATGTCCTCTTTTCTTTAAATCCTATTGCACACACACACACACACACACACACACACACACACACAAACACACACACACACACACACAGACAGACAGAGAGAGAGAGAGAGAGAGAGAGAGAGAGAGAGAGAGATCTACATGTGTAAATACAACCTAATTTGCTCTTATAAGAAACATTGTAAAGCCAACCATTTTTTTAATGGAACAATTTTATTTCAATAAGCAAAGATAAGTGTACAGAATTTAAAAGCATTTATGCATAACAGTATATGAATACATTTTTGTCAGTACTTGAGTTTTTAAAAGGTTTAATAGAATGCCGTGAAATCTTACTAGTTACAATGAACATGAAGTACATGTAAAACAAGATGTAACCTGGAAATAGTCAAGGATTTCTTGATGTGTAAAAATTAAACATCATGATTTTTCTTTTTTTTTCAATTTATTTTAAAAAACAAAGATAAAAGAAAAAAAATTTAAACATCTTTGCATAAATGTACACAAATACAATTGTGACAGTGCTTGGCTTTTTTTTTTTTTTCTCTTTTTTTTTTTTTTTTTTTTTTTTTTAGGTTTGATACTCTACATTAAGGTCTTACTAGTTACAATGAGCAAAAAGTACATGCAAAACAGGCTGTAATCCGAAATTACAAAGTTTTCTTGGTGTATAAGGATTGAGCATGACTTCTTATTTCTTTTGTTTTGTTTTCTTTTTTTCTTGGACTTCACACAGTCTGTGAGTTTTTTCTGGGGCAGTCTGAGCCTCTGGGGTTAGCATCCCACTATCAGTGACTGCATATTGTGTCTGTTCTTCTGTAACTGGGTTATCTCACTCAGGATGATATTCTCTAGATGGAACCATTTTCTTAAGAATTTGGTTAAGTCATTGTTTCTGATGGCTGAGTAGTACTCCATTGTGTAAATGTACCACAATTTTTGTATCCATTCATCTACTGAAGGACATCTGGGTTCTTTCCAGCTTCTGGCTATTATAAATAGAGCTGCTATGAGCATTGTGGTGCATGTATATTAGTTGTATATTGGAGTGTCTCTAAGGTATATGCCCAGAAGTGCAATAACTGGATATTCAGGTAGTACTATGTCCAGTTTTCTGAGGAATCACCAGACTGATCTCCAGAGTGTTTGTATCAGTTTAAAACCCCACCAACAGTGGAGAAGAGTTCCTCTTTCTCCAATTCCTTGCCAGCATCTGATGTCATCTGAGTTTTGGATCTTGGCCAATCTGACTGGTGTGAGGTGGAATCTCAGGGTTGTTTTGATTTGCATTTCCCTGATGGCTAAGGATGTTGAGCACTTCCTTAGATGCTTCTCAGCCATTCGATATTCCTCAATTGAGAACATTTTGGTTAGCTTTGTACCCCACTTTTTAATAGGGTTGTTTGATTCTCTGGAGTCTAGCTTTTTGAGTTCTTTGTATACCTTGGATATTAGGCCTCTATCTGATGTGGAGTTGGTAAAGATCTTTTCCCATTCTGTTGGCTGCCGTTTTGTTTTCTTGACCATATCCTTAGCCTTACAAAAACTTTGCAATCTCATTAAGTCCCATTTGTTAATCTTTGACCTTAGAGCTTGAGCCATTGGTGTTTTTTTCAGAAAATTTTCTCTTGTGCCTATGTGTTCTAGGGTTTTCCCTACTTTCTCATCTAATAGTTTCAGTGTATCTGGTTTAATGTGGAGATCTTTGATCCACTTACACTTGAGCTTTGTACAAGGAGATAAGAAAGGGTCTATTTTCATTCTTTTGCATGCTGAGTGCCAGTTTGACCAGCACCACTTGCTGAATAAGCTGTCCTTTTTCCATTGAATGTTTACAGCCTCTTTGTCAAAAATCAGGTAACCATATACATGAGGGTTCATTTCTGGATCTTCTATTCTATTCCATTGATCCACATGCCTATTTCTGTACCAGTACCATGCAGTTTTCCGCACAACTGCCTTGTAATATAGCTTGAGGTCAGGGATAGTGATTCCCACAGATATTTTCTTGTTGTTGAGGATGGATTTTGGTATTCTAGGTCTTTTGTTATTCCAGATGAAATTGCACATTGATCTTTCCAACTCAATGAAGAACTAGGTTGGAATGTTGATGGGGATTGCATTGAATCTGTAGATTGCTTTTGATAGGATGGCCATTTTTAAAATGTTGATCCTTCCAATCCATGAGCATGGGAGATCTTTCCATTTTCTGAAAGCCAACCATTAATATTGCCTGAGTCCTCTGTCCTGCCAAGTGTCCCTTTGAGGGGTGTGGCTGAAAAGGTGAGGAATCATTGCCACAGACTCCAGGAGCATTTCTTGGGGGGTACCTTTCATACCTGTCACTCTACAGCAGGTCTGTTTACTGTTTACAGATAGTTTTGTGGAGGTGGCCACTGCCCTGGCAGCAGGACCTTTCTCTTCCTTCTAAACATTAGCACTGTCATAATGCTCAACTGTACAAATGGCTCTTTGGTTTCCTAACCCTAAGTTTTCCATCGAGTTTTGTCGCAGTTATGTAAGAAATATAAAATAGAGTAGGTAGCTTCTTACTTTTCTATGTTGTAAAAAATATATTTCATGAGACCGGAAGTAGCTATGGCTTTAAAGGTTGTTTAAAACTTCCTGTAGAGTGTCATGTACCATATGACCTTCCTAAAGGCAAATCTTTTATAAGCACTTTTACTGTTTTCTATAAGATTATTGTTTTAGTCAGATTTCTTCCTTTTTCAGGGGTCAATGCTGGCATTTTAGAGTTCTCTTCAAAATTGTCTAGGTTGGAACTTTTCTGGTATAAAGCTGTGTATGGTGCTCTCTAAAAATGGTATTTTAATCTCCTCTACACCTGTAGTCATGACCTCCTTTCTTCATTTTGACAGCTTTTTCTCTCCTTTGTGCCTTCTCTCTTTATTTAGCTCTTGAACATATTTGCCAAAGGCTTGTGTGTCTTATTGATCTTTTCAAAGAACTGGCTTTTGCTTTTATTGGTCAGTTTTTTTAGCTTTTATTTGATTGTTTTCTGTTTCGTTAATTTCTGGGCTTAGGTTTACATTCTTTCTGCGTCTTAGAACTTTATATTGCTCCTGCTTTGTTGGGTTATGGAATGCATATTTTTTTGATTTACTCCTTTTTTATCTAATTACCAGAAGAGCAAAGTTTTCCTCTGTCACTTTGATCAAATGTCACTTTATTTTTTTCATGTATGATCTTGGTTGGAATAGAAGAAGAAAGGATTTCATACTAAAATTGTTTCAATCCAAGTCCCGAGTTTGTTAAAGACTAGATATTAGAAATATAGCGAACTATTTAAGCACCTTGAATATCCAAAGGGGATTTATGATGATTTAAGTATGTCGGTATAAAATAACATTTTAACATTAATTAGAGAGCAAAATGCAAACCTCTGATTGGAAGTTGAGAGGCTGAAACTGAAGTCAGGAAGGAATGAACTGGGCACTGTGGTGTAGTCCTCCAGCCCTTGCATTTAGGAGTCTGAAATGGAATGGTTTCCTGGAGTTTGAGGCCATGCTGAGCTAAAATGTGAATTTGTCTCAAAAGAAAAGAGATAAAATAATAGGAATATGATAAGACCAAAGTATCTGATGTATGACTTTCTAACCTAGTTTAAAGCCACAAAAAATTATTTTATATGCCTATGGGCTGGACAGTTAAAAACATATATCAGAGAAAACATGCTCTGTTGTATAGCTCTATTTGAAGTTTCTTTGCCTCTTCTGGTGCCATCAATGCTCCCTTGTAATCTAAATCTTTTTTCTACTTCTTTGTGTAGCTTTTCTTAGACATCTCCTCATAGTCATTTCTCTCTCAGTCTCTCTCTCTCTCTCTCTCTCTCTCTCTCTCTCTCTCTCTCCCTCTCAGATACTTTGTATTTACATTTGAGATGTTATCCCTTAATGCCCCACCCAGCTCCCATCTGACTTCCCCCTCCCTTTGCCTTCACAAAGGTGCACTCCCTTCTGATCTCCCTCTCCAACTCATTGCCTTGTCCTTCCCCTACATTGGGAAAATGTGCCCTCTCTAGAACAAAAGCCTCTTCTCACATTGATGCCAGACACTTTTATCTTCAGCTACATATGAAAATGGATCAATAGATCTCTCAAAGTGTGCAAAAAGGTTGGTGTTTTTTCCATTGGAGTTTTGGAGGGTTTGGTTGGTTGATAATGTTATCTTCCCATATGGTTTCGACCTCTTTCAGCTCCTTAGGTCCTTCCTTTAGCAATCTCATTGGGAGTCATTTTTTATAAAAGCATTAGTTGCTTAATTAAAGCCAACTACACTGAATCTTTTACCTCATTTTAAATTTAATCACATCTCAAATACCTTATTTCTCAGTAAATTTCATTCATAGGAACTATGAAACTATGTTGAGTGGAAACTTCAACACATGTCTTGGAGGGATAAAATATATTCTACTCCATCTGGCTTCTGCCTAAAAGCAAACAGGTAAGATACCTGCAGGGAACATTACCTTACCTGTGACTCAATGAATTAGATGGTAGCTTCAAAGCCCTAAATGTAAAGAAAGTGACTAATTCTCCATTTCTTTCATCTACTTTTGATGCAAAGTTTCTTTCCAGGGTATGCTCACTCAATTTCTATGCACTTTCTCTGCTGGTCTACAGTTTTCCTTCTTTGACTTTACAGTGTTCTATTCCATACATAAATGGCCCATGCATACATAAGTCTGGTTAGAACTGAAAAAAATATACACAGGAAACTTTTTTCGGCTTTTGAAAGGAAATTTTTCATTTTATCACCAAATCCTGAGCAAATATGCCTGGAAATTCTTAGTTGTTATTGTTCTTAGATATTTCACTTGGGAATCCCAAGTGAAGTTGTCATAATCCTAAAGGAGTCAACACTGGCAAAGTCAAGAGACTTTCTGTTTCCCATGATATTGAAGGATATGAGATTGTGCCTGTACACTGATTTGAATTTCACATTAAGCGAGAGTGGGTTTAAGGTTTTAGACATCTTAATGCCCTTATGCCCATTTAATTTCTTATCTACTATTTTGTGGTTTAACATATGCTCTATCTAATTTTTTGGTTATTTTTCGATAGAATGTGATATATGAAAACAGTCTAATCTGCCATTTCCCTATAAAGTGCCAATTCTTTTTGAAATAGTAAAATAATTTTGATGCTAATCTGATACACCAGTGTGGAACAGTTCCTAATGCTATTTGTATAAAGAAGTGCAGACTCAACAATTCACTAAAAGAAGTAAAGAATATGGATGATAAATTCCAAGTACAGATATTACAAGGTCCTAATAAACAAGTAAAAGTGACAGCATGAACCATAAAATGACCCAGAAGGATTTTTATTGAAGCATCTTACCTGGAGGCCACAAGAGAAACACACATAAAACCTAGAAGCGAAACAAAAGAAATGGACCCTCTGCTTGCTGTCTGCATAACACATTCAAGTCGCATTTCATCATTTTTCCTCCCCAGAAACACCAAATTCAGCTCATAAATTAATGATGTAAGTGCAACATGTTTAAAACATTGTATATCTTATTTTGCTGTTCTTCCATGCCTCTCTGGCTGTAAGCATTTTGTTCATAGTTCACACAAAACTTTTCCTTCAGGCTACTTCATTACCACCTAATTTTGTGTCTATATTTCTAGAAGTGAGACATTCACACCCATACCAGTGATTTCTAATGATCATCAATAACATCTCTACAAAAAAATAATCTATTTGACCTAAGAGCATTTTTTGTCCAGTAATGGAAAAGTCAGAAAATAGCCAGAGGAAGAAGTTAATTTCTCTCCCTGGAAAATATAGAAATGGATTAAACTGATTTATAGACTAAATTAATATATTTGGCTGCAATTCAAGACCAATGGTTATACTGACTTTCATATTGAAAGTTTCCAATTTGTTAGTGAAGTACCATGAGGTTATTAAATATTAATCAAAATTATTTTCTATTATATATTAGTGTGAAGATATGAAACATAGAGTATTTTAACAATATTATCCTGAAACACCCTGATCACAGCAAGGCAGAAAAAAAAAACCCTAAAAGAGAGAGCCTATGAGAAAGAAGATACTGCCATCTGAAAACTGTAATACAAGAAAAACAATGTTATGTTGGCTATAACACAAATCTCAATAGAAGCAGTGTTAGAATACCTGTGTAGCCGGGTAGGGGTTATTGGTGGAGAAAATGACACAATTCTCCACCTAACAGTAAGCACAAGAAAAAGTCAGGATTGGAGTCCAGAAATGTCAGGAAAGAGTTCAGGAAAGAAAGGAATATTGGTCCGTTCCGTGGAATTTCACTCTCTATTAGAAGTCTTGACTCTATGGAACTTCACTCTATTGTGTCCCTAGTTTATAAATGAGGATGAAAGGATCTGATGTTAGGGATGGGACAGTCTAAAGCACCTTACTGGAATGACTTAAAGAGAAATAAAGAGGAAAATTCAACTCTGTAACAGCAATAACCAATGAAGTTTGACAGGCAAAAAAAAATTTGCAATTTTAGAATTCTCAAATAAATAGCACAGATCATGGTCAAATACACAGAATGGAAAACTATAAACCAAACCCTAAAAGTGGGGTCAGGCCCAACATGAAAGACTGCCACTGGAAAGTGGCCAAAAGTCATTGGAAGACCTTTTCCTGTGATAAACATTATCTAAGGTTGGCGCTTCCTTCAGCTCTGACATCTCTTCCATCCACATCTCATGATGCTCAACTCTTAAGCCTGGTATCTGACAAAATGACATCCTCAGAGAAGACTTATACATCTCCACTCTACTAAAACATTTTGTCAAAGAACTTCTTTTTTCTTCATGTTCTTCACAGCATTCACAAATATCTTTTAGCACCTACTTTCTCAGTTAGGTTCTGAATTTTATTGTTTGTTTGTTCCTTTGTTTTTATTTGTCACCCAAAGCAAGGGTCAGTCCCTTAACCACTGCAGAAGATACACAGTACACTCCCAAGATAATACAGAGAAGGCACTAGCTCAACAGATGCTAAAAACATTTAAAAAAAAATCTAACACATACTTATGTGCATGTACAGGTAAATATGAATGATTTAGATTCATAAAAAACTTTCATATTAGAAATTCCAGTATATTAAACATACAGTTTATGTAAACATGTAGAGATAAGCATCTTACATGGTTTTGAAATGATTGATTATAAATTCAGAGTAGTGTGTTTATTTAAAAATCACATGATTCAAGCTCTAATAATAAATTTAAATAATAAATTTAAAAGTTTGCTATGAAAATATATAAGATCTCTATGTAAGAGATGGTACTTGTAACCCTAACCAAAACCCTTGGGGACAGGAATAAGAAGACACAGATTCGAGGACACAGACTCTGAGAGTAAGGCAAATGGCAAAAGCAGAGTTGTTTATTGCAGAAAGGGGGCAAACCTTTATGCCCCTGTCCCAGCCTTTCATTGGTTCTGTGCTTCTGTCTCTTTCTCTTCACCAGGACAGTAGAATCTGGGTTGGTCGGGGAGGAAATACCAGTGATGAATCTGTCATCATTGCAGCTGGCCCTGCTTGGCTGAGTTCCTCCTACAAAGAGAGGAAATAAAGTATTTCCCAGAAATTACTGTAACTCTTGGGTTATGCAGTATTAGTCTTATATATTTGATTACATAATATCTGCACTATTATAAGCATAGGCTTTGGGGAGTTTAGGTGGCAGGTGAGGGGGATGGGGACGTCCTTGTAGAGACAGAGGGTGGTGGGGAGAAGGTATGGGTATGGAACAGTAAGAGGGTGGACAGGGAGGGAAATAAAATCTTGAGTGTAAAAATTTAAAAAAAAAAGAAAGAAACTGCAGAACTTTATCTGCAGTTATACCATGATTGAGATTATATATAAAAGCTTATGATCAGAAACAGTCAACCAACAATAGGAACTGAAAACATCAGTAATTGGATATGTAAAACAGCTCTTTCACATAATACATGGCAGTACCCAGATTCCAGCATCCTGCTTTACTACTCTGCTTCCCTCCTCTCTGAGGCAATATGCATAGGAGGAACATGACCCTGAAAACACAGTATTTGGGACATTGAGATGCCAAATCTTTTAAGTTCTGACTCCATTTACAGAACCTGACCTAGGTTTGTATTCAGGTAAACTAATGGGCTGGTACCTAGCATTAATTTCCAAGTTGCCCCCAACAAAATTTAAGCCTAGCTCCAGGCTCTAGACTAATCCCCAACAAGTCCAACATTTCCATGTTACACCCTCAACAAGACCTATGTCTCCTGGTTTTCCCCCAACAAACCTTCATTCCCAGATTATAAGCCCACCCCCTTCCTAATGACCACCAATGCAGAAGGGAGCAAAAATTAATTTTATGATAGAGCTCAAAGCACCAGTCAATTATGTTAAAGGCTACAGTAGCTTTTAAATCATATACTTAAACACATACACCTTACTTGCTGCTTACTATAGTCTTGCCCTGATAAGTTTTGAGGCTTTTCCTATCACCAAAACCATCATGCAGGATGGTGGTACACTGGGGGTAGGGGGCAAGCTAGATGGAATATAATAAAGACTGCTCTGAGTTGCATCATATTGGCTCCTGTGTGTGGTTTTGGGTATCACTAACATTTTCTTGGCCCTAAAATGCTAAACATGCTGAATGCAAATGTTTATAAACATTATACATATTCTACCTTTCTTTTCAAAAACTTTTTAATAAGTAAATATTCTTGATATGTTGTCTAGACCACAAAGTAAAACCTGCAGAAATGGCAGCACCTCTTGGAGACTGATATCCTAATATTTACCTATTTTAAGCCTGCTTCTCACAAATCCAACATTTGATGATTGTGCCTTTTTCTTTCCAACTTGAATTACTTTTCATTATGCATTTTATCCTTCCAGTATCCTTTTCTTTAATTCTCAGTTCACATTCCATTCAATTTCTCTGCATCTTTGTAGCAAAGTTGTTTGTTGTTTTGTTCATTTGTCTCTTTATTTACTTCTTAGATGTATGCTAGAGTGTGGGCAGATACTGTGAGACATAGAGAAAGGAGTCTACATAGAAGACCCTGCCTAACACACAATGGCAAATAGTCATAAGGCTATTAGTGACAATGACAGTGTGTATGCTGGAACAGGCAAAACAAAGAAGACATGCAACCAGTACTGTGACACCAGCTGTGACTGGAATTTAGGCCACAATTTATTTCCCTTTTCTTGATGTTGTCCCCATTCTGTCTACATGCTTCTGTTCTTTGCATATTCAGTGAAAGCCTAGGGAGTCAGATCAAGTTTAGTAAAGCTTTTGCAAGTGTCCTGAGCCCATTGAAGTTCAGCAAGACTTGTAAAACTCAAGACATTTTTCAGGGTGGAAAGAATTGTTTCTTATAGCATTCCACTGAGACACTGAACATGCTTTCTAGTTTAAACTTTTTATTTTCTGTACTTATTATCTTTCAGCACAGCTTGGTCAATCACAAAGGCATCTACTTCCTGCACAAAATTATACAATTGTGGCAACTTGTCTTTGAAAAGGAAATATTGCCACAGGGGAAGGCAGAGACTTGCCCAGGCTCACATGGTCCTACCGTGCTAAGAAGCTGTGAAGAACACAGACGTAGAGATGACTGGGGCCCAGGGCATTTGGAGAAATTACTTTGAGAAACTTTCTGTTTCCTCATGAACATCTCTAGTAGGAAAAACCACTTTTATAGCATGGAGAGCCTGCTTGTGTAATTGATTATGGCAGGGGTTCAGTACATCCAATATAGTACCACATTATAGCAAAACAAGCAGACTGTATGTTCAGAACAAGAATGGCATTACTCCCTGTTTACCAGGACAAAAAAATGCATTACCAGGGAAAATGCATTCTGAGTTATGGGGTTGAAACATTCTCTACAGGCAACAAGAACAATTTTTCCAGCCCTGAATTTGTGGGTATCCTAAAATGGAAGTACCCTAAGTCTTTTCTCTCATTCTGAAACATGATTTTTGAACTATTTTAATATATATATATATATATATATATATATATATATATATATATATATATATATATATATATATATGTCTTAGTTAGGGTTTTACTGTCTTGAACAGATACTGTGACCAAGGCAACTCTAACATTGAATTGGGGCTGACATACAGGTTTCAGAGGTCCAGTCCATTATCATCAAGGTGGGAAAATGGCAGCATACTGGCAGTCATGATGCAGAAGAATACTACATCATCATCTGAAAGCTGCTAGCAGTAGACTGACTTCCAGGCAGCTAGGATAAGGGTCTTAAAGCCCATTCCCACAATAACACACCTACTCCAACAGGGCCACATCTTCTAATCCTGCCACTCCCTGGGCCAAGCATATACTAACCATCAAAATAGACAATGATTATTAAATATATTGACATTTGCCTACTAAAACACAAAGCATTTCAAGATTACACAGTAATTTTAAGCTTCTTAAAGAATTCTCATTAAATACATTTTAATGCATTGCATATTACTAAATATTACATATTAATATATATGCTGTTTCTTATTTTATCATCAATAAACTAATCTAATTATACCTCATACCTCTTCAAAAATTATTAATAAATAACTGAATTTTTTATAAATAAATAAATGATCTTGAGGGTTAAATATACAATAATTAAAAAGGGTTATAAGTTGAAGAACCAGCATTTTGAATAAAGTAGAACAGCAGGATCAATTGTTGATCTATATTTGATATTGTTATTCTAGTTTTCCTGTATGTATAGACATATATGTATAATGTGTGTGTGTAATATACATATATATATATATATATATATATATATATATATATATATATATATATGTATATACACATATATATATAATACCTGCAGCAGTAAACAGATGATCAGATCTTGACTTTCTGGCTGGGACAGCACGCCTCCACATGCCTTAATGCTCTGGAGTCCCCAATGAAATACACAGATGTGCTCCGCAATTGTTAAACTGCTCTGCCTTATGGGAGAATGTGTGCATGGCTCTGCACCTGCCCAAGAGCTCTGGATTTACAAATAAAGACATACATGCCTGCTTATTCTTAATATACCTTAACTGGCTTAATGACTGTGCCATTCCTGAACCTCCACGTGTCTAACATACTCCTCTCCAATATTCTTCAGTTATTACTTTCTAATATCTATACTTTATCCTTGGTATACCAAACGCAAAGAGGGGAATCGCCCCTGAGACAGCTTCTTTCTGATTCTTAAACATAGTTGGTTCTTTATCTTTTACAGCCCTAGGTTTGTTACCTTTGTACTTCCTTTTGCCTTGGCAATTCTACCTTATCCCCATCCTGCATTTCATTTCCAGGAATCCTCAAAGTCCTCTCTCTGTCCTATCCTGCCCACCCATTGGCAGCTCTATATTGACCAGTCAAAAAACCAACTATTGGAAGGGACATGCAGTGAAAATGTGAATTCCCATTGTAAGCACAAATACCCAACAAATACTACCTTCATGGGTTTATATTTATAAGCATAGATAAATTTGTATCCAAAAGCATCTTAACATATGCATATACATGAAATTAATATAATGCAACAACATCAAATTAATTTGATGATCTGAATCATTTCTGAAAATTAACTTAAAGTTAATTTTTGACACATTAATGAAAGCTTTTGAATATTATCTCATATATAGTCTACTAACTAAAATATTTTCGACATATGTAGCAACAAGCCACCCTTTCTAAAGTATGTCCTAGCCTATTCTCTCTGTCTGTGAACAAGGACTGATACTCCTAAGATACAACTTTACTGTAATCCTTGTCAAACATTCAAGCATGTGTTCATGTCTTATTTTCTAAAACAAAATTTGCAGAACTCCAGAGTGAGATCATTTTTGTCTTCACTGGAGAGCATCAAATTGTTCTCTAAAGTTGTTTTGCCACCTTATTTTTCACCAGGTATAGACATAACTTGTTCCTTAATGTCTTTGGTCATATTTTCAAGGAGTAGATTTAAATTTGTGTGGATGTCGTTATATGCAAGTTGAATTTTTCCCTCTAAGCTCATCATTACTCTGATATGGCATATTCTCTGGTACACACTCATCGAGTGAGCTTCACTGCACCATGCCCTTCCTGTTCAGATCCACACCTCCATCAATGTCCTTAAGATGTTCTGAAGACTGGCATTTTAGAATGCTCAGCGGTATGATGTTGATGGAGATTATTCTACTAGGAGTCAACAAAACCGGGGAGAAAAAGACCAGATCTGGAACAGACGATATGCAAAGATTCAAAGTCATCAATGAGAGATGGCCAAAGCTGTGGTTAAATTCCCAGAAATGAACAAAGGATTTGTACAGTGGTTAGAGTGGTATCCAGTCTAGAGTTCCAGCGTCTGTAATTAAATGTGCCTAAAGTGGGCTAAAGAGCCAAGTGCAGCAGTTTCTGCATAGCATATAAAAAGATTTGAAGGAAGTACAGTGAATAGACAGTATGAGCCTTCCCCAATCGTTGATTACTGTTTACTATTCTATTTTTTCAACATCACTCTTATTCTGTGAGATAGGCACATTAGGTTAAAATATAAGGAAGACCCTGAAATTTATATAAATAATAGAAATAGGACTTTCTTAAAGGTAATAAATTCAAACCAGACATTACAGTAGCTGATATTTTACTTACACATTAGTCTCAGAGTTTTTTGAAATACAAGCCAATGAATACGCACCATTTCATTACAGAATAAACATTGATTTCCAAGTCCCCAATATTCCACAACAGTCTTGTAAATAATTATAGAGTAATAATTTTCAATTGCTAACTAAACATCCAGTGTCTTTATGATAAATAGCATTGCATGCATTTACACAGGAACATTTGACAGTACCTAGGTGTGTTCTAGAATAAAAGACTCAAGCTTCTCCCACATTTCATGGGCAGGGGTTGAACAAACTGTCAGGAACAGCTAGCTGTTCAGGTGGCATAACGCAGCTCCTTTAAAATCCTAGACAGTTCCAGCAGACAGGATCCTGAGGCTAGAAGTAGCTATAGGGCATACCATTCTAGATCTCTACACATCAAATGAGACAGGCTTGAAGTGATTCCTAGAACTGGAGAAAACCTAAGGAGCTTCATGAGTGCCACTAGGGCACTGGAAGGAGAAACTGGAAGGAGAGGAAGAAAGAAGAGTAGGCAAGGGAAGAAGGCTGTGAAGCACAGAGGGATGCTGAGAGTGTTCTATTCAGAAGACTTCATCTCTACATCTGCACAGGTTAAAAGAACTAGATGGAACATTATAAATACAAATTGATAATAGTGAGAAGCGGAAACAATGCCCAGGAAAGAAGTATTGCTTTTCTGCCTCTCCAGGTGAATGTTTGCTGACAGGCACATGTGTGCACATCCATGAAATATATAATATTAAAAAAATCATCTTATATATTTACATTCCAACTGTTGCCCTCATTCTTGCCCCTGCCCCCAGAGTTCTTCACCCTCTTCCCCTCCCTTTGCCTTTGAGAGAGTGCTTCCTCACCCTACCTCCATTCCCAGCACACCCTTACCTCATTCCCTCCTCCATAATTCCCATTCCCTGTGCACCAGTTCTCTACAGGATTAGGTACATTCTCTCCCACTAAGACCACACAAAGTCACCTTCTGATACATACGTGCCAAAGACCACGGACCAGCCCATGAATGCTCTTTCATTGGTGGCTTAGTCTCTCAGAACTTGGGGGGTCTGGGATGGTTGATGCTGTTGTTCTTCCTATGGGATTGCCATCTCTTTCAGCTCCTTCAATCCTTTCCCACAATTCTTTCGTGGGGATCTTGTCTTCTGTCCAATGCTTGACTCTAAGTTTCTGCATGTCTCAGTCAGCTGCTGGTAGAGCCTCTTAGAGGACAGCCACATTAGACTCCTGCCTGCAAGCACAACATGGCATCAGCAATAACATTTCATAATAATTTAAAAAATGAAGATACAGAGGAAGTTAGGAAAGCTGCCAGAGGCTGAATATTTTCAAGCTTACATTAAAAGTGAGTTAATGATTTCACTTAAAGCTTTGATTTTTATGCTGGATAGATCATATTAATCACTTTAAGAATCATAATGTCTAAAGGAATATACATATATATTCGTCTTAGAGTGAACATAGCCTATCTGAGCTATCTGCCTAAGTTTTGCATGAGAGGAAAATACATAATATTCTCTTATAGATTGGATTTGTAGAGATGATTATAAGGTTGGAAATTTTCATTATGAATATGCTTCTCAGTATTGTTTGTTCAATGCCACAGTTTAAAGGGTGTGAAAAAAATTTCAGAATGTAGGGTCAGGTATGAATAGACCTTAATCCTACATCTAAAACTTACTGTCAGTGTTAGCTTGGGCTTCTCAGTTAACCTGTATCAATATTCTTATCTTCAAATGCCAAACTATAAAAATTAAATGCAATTATGTGCATAAAGTACCTAACAGATTGCTTGCCACATGGTGAATACTCAATACACATAAATGTCTTTCCCATAGCAAATAACAGCCTTCTGAGCACATTTGTACACTCTCTAAAACCATTTGAATTCAACTCATTTCAACCAACCCTTTTCTTTCAGCATAATTATAATTATAATGGTATTGGGAGGGGGCTGCAAATGATAGCCCGTTGGCTAACTTCAAGCCACCACCTGTTCCTGTAAAGGACCCTAGTAGAAGGCAACATCATTCATTCTTTACATATACTATTCAGTTCTTACACTTAAATGGTTGGCATTTCATGCACTATGAGAACAGAATTAAGTGGTAGCAGAGAAAGCCAGATGTCAAAGTCCAATCTATTTATTTCTAACTATGGAATTTTTCTGCCAAATACTGAAAAAAAAGGGGGCTTTAACAGTAAGAGATAGAGAATGATGTCTCCTCTTATGGCTGCTATCTTGTTTATGTCTAACCATTATTTCTGTGTGCTAATGTCTAACTTCCATGGTTTTGATGTACCCATAATAAAGTTAAGTCATCAAACGGAGTAGGTAACCATTTTAAGAAGACTGTGGTGGAGGTTTCTTTTACACTCGTTTTGTTTCCAAGTGTTTTGCTTTTCCAGGCAGTTTTTCACTATGTGGTATGGGCTTTAACTCAATGTCCTCACAAGTTATCAATCACATGAAGAATTTTCATGTTCTCTGTCACCCCTCTACAGAATGTGTGTCACTCTTTAATGTCCTTCAGAATATGAAAGTTGCTTATAGCTCTTTTTTATGCATGGAAATGAGACATGTCATTACCATCATCAACCATATAGACAGCTATTCACATGGCCCGACCCACTTATAAGAGTTTGAGGCAGAGACATCTGGGTATTTCCGAATCAATACCTTTTATACTTGTTGTAGGGTATATTTTCTACCTGGGTGACCACTTAGCTGACCTTTGAGGTTCTGACATTAATTTTTGAATACTCACTTCAAGCTTAGGCATTATTAGAGTATACTCTGCATATACCTACAGATTATCCTTGAAGTTTTTTTTTTTTAAGATTCTAATAGAACGAAAAATGATTTACTACATGAAGCAGATCTTCTTGATTACAACAGGCACAGTATTGAACTTCTTAGTTTGTTTTTTACTTTTCTCTAACATTCCCTGGATCTGGATAACACATGTAAGAAACTACATAAATATGACTAGGTAATCCAAATAATACACATTATTAAAATCAACAAAAGCACTTATTTCAACCTGAAACTTTGCTTCACAAATAAAGATCAAAAGAATTTTATAAATTTTTTAATAAAAAATAATTAAAATGTAGCTTTTTTCAAATTACAGCTAAGTAATACATGTGTTAATTTACATATATCATGTGACATTAGAAAAAGCAAAATATATGGATTTTCAGTTCTGACTACATATTTCTCTATCTTGCTTTCAATGTTTCCCACTATACAAAACTAATTCCAAAATAGTGAGGTCCAGATGAAATGAAAGAGAGAAGCAATATTTGCATTTTACAACTTCAACTATGGAACTCTTTCCTTTTGAAAATTGTGCAAGAAAAATCATTTTAGAGAGCACAACCAAAAATAAAATAAAAAGTGGCGAAGGATCCTGCTGAGGTGATCCTCAGGCATATTATTCAAAATTAGATCCAGTTTTTCTCCCATGTCATTATTCTTGTCCAGAGTTTGAAGAAGGCAGCTTTCAGACCTGCTGCTTTCCCCTAAATTGTAATAAATGAATAGCATCCTTATTCATGAGAATCTGTTTTCATGCAGAAACCCACCTCAGCAGGCACCTTCACCATGCAGGCCTCAGGGGAGAGGATTATATTTACTAGCAAATCCTGGCTTCCTGAGTTTTTAACAAAGAAACAGGGCACCCAGAATGCTCACCAAAACCAGGTATGTACGGAAGCCAACCAGCACATTCAGAAGTTGGAAAGTGATTATGTTTGTATGTGTGGTGCAGAGAGCTGCTCTATTCGGATCACACAGGTTGTTTAACTGTCATTAGGAGGGTGTTTCCTCATGTTTTCTATAGTTTATCAAACGCTTATTTATTTTCTATCAAAGAAAATCTTTCTCTTGACCCTGCACAAAGATGCTGCAGAGATTAATAAGCATATTGTATGATTCATCTATTTAATACTCAAAGGGTTTCCACTCCTTGTTTCAAAGAGGTACTGCCCAAGATGTGTGAAGTAGTAGGCACATAGTTCTGGTCAGAAAACAGGTTCTGCTGAGTATTTCATTACTTTTACAAAAGCCTAAATTTAAGAGAATTTTGAGTTTTTAATTTTTATAACTATGATGTGAAAGAACAACTTTCAAACAAGAAATCAATACTATATTTACACAAATAGGATCTCAAAATCTCAACCACATGAAACATTTAACAGAAAGTAAAGATACAATGAAGTGTTTTTTCGTCCTCCAGATAATTGCAAGTCAAAATTTGCTGGTTTTGGTGGCACAAGCCAGTAGGATTTGCTGAAGGAGGCAGAGGCAGGAGGATCATGAGTTTGAGGCCAGCCTGGCATATGCAAAATTTGCAATAAATAAATAAATAAATAAATAAATAAATAAATAAATAAATAAATAAATAGATGGATGGATGAATGAGTGAATGAATGAATGAATGAATGAAGGAACGAATATATAACACTAGTTTGAGTGATATCAAAATATATACTCCCTGCACTGTTGCTCATAAAAATATAATTAGCAAGGTTTCTGTTGACAATGATTTGTAATTATCTGTGTGCTGGCTGGTTTTGTGTCAACCTGACACAAGATGAAATTATCACAGAGACAGGAGCCACAGTTGAGAAAATGCCTTCATGAGATCCAGCTGAAAGGCATTTTCTCAACTAGTGACCAGGGTGGGAGGGCCCAGCCCATTGTGGGTGGTGCCATCCCTGGGCTGGTAGATCTGGGTTCTATAATATAGCAAGCTGAGCAAGCCAGGAGAAGGAGCAAGTAAATCAGTAAGTAACATCCCTACATGACTTCTGTACCAGCTCCTGCTTCCTGACCTGCTTAAGTTCCAGTTCTGACTTCCTTTGGTGATGAACAGCAATATGAAAGCATATGTTGAATAAATCCTTTCCTTCCCAACTGGTTTCTTGGTCATGATATTTGTGCAAGAATAGAACCCAAAACTAAGACAATCTGAGAAATTTTACCAAACCTCAGTTGTGTACAGAATGTTTAAGAGTTTTCAAGATTCATAGGTGATTACCACTATTTCAGTGTTGTTTTTGTGCTAAAAGAAAAAGGAGAAAGCATCAGGTATGAGATGCAACTGGTATGGAGTATAAAGATTGATCAAGAAGAGAAGAAAGAAGGGAGCTGGACAGTGTGAGAGAAAGTCCTGCTGTGTGAAATATTCAGGCAAAGTTGTGTGCAAATATGCAGTTGCGTTTCAGAAAACAGTTGTTCCAGAAAACTAATTGGCGTTCATGCATTGCCAATTCAAAAGTGATTTAGAAGAAAAAAATTAACAAACTACTGTTTAGGGAATATAAAAGAATTGGAGATGCAACTATAAAGTTATTATATTATTTAATAAATTAATATTAAAATTAATCTTTCAAAAAAGAATCAAACACCCATGCATGGCAAAACATAAAATGTTATACAGTAGGAATGAATTTTGTCTTTATTCAGAAGAAAATCTCTTTTCTTTATTTCTTTAAGTAAATGGAAAATGTTACTCTAGACATCCTCTATCCTATACTGCCTTGCATTTAATAAGAATTCTAATATTTGGTTTAAGATAATGATGTTTCTCCTTAAATTAATCTTATCTTTTTAATTATTCAAGTTCTCAGCTTTCCTAAACTCATTCTAATTATCCCCAAAGCTCAACAGTATTAGTTAAAATTACATTTGAATTCAAAATAATTCAAACAGAGTCCTTCATATTTCCATAAGCATTTAGCTGTTTTTATAGTTTTACCTCTTGAGATTAAAACAGAAGAAAAAAAGATGCAGTCAATTTCATTGTTTTAATGTAAGCTATTTTGTGTGTTTACCTCTAATGCAAAACCATAGAAGGAAGATTGTGATTTGATTTCTCTCTTTTGATTTGTAAATCCTATGTCTCATATTAACTTCTCATTTACACTTTTAAAATTTTTATGGTACTCATATTCTTTTATTATCTGTTAGGTTAATCAGTAGACAAAATTTTATGTACATTTTCTAGTGCATTGCCTTTGAGAAATGAAACTTATTAGTCATCCTGAATAAATAAACATGTATGGTGGTAATGGTGGATTTCAAACCACATGGGCTGCCTCCTACCATAACCTGCTCAGCTGAAATAATACAATTTACTATCTGAGAGACTGGGTGAGTGTATATGCCAGATAGTAGGCATTATCTAAAATAACACAGGGCTTTTGTAAAACTAGGAATCTATTGTGGTGTCTATTAAATTATGTAATAAATAATTTTCAGGTCTTAATCCCACTATTTAACATTGATTTGAGTGAGAGGCAAGAGCTCAAGCTTGAAACATAAGGATGAGGAATGGGATTAATCCATACTGTCCTCTCATGAGTAAGTGCTATGGGTTTGATCCAAGTCAGATAAATTAAATCTCGTTAGCCACGGTAGCCTCTCTCTCACCACAGAAATGTTATTCCCTGAAATTTTCCATTGCTGTTTGCATGAACAGCAGTACTGACATTCAGAGAGTCTGAGACATTTCTTCTTCCTAAACCACATACAGTAGAGTGATGAGTTCCAGCACGGGAGGGAAGAGAAGAGAATGCCCGGCTTCAATATGAATCTTCATTGAATTTTCGGTTTATGACTATACCAGACATCAATTCTATAAATCCCCTGATTTAAGCAAACTTGGTAAAATAAAACTTAATACTCATTCAATCATTTTAAACAAGAAAACATGTCGATTCCCAAGACAGTTTTGTTTTTATTTATTTACGTCAAAAGCTATCCTCCTTCTTACACCCCCCCAACAGAGACCCTCCATGGCCCTCTCTTCTGATTGGATGGGAGTATCCCCCAAACCTAGTGCACCAAAGTCTCTACCATATTAGGCCCCTCCTTTCTCACTGAAAGTAGACAAAGCAGCCCAGTTAGGGACCAGATAGCTTTAGGGAGAACCTCTACTCCAGCTGTTGGGGGGTCCTACATAAAAACAAAGTGCCATGAGCTTTGTTCAAACCAGTATCTTTTCTAGGAGCTATCAGAAACAGAATCATCAACCAAAAAGTGAAATATACTAATGGATAAATAGAAGCCTGGAGAGCGTATAAAATTTAAGAGTAAGAACTGGACTTCTGGGTTTTTTCCAGTTTCTAGATATTATGAATTAAGCAGTATGAACGAAGTGTAGAATTGTGTCCTTGGGGATAGGGTAGAACATTCTACCCTGTGTATAGGAATGGTACGGCTGGGTTTTCAGATAGAACTATTTCCAGTTTTCTGAGGAATCACTTGAATGACTTCCATAGTCATTGTACAATCTTGCATTCCCACCAGGATTGTAGAAGTGTTCACTTCCCCTTGCTCCACATACTTGTCAGGAGGTGCTGTCAACTGAAGTTTTATTTTATTTTATTTTTATTTTTTTAACAACTTTATTTTATAAAACAAAGATAAATGTACAGATTTTAAGCATTGTTTGCATAAAATTATACAATACATTTTTGTCAGTACTTTTTTTCAGATTTTAAAATAATTTTTACATAAAACTGTATGAATATATTTTTTAGTCAGTACTTGATTTTTTTAAAAAGGTTTGATAGTATGCATTGAAAACTTAATAGTTACAATGAGCATAAAGTACATGTAAAACAAAATGTAACATGGAAATAGTCAAAGTTTTCTTGTTGTATAGAGATTTTTTTGTTTTGTTTTGTTTTGTTTTCTTTATTTCTTAGACTTCATACAGTCTGTGAGTTGTTTCTGGGGGAGTGCAAGCCTCTGGGGTTAGCATCCCAATATCAGTGACTGCATATTATGTCTGTTCTTTTGTGACTGGGTTATCTCACTCAGAATGATATTCTCTAGATGCAGCCATTTTCTTAAGAATTTGGTAAGTCATTGTTTCTGGTGGCTGAGTAGTATTCCACTGTGTAAATGTACCACAATTTTTGTATACATTCATCTTCTGAAGGACATCTGGGTTCTTTCCAGCTTCTGGCTATTATAAATAGAGCTGCTATGAACATTGTGGTGCATATATCTTTGTTGTGTACTAAGGTGTCTCTGGGGTATATGCCCAGAAGTGGAATAGCTGGGTCTTCAGGTAGTATTATGTCCAATTTTCTGAGGTATCGCCAGACTGATTTCCAGAGTGGTTGTATTAGTTTGCAACCCCACCAACAGTGCAGAAGGGTTCCTCTTTCTCAGCAACCTCGCCAGCATCTGTTGTCCTCTGAGTTTTGGATCTTGGCCAATCTGACTGGTGTGAGGTGGAATCTCAAGGTTGTTTTGATTTGCATTTCCCTGATGGCTAAAGATGTCGAGCAGTTCCTCAGATATTTCTCAGCCATTCGATATTCCTCAACTGAGAACGTTTTGTTTAGCTCTGTACCCCATTTTTAATAGGGTTGTTTAATTCTCTGGTGTCTAGATTTTTGAGTTCTTTGTATACCTTAGCTATTAGACCTCTATCTGATATGGAGTTGGTAAAAATCTTTTCCCATTCTGTTGGCTGCCGTTTTGTTTTCTTGACAATGTCCTTAGCATTACAGAAACTTTGCAATCTCATTAAGTCCCATTTGTTAATCTTTGACCTTAGAGCTTGAGCCATTGGTGTTTTGTTCAGAAAATTTTCTCCTGTGCCTATATGTTCTAAAGTTTTCCCTACTTTCTCATTTAATAGTTTCAGTGTATCTGGTTTAATGTGGAGATCTTTGATCCACTTACACTTGAGCTTTGTATAAGGAGATAAGAAAGGGTCTATTTTCATTCTTTTGCATGTTGAGTGCCAGTTGGACCAGCACCATTTGTTGAATAGGCTGTCCTTTTTTCATTGCATGTTTACGGCTCCTTTGTCAAAAATCAGGTGACCATATATGTGAGGGCTCATTTCTGGATCTTCTATTCTATTCCATTGATCCACATGCCTATTTCTGTACCAGTACCATGCAGTTTTCAGCACAATTGCCTTGTAATATAGCTTGAGGTCAGGGATAGTGATTCCCGTAGATGTTTTCTTGTTGTTGAGGATGAATTTCGCTATTCTAGGTCTTTTGTTGTTCCATATGAAATTGCACATTGATCTTTCCAGTTCCATGAAGAACTGGGTTGGAATTTTGATGGGGATTGCGTTGAATCTGTAGATTGCTTTTGATAGGATGGCCATTTTTAAAATGTTGATCTTTCCAGTCCATGAGCATGGGAGATCTTTCTATTTTCTGAGATCTTCCTCAATTTCCTTCTTTAGAGGTTTGAAGTTCTTGTCGTACAGGTCCTTCACTTGCTTAGTTAGAGTCACACCAAGGTATTTCATAGTTTTTGTGACAATTGTGAAGGGTACCTTTTCCCTAATTTCTTTCTCCACATGTTTGTCCTTTGAGTATAGGAAGGCTAACTGAAGTTTTATTTTAGCCATTTTGATTGGTGTAAGGTGGAATTTTGGGGTCATTTTGATTTGCAATTCTCTAATGACCAAAAATGCTGAGCATTTCTTTAAGAACTTTTAGGCCATTTGAGATTCTTCTGTTTAGCTCTAGACCCCATTTTTAAATTGGATTATTTGGAGTATAATTATTAAATTCTTTATATATTTTGAATATTAGCCCCCCATCAGATACAGTTAGTGGAAATATTTTCCCAGTCTTTAGGCTGTTGTTTTGACAGTGTCCTTTGATTTACAGAAGCTTTGCAGTTTCATTAAGTTTCATTTATCAATTTTTGATCTCAGAAGCTGAGCCATTGATGTTCTGTTAAGAAAACTGTCTTCTCTAACAATGAGTTCAAGGACATTCCCCACTTTCTCTTCTATGGGATTTAGTGTATCCACTTTTATGTTGAGGTCCTTTATGCACTTGTAATTGACTTTTGTGCACAGTGATAAATATTGACCTTTTTGCTTTCTTCTACATACAGACATCCAGTTTTACCACTCCTATTTGTTGAAAATGCTTATTTTCCCAATTGTATGCTATAGTTTCTTTGTTAAAAATTCACATGTCCATCTGGGTCTTCAATTCAATTCCATTGATGAACTTCTCTGATTCTGTACCAATACCATGCAGTCTTATCATGATTGCTCTGTAGTATAGCTTGATGTCAGAGATGTTGATTCCTCTAGAAGTTCTTTTTTGTTCAGGGTTTGTTTTGGCTATTCTGGATTTTTTGTTTATCTATCTGAATTTGATGATTGATTGCTCTTTTAAGGTCTGTAAAAATTTGTGTTGGAATTTTGATGGTGATTGCATTGAATATGTAGATTACCTTTGTTAAAATGGCAATTTTCAATATGTCAATCCTACCTGGCCATGAAATGGGAGATCTTTCCATCTTGTGATACCTTCTTCAGTTTCTTTCTTACAGGGCTCGTAGTTATTGTCATATTCCACTTGCTTGCTTAGGGTTACACCAAGATATTTTATCTTATTCATGGCTGTTGTCAAGGACACCATTTTTCTAATGTCTTTCTCTGCTTGGTTATCATTTCTATAAAGGAAGGCTACTGTTTTCATTGATTTAATTTTTTTTTTTTTTGGCACTACTTTCATTGTGTCCCATAAGTTTGGGTATGTTGGTTTTTAGTTATCATTAAATTTTAGAAAGTATTTAATTTATCTCTTTATGTCTCCCTTACCATGTGATCATTGAATCAAGAGTTGTTTAGTTTCCATAAGTATGTGTGCTTTCTGCTGTTTCTTTTGTTCTTGAAATCCAGTGTTAATCTGTGGTGATCTGAAAGAATGAAAATGATTATTTCAATCTCCTTGTTTCTGTTGTGACTTGCTTTGTGATTGATTACATGAGAATTTTAGAGAAGGTTCCCTGGGGTCCTGAAAAGAAGATTACTCTTTTGTTTTGGGGTGGAAAGTTCTGTAGATATCTGTTAAATCCAGTTTGATTCATAATATCTGTTAGTTTCATTGTGTCTCTGTTTAGTTTCTGTTTTGATGACATGTCCATTGGTAAGAGTGGGATGTTGTTAAGTCCCAAACCAAATCACGTAGTGTTCAATGTGTGATTTGAGTTTTAGTAACATTTTTCTTACAAATGTGGGTGCCCTTGCATTTGAAACAAAGATGTTCAGAATTGAGATGTTATCCTGATGGATAATTTTTCTTTGATAAACATGAAATGTCCTTCCCTTTCTCTTTTGATAACTTTTGGTTGAAAGTCTCTTTTATTAGATATTAGAATGGCTACTCCAGATTGTTTCTAGGGTTTGCTTGCTTGAAAAACCATTTTCTACTCCTTTACTCTGAGATTGCGTGTTTCTAAGCTATGTTTCTTATATGCAGCAGAAGGATGCATCTTGTTTACCTATCCATTGTCTTAGCCTGTGTCTTTTTATTGGTGAATTGAGTCCATTGGTGTTGAGAGATATTAATGAACAGTGATTGTTGATTCCTGTTATTTTCTTGTTGGGGGTGGTATTATGAGTGTGTTATTCTCATCTATTGGATTTGTTATGAGATTATTAAGTTCTTGTGTTTTCTTGTGTTGGAGATTTCCTTGTATCCTCTGTAGGGCTAGGTTAGTAGAAACTATTATTTAAATTTGGTTTTGTCATGTAATTTCTTGGTCTCTTCATCTATGGTGTTTGAGAGTTTTGCTGGGTATAATAGCTGTGGCTGGTAACTGTTAAGTCTTAGGGTCTGCAAGACATTTGTCCAGGATCATCTGGGTTTTAGAGTCTTTGTTGAGAAGTCATGTATAATTCTGGTAGGTCTGCCTTTTAATGTTGCTCAGTGCTTTTCTCTTTTGGCTGTTATTATTATTATTATTATTATTATTATTATTATTGTTGTTGTTGTTGTTGTTGGTTTGGACATTTAGTATTTTTATTATTATTTGGCAGGAGAAAAAATATTTTATGATCCAATGTATTTGGTGTTCTTTGCATTTCTTGTAAGTTTATAGCCATCTATTTCTTTAAGATAGTGGAGTTTTTTCCTATGGTTTTGTGGAAGATGTGTTCTGCCTTTTTGTACTGGAAATCTTACCCTCTTCTATTCTTATTATTTTTAGGTTTGATTTTTTTCATAGGGTCCCAAATTTACTGGATGTTTTGAGTTAGAAACTTTTTTTTTAATTTGGCATTCTCTTTGACAGATGTATCAGCATCTTCTATCATATCTTATATGCCTGAGATTCTCTCTCCAAATCTTGTTTCTGTTAGTGATACTTGCATCTATTGTTCTTGTTCTCATTCCTAGGTTTTCAGTCTCCAAGGTTGCCTCCATTTTTGTTTTCGGTATTGCTTGTTTTTCTGTTCTTAGGCCTTGGATTGTTTAATTCATTTCCTTGGTCTTTTTTATTGTATTGTCCTGTATTTCTTTAAAGAAGTCCTTAAATTTGTTCTTTAAGGGCTTCTACCTGTTTGATTGTGTTTCCCTGTATTTCTTTAAGAGATATATTTATATTCTCATTAAAGGCCTTTATGATCTTTATGAGATGGGGAGTATAATAACAGTCTTGCTCTTCAGGTATTAAGATATCCAAGGCTTGCTGTAGTAGGAGAGCTGGGTGCTGATGTTGCCTTATTATATTCATTTCTGTTGATTATGTTTTTGCTCTTGCCTTTCTCCATCTGTTTATCTCTCTTTTTGGCTATCCTTGGAGTACTGGGTTGGAGAAAGCATTCATGAGAATGCATGCCATGCATTGTGATGTGGAGCAGAGATCCTCAACTACAGGTGTAGGAGAGGACTAGAAGATATATGAAGATCCAAACGGTAGAGCAAATAGAAAGAATACTGGGCTTTCTAGTATCCTAGCATGTGGGGGTATTGGGACATGGGAAGGAGAAGGGGCCTGAGACCTATTCAAAGTAAATGATATTCATTATTGTTTTAGGTCAGAGATGCAAAACTGGCAATAGGAAGCCTAGGCTTCCTTCATACTTCAGAGTAAGGTGAGTCCAGCTCACTTTCTTTCCCAAAAGCCCTTCATGGTAGGGAGATTATAGTAGAGATACAATGTCTTCACACACTTTACTTGATAAATTTTGATTCTGAAAGTGCATTAAAAATTGTTAATGAAATATTGAATGTTATATACATTTAAAAAATCTTAATAATATCCAAATAAGGGATACATTAAAAATGACACTATAAGCTCTTGTAAACTCACAACCTCCGATTATGTTTGAATTTATGAGTGTTAGTATTGAGAAGAAAACATTTTATCCAACCCCCTCACCAAAAACCAACCAAATAAACAAACTAAAAAAAAACAAAACAAAACAAAACAAAACAAAACAAAACTATTGCCTGCAACTGCCTTTAGGAGGTCCATCCATCAGAATTGATATTTGAGAACAAGTTAATTTTTCTACTTTTGTCTTAGATCAGGAGAAACCAAATCTGTGTCATTCTTGCTAATAATTCTAAAAGCAATCTTTTTAACATATTGTATTTGGACAGTTTTTGCCATGATAATGATCTTGTGTAGTATGAGTTCTGTGGGCATGAAGCTAAACTCAGAGGGAAATTTTAAATATGTGGGAGACAGTGCTCCTCCAGTTTCCTCTTAACTAGTGAGTAAAAACTTTCATATTTACTTCATCAAATTTTCAAACAAAAAGAATATGATTCATTTCCTTTCTCAGTAAAGGTGACTAGTAGTTCAAGAACTATTTTGTACCAGTGAGTTTTAAAATAGGGATGAATACTGGCTGAAGTTTCTTCCACAGCAAAGAAGTAAAATTTATGTCATCCATGACAGAGCAGAAGTGTGGGTATATCTTTAAATATGCATTCACTCATCTAGTCTGTTGATGGATCTTTAGGAGTATGTTAAGAACCCTTGCTAAAAATTACATGCTTAGCAGAGTCCAAGGTCCACAGGTTTCCTGCCTACAGAGCCCATTGAACACACCAAGGGCTGGCAGCAAATGTCTTGAACTATTTCTTCTTAGAAGTATTTTCTTCCAGGAAAGTCTTTCAGTGACTATTTTATAAGTTTGTTCAAAGTTTTCAAAGCAGGTCAAAATGTAATAAAACTCCTAATTTAATAAAGGACCCCTAAACACAACATTTCACAAAGTAATACTGGCCATTGATAGACGAACAGAGTTTCCATATTTGTTGGTGGTATTAAACTTGTTTGATATTAATAACAAATTTGGGGAGAATGTGTTAGTAGTTCAAATAGTTAATTTAACCCAAGTTTTAATTGAGAAAAATATAGATCAATCTCTTGGGGGAAAAAAGACCTTATTTATCTTGAGACAACACAAAAGAAACTTTTGTTTCTCATTACTCCTTTTGATAAGGTATGGCTGATAGTATCTGATTTTTATTTGTTGTTTTGTTTTGTTTTGTTTTGTTTGTTTTTCATTGTTGTTGTTTTTTTTTTTTTGTGTGTGTTTTTTTTTTTTAACAGTGCTTTTATCAAGACTGCAAGCCAGGCAAGAACACTATGACTAAGCTACACCCCAGGCCTGGCTTCTACCTCTTTTTAATCTGGTCTGTTTCCTTGATAAGCATTAATAGGGCTGGGTTTTCACCTGAAGGTGGTTTGTTGGGACCCGATCTCCCTAGTGAACAGTGTGGGAATAAAAACAGAAAATGATCAGAGGGCGACTGTGATACAGATGCTCATAACCTCAGTAGAGGATGACCAGAGAGGATCCACTGTGCCCCACAGAGAAGCAAGTAGTGCCCAAGTGTAAAATCTTCTACATATAAGTCACTGGATCTGGTGTCCATGGGATGGATGGGAACTGGGTCAAGGTATATCCTGTAAACCTGGACAGCCTTGGAGAAGAAATCAACTCTTTTAATCACTGCCAGGAAGCACTTTCAACAAGCAAACAAGACTTGTCTCAAGCTAGAGGAGGATCTGCATGTTTTTCCACATGAATTTAAAATCTAAACGTCTTATTATGAAAATCCTGCAATGCTGCAAGTTCCTAATATCTCCACACATCCATGCATATGTCAGCTTTTTATATTCAGAATTTGATCAACTAGGAACTCGAACACAACTTGACTACCTGTTAGTGTTTCTGCGTGGCTTTGTAGACTAAAAAGACTGTTTGGCATCATTGATTTTCTTATTAGAGATGTTTAAAAGGTGGATTTTGACACAGCACTCAGTTGCAAATAGACAAATTTTATGTTGGTACAACTACCAAAGATGAAAAGAAAGAGGGATCCTTTTGTAGTTCCACTTTTCAATCAATATCTGTTTAGGACTCAGATGAAAGGGACTCTGTGAGCAGGTCACAGGCTTTTGTGCTGACATACATTCTGTCGATTTGCAACTGTGTGCTATATCAAGTCTACAGTGACTCTCAGCTGGGCTTTTACAATAGCCTGTCAGCAGGTTCCTTGGCATCCAGTCTTCATTCCTTGAAATCCATTCTTTACCTAGGAGCCAGTGAAAACTCTTTTAAAATTTGAATCAGATCACCAAGTTTTTCTACTGAAATTTTTCCTGTGGTCTCCCAGAGCACTGATTATACGAGTATGTCTTGGTGATTGGGTCCTACTTCTAACTCTGGAATTCCCTTCTAGAATTACCACAGAGTTCAAAAAACTCTGTGATATTGACCTATTTCTCTTTATTATGTAAATATTCACCTGTGACTGAGGCCTTCCTAGTCTGCTTTATTTATACTACAATAGTCCCCCTTTTTAAAATTCACATAAATGATTTTCCTCATTATACAATTAGCTACCCAAAACGTGTTGGCACTGCCCTGTCTCTTCCTGAATCGCCCCTTTGATACGCATCTGTGCTTTGTCTAGCCTGACTAATGTCTCTTTGTAATATACCCTTCAGTACCTTTCTTCCTAATTTTGCTTTTGAATTGGTAATATATATATGTATTCTATTATTTTATAAAAAGCCCACCGGATGTTTTGTTCCTTCCATATTTTCTAATCTACAGGATCAATGCCAGATACTTAGCAAACATAGAAAGCATGAGTACCAAATGAGGAAAAGAATGTTAGGCCACATTAAGAGGCACATGCAACAATAGATATTAGTGTGCTCAGACTATGTTCTTTTTAAAGCTATACTTTTTTGGAGAATTTTATATATTATGTTTTGATCTCATTTGCCACCTTCTCCAATACCTCCTGGATTCATCTTCTGTGTACTCAGAGACCCAACATTCTCTCTCTCTCTCTCTCTCTCTCTCTCTCTCTCTCTCTCTCTCTCTCTCTGTGTGTGTGTGTGTGTGTGTGTGTGTGTGTGCGCATATGCAAGTGCACATGTATTATATGTACAAACACTCTGAAGTTAAACTGATTTGCCAGAGACCAAACTTTAAAAAAAAAAAATACTGATTCTCTTTCTTGAAGGAATTTCTAAATGCCAATAGCTTATTTAGGTGTGGGACTTCTTGTGACTTACTCTTCTCCATGCTGGGATTTTATATTGTAAATTAGATTTCTTGCCTAGGCCCAGACAGACCACACCAAACACGGTTCCACGTGGAGAGGTTTAATAGAACTGGATAGGGCAGGGGTCAAGGCCGGGCGAAGAGAGGAAGAGGAAAAAGAGAGAGAGGAGGAAGGGTTTTGGTCTTTTGTAGGGGTAGTGAAGTCACTTGCTCCCAGGTGGAGATGGGATTTAGAACTGATGTCTTCTGGGAATGCTTTGGCTGTTTCCATGGCAATTGAGGTGCTAGGTTCCTGTCAACTGTGAGTGGAGCCATTGCTGGGGGAGGGGGCTACCCTAATGCCAACATTCCTCCCTTTTTTCTTATATAAAAAGAGAGAAAGTGGGAGGGTAGGGAAGCTGATGGTGAAAAGGGAATAGGGGCGTCGGGTCTCTTAAACTGCTTCCTGCTGTCTTGGGGCGTCATAGGGGTGTAGCTGGTTTTCGCCATCGGGTTCCACTTGGTAATCATTAACATCAGGATTTTCTATAGGCAATGGCTTGTAGTCCTGCAACAGGAACTGATTAATGGTTTGGTTAGAAATTTTTTGTATCTGTCGTTGAAGGAATGTAGAGACAAGATTGATAAGGCAGCGAGCAAATAGTAATGCTAGAAAGATGACTAGAAGAGGGGTTACGAAGGGGAGTATCTACTTCCATATAGGGTTTTCGAGGTCCAGAAACTGGAGGTCTCATGTTCCCTAAAATTTTGTATGTCCGATTGTAGCTCTTGGATCTTATCTCTCACTATCCAGGATTGGTTGATGTAGAAGCAGAATTCTTCTTGGAGGAAGAGACAAAGGCCACCTTCTTTAGCTGTTAGAAGGTCCAGCCCCCGTCGGTTTTGAAGAACCACAGCTGCCAGGGAATCTATCTGTTTTTGGATAGTAAGCAGAGTTTCAGACACTTCCTGAAACCTGTTGTTGAGGGTGGAAGTGATCTCATTATATTTGGTCATGGAAGTAGTTATTCCTGCTAGCCCAGTGCTAGTTCCTACTGCTATTCCTGCAGCTACCAAAAGTGGCACGACCTGAACTGCTCTCTTATGTTGGGTGGCTATCATATTGACTACTGGGATTGGCAGGGGCTCGTTTCCCTGGATTACTCCTAGTTCGGGGAAAAGGAGAACCAAAGTGCAGCTTCCTGACCAGCTGCCAGGTAAACGATGGTATGCCTGCGTGCCACAGAGGATTGATGTATTTTGGATCACTGGGCACTGTGGCAGAGATGGGGTATCAAGGGTTGTGGTCATATTGCAGTCTAAGGAGCCTAACATTCCTATAGGATGTGTCCCGGATGCCTTAAAACAGTTTGCCATGCCAAGAAGAGAGATAGAGGAGAGGTAAGGGGCCATGGCAACATCAGTGTCAGGACAGCTGATGAAGGGTGAGGTAAGGTTATTGGGCAACATTACTGGAGAAGCTGTAAGTGGCAATTATGAGTTTGTTCCAGGAGGAACACATAGCCAGCAGTCTTTAAAATGACCGGGTCGGGTGATATTAAGGAGCTTGTATGCTGATGTCAAAGTCCATTTATGAGGGGGGATGTTAAGGAAGTAAGGACCTCAGAGGAGTGTTTGATTATTTTTCCTACCCCTTCTATATCTAGGGGTTGGGCAATTGAAACATATTTTCTCTGAATTTTGATAGTACTCACTGGAGATCCTGGTTGGTTTTTACGGTAGAGCTTACCGACAACTCCGGTCTCCCACCTGGGATCCCATGGATCTTCTATGTAGAAAAAGAGCGTCTTGCGCTCTTGGTAGAAGTGGTGGGGCCATGATCCTAGCATGTGTATCTGGCAAGACCAATATGGGCAACCCCCATATTCATCTGGCCATTTCTTACAAACATCTGCTGTCTGGTCAAAGAGAAAGCAGGTAAAGAGATCATAGTACTTGGATGGGATGACCGACACAGGGACGACAGCGATTTGAATCGGTTCTTGACATCCCGCCATAGAGCAGTTTCCTGAACCTATTTGGAAGGACTGTTTGTTATCTGCAGAAGTCTCTTGAACCTCAAATCTCCAGATATATGGGCTTCCCTGGATAAAGACAAACAGTAAAGGGAAGATAAAAAGCCCATGTCTAATCCAGTGGTGTTGAATGTTGCTGGCAGGATGGGGTCTCATTTTCTGGAACCGAGGGTAAGGTGGGTTGTCTTGACGTCTTCTGGACCTTGACAGAGCATGGTCCTGTTAGGGTCGATGTGTATGAAGAATATTTAGGTGGGGGAATAAAAGGTTTGAGATAGGACAGGTGGACCCATTGAGGGAGTCCCTCCAGTTTGGCTGCTGTAGGTGTCACGAGAATCACTTTAAAAGGGCCCTGCCTTTTAGGGGAGTAGGGGAGAGTGATGAGGGCCGGTTGTCTGGAGGAGATAGAAGAACTTGGTCTCCAGTGTTGACAGGCAGTGGGCAAGGTTCAGTGTGTGGTCGGGGTAGATGGTGGTCAGCAAAGTTCCACAGGAGAGAGCGAAGGTGGCAAAGTAACTGGGTGAGTAGATGGTCTGGGAGGGGAGAGCATTTAGGTGAGAGGCTAGGAGTTAGGACCGGACGCCCATACATGATTTCAAATGGTGAGACCTGAAGAGGTCGCTTGGGAAGAGCTTGTAGTCTGAAAAGAGCCAGAGGTAGGAGTTTTACCCAATCAAGGTGAAGTTCCTGTGACAGCTTGACAAGGGTGGTTTTTAAAGAGCGGTTAGTTCTCTGTACCTTCCCTGGAGATTGAGGGTGGTAGGGGATATGAAAATGCCAGGGGATGTCTAGAGCCTTAGACAGGTTTTGAGAGATTTGAGAGGTAAACTCAGGACCATTGTCTGATTGCAAGGAAGCTGGGACACCAAATCGGGGAATTATCTCTCAGAGGAGGAGATCAGAGACTGTCTGAGCCCTCTTGTTGGTGGTGGGAAATGCCTCTACCCACCCTGAGAAAGTATAAGGATTAGCCACAACAGGATGAAGGGGAACCACTGCAGAGTTGATGCGCCTGAGGTCTTGAACCATGCGATAGATTCTGTTGGGCTTTTTAACTGCTAGTATAGGGGTGTTAAAAAGAGAAGAGGTAGGGTGAAGAAGTTTTTTTCTTAAGAGGTCAGAAATGATAGGTTTAAGTCACCTAAGGCTCTGGAGGTAGAGAGGATATTGAGCTTGGGTTATGTACCTGGTAGGGTCCAGTAATTGGACGACAACAGGAGAATGATGTTTAGCAACAGAGGGGTTCTGGACGTCCCAGACTTGGGGGTCTACCTGAGAATCTGGTAAAGGAAGCAACATGTTTGTGTTAGTAGGTTGGCTGGCTAGGAGGAGAAGCAGAGGGGTTGCTGGCGAGCTTGGGTTTAGGCGAGTGGGAGAAGCAAAGGAAATGGAAGCTCCCAACTTCGCTAGAAGGTCTCTTCCCAATAAGGGGACAGGACATGTTGGCACTACCAAAAAGGAATGGGTGAGAGGTATGCCCCTGAAGGTACAATTAAGTGGTGGGGTTTGGTGAGGGAGATAGTGTTGTCCTCCTACCCCGACAATAGGAGAACGGGAGGGAGAAGTGGGTCCCCAAAACTCCATCTGGACCGAGTAAGTGGCCCCAGTGTCCAAGAGGAAGGAGATGGGCCGCCCACATACCATGATAGCTACCCGTGGCTCCCTGTTTGTAATGGTAGTAGTCGGGTCAAGGGAGCCCAGGCTCCGTCAATCGTCCACAGCCAAGCCTAGGAGATCAGCTGGAGAGTTATTTGGGTGTGATGCCCCTCTGTCTTGCGTGACATAAGGGCAGTCTACAGCCCAGTGTCCCTCTCGATGGCATCTAGGACATGGCCCCTTTGGTTTGCGGGGGCTAGGGCAGGCTTTTGCCCAGTGACCTTGCTGACCACACCTATAGCAGGGAGCCGGTGGTCCCTTTGCCCTCGGAGGCCAGGAGTTTGTAGCAGTGGCTGGTCAGACAGCCTTTGCCAGCATATGGTACTTTTGTTTGCGAGCCTTTTCATCTCTCCCATGGTACACCTTAAAGGCCAGCGCCAAGACTTCTGCCTGTGGAGTTAGGGGCCCCCTCTCCAGCCATTTAAGCTTGTCTCTTATGTCGGGGTAGCTCTGGGAAAAGAAATATGTCATTAGCAGTTGTTTACCTTCTGGGTTTTCAGGATCTAAGTTAGTGTACTGTAACAGGGCCTTTGTGAGGCGCTCTAGGAATTGGGATGGGTTTTCTTGTCTGTCTTGGAAAACCTCTTGTAGCTTTTCAAAATTTACCGGTTGTAAGGCTGCTCTGCGGAGACCGGCCAGGAGGCAGGTTATGAACCTGTCTCTGGCCAAGATACCACTCGTGGAATTGTAATCCCATCGGGGATCTTGGTCAGGTACTGCCTCAGATCCAATTGGGTATGTTGTATCTGTTTGATGGATTTCGTCTGCATGCGTTTTTGCCTGCTCCCAAACTCGCCGGCGTTCCTCAGGAAGTAAATTATTAGTAAGAATCATATGTACATCATGGAACGTCAGACTGTAAGACTGGGTAATGTATTGGAATTCTTTAATAAAAGCAGATGGGTTAGAGGTATAGGAACCCAGCCTGCTTTCTATTTGGGAGAGCTCATTTAGTGAGAAAGGAACATGGACACGGACTAGCCCATCGATGCCAGCCACCTCTCTTAGTGGAAGGACTGATGCTGGGCCTGGCGTCTCTGGTGACAAAGAGTCAGGTGGAAGTTTGGCCATGGCCTTGGAACGAGTAATGGAAGGAGTAAAACTAGGTGCCAAGGCAGAGTGGCCTCTAGCTGGCACCGGCAGGGAGCCGGTGTGTGTAGAGATAGGGTGAGGGTAGGGTTGCGGCGCAGAAGAGAATGAGGGAGGGAGGGATAGGGCATCGGAGATGCTCGGGGCTGGTGGCGTGTCTTCACCAGCACGTGAATCCGGCTGTGGAGGAGTGGAAACAGTAGTCTGGGTTTTGCGGCGAAGTGGGGGTGGCTCATTGGCTAGGTCAAGAGCTGTAGTGTCATCTGGTGTTTCCTTCATTGCTAAAAGGAGGTGAGTCGGATTATAAGAAGAACACAGAGAAGGATTAGAACGGAGGTAGGTAAATGCCTGTACATAGGGAACCTCTTTCCATTTACCAGATCGTTGGCAGTATGAGTGGAGGTCTAGTAAAATTAACGAGTCTAGGGTGCCATTTTTCGGCCATTTTGAGTTATTATCTAGTGGATATTGAGTCCAAACATTGTTGCAGAGGTGTATCAATTTAGATGTCTTTAGCTGAGGTGTTAGTTTTAGAGATTTGAAGTTTTCCAGGAGGCATCCCAGTGGGGAGCCTAGTGACCCGTTTTGAGACATTGAATTGTCCATTGGGAAGGTACAGGGAGGGGGCTACGGAGCTATCCAACAGGCGTCCCAGTGGATAAAACTCAGTAGGAAAGTAAGTTTCGCCTATGTGCAGGGGTCTCCAGTCGTCACTCGGACTCCTGGTGGCTTCGCCAGATCCTGGATCTGGCAGAGAGTGCCCTCGCCAGGCCTGGTCTTCAGCTGAGTGAACCGGCTGCTAGAGCCCGGGGGAAGGGATAAAGTGAAGGGCACTCCCGACGGGGCCTTCTCAATGGTCAATGTCTGTCTCAAAACTGTGACTATAGAGAATTAACCCTCTTTGCCCGCAAAGGCTGGCCAGGCCTTTTTGGGAAATCGGGGATTCTCTCCGCCAATTGTAGTGACAATCCCTACCAATTTGCCGATGTTTGTGCGGGAGCCTTAGCCACGATCTGGTATCAGGAAAAGTGAAACCGTGTGGTGTGTGGCTGATCTATCTCAGCAGCCCGCGTGGCAGGAGCTATTGGCACACGTGGCAGAGCAGTGGCAAGCAAGTGTCTAGAGCTTTAGTAATGGCGACAACTCACGTGCTGGAAGTCTGTGAGTCGGGCAGCTGTTGGTAGATCAGCTGTGGCGGCAGACGGGTTGCACATGGCGGCGGCGGCAGCGGCTGCAGCAGTGGCGGGAAATGGTCACTGCGGCAGTCAGCAGAACAAGAGACAGTATGGGAACTCGAGGCAGTGGCCTCGGTTAAGAGGAATAGGCAACCGCAGTGCCAGCCATGCAGCTGCCGCTATGCCAAGCCCGATGGGGTGGGCCGGGGTGTGCTGGAGTGGCCGGCAAGGACTGGTCGCGAGAAAATCTGGCTCCCTGTACGGGCCACCAATGTTGTAAATTAGATTTCTCGCCTAGGCCCAGACAGACCACACCAAACAGGGTTCCACGTGGAGAGGTTTAATAGAACGGGATAGGGCAGGGGTCAAGGCCGGGTGAAGAGAGGAAGAGGAAAAAGAGAGAGAGGAGGAAGTGTTTTGGTCTTTTGTAGGGGTAGTGAAGTCACTTGCTCCCAGGTGGAGATGGGATTTAGAACTGATGTCTTCTGGGAATGCTTTGGCTGTTTCCATGGCAACTGATGTGCTAGGTTACTGTCACCTGTAGGTGGAGCCATTGCTGGGGGAGGGGGCTATCCTAATGCCAACATTTTATTCTGACATTAGCTTGCCCAGGTCTTATGCATGTTGTAATAGTCACTGGGTGTTTCTCCCAGTGCATAGACTCTTAACACATGTGAAAACTAGCTAACAGGAATGAAGCTCCTCGATCAGTACCCACTTGATTTCTCCATGTTTTACAAATTAAGTATGTGGTATTTTAAGAAATAATGGCCTACCATCAATATGTGGTAACCAAGGTAACCAAGAACAATGGCAATAGGCTGGAATGTTTAGGGTCTCTGTAGGATGCTGCTGGTCAAAAATTCAAAATGTCACATCATAATTCTTGACACTCAGGCTCTTATTTGTTAGTATGTGGTGTCTACTGGGGGTATTAGCAGCAGCATCATGTATTAAAGGGTGATATATATATATATATGTGTGTGTGTGTGTGTGTGTATATGTCTGTATTATGAAAATACATATATTAGGAAGTTTCCTCTGTAGTAATTTTCCATATAAGTTTTTCGGAAGAATATATTTAGTGCTTATCCCTAGCTGTCATATTCCTCCTCTACCTTGCTCTCCAATCCAACCCTATTCAAACCTTTGTGTTCCAGTCTCCTTCACATGCTATTCTCTTGGATGCTCACTCTCCTCTCTTGAAAGTTAAATGATTCTCCCTCTCACATATGGCTCCTTGGTAGTTTTCTGACCTCATTAATATTCCAATATAAAGATTCAGGGCTAACACTTGTATGTAACAGAAAACAAACAATGTTAGTCTTTTTTCATTCACTTATTTATTTCTTCACTTTACATCTGGATTTCAGCTCCGCTTTCCTCCACCCTTCCCAGTCCCACCCTCATATGCCCTCCATCCATCCTGCCCTCCCCCTTTCCTCAGTCAAGTATGGGCCCCATGGACAAGTGCTTTAACTGGCATGGTTCTTGTCTTTTTACATCTTGGTTACCTCACTTGGGGTAACTGTTTCTGGCTTCATCCATTCACTGCTAATTTCACAATTTAATTTTTCCTTAACAGGTGAATAATATACTTTATTTACCCTTTAAACAGTTGATGAAAGAACGTCTGGGTTGTTTCCATTTCTTGCCTGTTAGAAATAGGGCAGCAATGAACACAGATGAGCAGATATCCCTAGAGAAGCAATTGGAGTCCTTTAGATAGCTCCCCAATTTTTATCAGAATTAGTTTCCTCCACTAAGCAGTTACATTGCTTACATGACTCAGTAGCAATTTACTCAATACAGTATCTTTTACATTATCTTTCCAAGTGATATGGAGTGATTGGAATATTATAGTATTCAGGCTATTAAAGAGTACATTTAATATGAATTTTAATAGAAAATTATATTTCTTATAATGGTTTTACTAATAAAAACATCAAGTGAAAGTACAAAAATTAAGCATTTTTTCTTTTTTATCTCAAATAAAAAATAATTAAGGTTTCAATATTATTTTATCCTTTGGATGTAATCTACAAGGTTGAGGGTTATTTAACCACATGTTGTTCTCTGGAGAGAATGTTAAAATCAAATAGTTGTGTGACTTCACCTGTGAAATATCTAGGACTGACCAAAATCTTTAAAGAAGGAAAAATTACTTTCCTTTAGTTCATATACATTATGGTGTCTAATCCCTCTTAAATAACTGTGTGCCTTTTTTTCTCTCACTAACTTGGGCTTCTCTAAACAGTTTTCTTGTTGATCATGATTATAGGTGGTACCCACCCATCCTATCATCCACACCAGTGAGGGTGTGAAAGCATCTCTAGTTTCAAGGAACTGGAATGTGACTCTTTTCCTACCTCTCTGTAATTAGCAAGGGTTGGATAATTCCTACCCGAATGCTTTTGTTTATCTGGCCAACTGTACTACTTGATAATCTGCAATGTGCCACTATTCTGAGTCTTTGGGACACAAAGGGGAATAAAAGCACCATATTTCGTAAAATTTAGTTTTTGAGCAATAACAGAAGTTAAAAAAAATATCTCTTAATAAATAAAGTTTCAGGGAGTGAACAGTATTAGAGGTAAAATGAAGCCAAATCCAATGATAGAGAAAAATGTAAAAAGAAGGTCTGATACCTGGGTTTACCCAAAGTCTCCTTGTCACAGGACACAGAAACTGGCTTAAAGATGGAAGGAAGAAACCTAGAACTATCAAGAACTGCATCAACATCTGTGATTACCATGTGCTCTAATGAGCGTGAATTGAGAATAAAAATGATGTTCAAGTCTGTCCTGCTTACTGTTCTTTCTATGGGAGACAATGAATATCTGTATGTCTCACGTGACAAAATCCAAGTTTCTTGATTCAAATTATGTGTCCATTTGAGTGGAGATTCCAGCCCAATCTCACATCTAAGTCAGTGATGAAGATACTTAAAAATAGTGCACACATTTATGTGGATACCCTTTCTTCTGTTTTCTCCACTTTGCATGGTATACAGGCTGCATTCAGTTTTACTCACTTCAGGGCTTCCAACCGTAGAGACTATCCTCAAGCCGTAGTTTGAAAGTTATTCCTGAATGTGGCTTAATATGACATAACAGTGTCCTTATTGCACTTACTCAAGACCATTAATAAATTTGTAATTAACATTGGATAATTTACAGAACAATACAGTGAAAACACTTTTATTTTCATTTTATCTTTATAAGCTTATGCATATGTGGCATTATATATGTAGCTGTACAAGTGGTGTTAAGAATTCATTCTACTCAAGTGCTTTCACCAAGTCTCTGATTTGTTGAATATGTAAAACCCAGAAAAAGATTTATTTGTTGAAGTATTTAGGCAATGTTTGTTACATAAAGTAAGCAAACAGTGCTGTAGATGCAAGTTTAAACACATCAAATTTTAAAATAAGAGTCTAAATATTTGGTGAAATTTACTAAGGTTTAAAAATATTCAGCTTCTTTAAAAGCATCACTTAAAATTATTAGCCTTAAATTAGGATGATGATATGTAAAGCCCATTAGAATTATAATTTGAGCAAACAATAGCCTCTATAAATTCAATATTTAGTGTTGAAGTAAAATCTTGGTCTCCAAATAATATTTGACATGCAAAGATTATTCCTGTGAGGATAGGATAAAATGACCTTTCAGTAGAATTTAAGCAGATATCTGAAACAGTGGGGGAAGGAGAATTAATCATTCAGTTACAAGAGTATATTTGATGTCTGTGGCCAACCATGTCTATGGTCCCTGACCAGAAGGCTAAGCTAGAGAGAGAAAGTCATAATCCAGTATCAGTGAAGTTTGGAAGGAAAATCTTTGCGTTCCCAGCCTATATTCTTACTTCTTTTGTACAGAGGATAATAAATGAACCTATTTCTTTAAAGAGACACAGTTCATAGTTATCTGTTGCTTGTAGAAAAAAAATTAACAGGGAATGTGTGTTCCTTTTTATGTTCTTTTAATCTTCTTTAAATTCACACACAATGAGCAAGCAATCTTGCAGGTGCAGTACCAGGGGACTTTATTTTCTACTAGATTTGCATCTTACTCTTCTCATATAAACACTTGAAAATACTTGCCACTTCCCATGAAGCTCATCTCCCTCTCTGAGCTTCTGCAGCCAGTCCCTCAGAAAAATCCTTATTCTTGGGTATTAAAGATAACTGCCCCTGGCCACTAGACACCAGGTGCTGAAGGGCCAAACACTGCAGCTTTCATGAAGTCGTACCCCTGTTAGAACTGGTCTTGGGCATAAAACGGCAGGATGGATGGAATTCTAAATTTATAGATTCAAGAAAACAAACCTCAAACAAGATCTGGGGCAAGCCGGTAGAAAATGTTTTGGAGAAACAGCCTTCTACAAGAAATCCTGGGAAAATATCCCATTAGCATCTCATTTATTCAAGAGTTTAACCTAATATTGGAAGAAGCAGACACATCTGTAGAGGTGAGAGAAGGGCGATCCTCTAGTAGCTGAGTACCATCATTTAGTTTATTATTCCTAAAGAGTTTGGGAGTAAATCGCAGTTGTAACTATGAGAGTACTAACTTCTGAATAATACTCGGCTGTATGACCGACATGGAGGGGCAAAACAAGGGCAAAACTGATTGTTCCTCATAAACTTGATGAATCTATAAGTTTGCTATGCAGCCTGGAAAATTATAACTCATAGTCTTACATCTAAAGTAATACAAAGAGAAGACAATCATGTATTTTATGATTATCATATCAGAAATAGAGGAGGTCCAGCAATCTGATTAGCTAAATTTGGAAGGGGGAAGGGGAGGGGGAATGAGGCAGCCGATAAGATGGCTTAGTTGGTAAAATGCTGCCTGGAAAACACAAGGGTCTAAGTTTCATTCCCAGAATCCATCTGCAGTAGCTGTGGCACCACATGCTACACATAGCTGTAAGGGTCGGTTCAGGTGAATGCCTGAGGCTTGCTGGCAAGTCTGGCTACTTTCATGGGCAAGCTACAGGTCAGCAAAAGACCTTGTCTCAAAAAGACAGAAATGTAAGGTAGACAAAACCACAGGAACAATACAGGACAGGCTTAGGCAGTCTTCAAAGTTCATGTAGAGTCCCCCATATAAGAACATGTACTCACACTCACAGAGAAGTAAGTAACTCTTGGATTCAAAGAGAAGGGCAACATAAATAACTCCCCCCCCCCCATAAGGCAAAATCTGGCAAAAGCCAATTAAATTTATAAACACACCTTTGAGACTGAATCTGATTATGCTTGTACAGAGAAGTGATTTTATATTATATCACACAATTATAATGTCTGCTAAAACAGACGACAGTACCCGAATCATTCTTTATTCTTCCTCTATATAGCATAGTAACAAGTAAGGCATGTTGCTAACCATGCAGTAAAAAGAACTGCTCATTTCAAAGTAGAAGAATGCAATTTTTCTCAGCTCTGTGAAAAAAAAATTTACTCCCTTACTTACATTATGTCTGTGTTACTGTCACTTAGCCTTCATTGAATTATTTCTTCAAGAAAAAGAGGTCTCCCTGTGAGTTTGTGCCCTTAAAGGTTCATTCTCAGATGATAAGGGAAGATGGAACATGAGAAAGGAAAAGAAATGTGTTAATTAGGTTGCAAATTAGTCAGTAGTAGAAGGTCCATAGCCTAAGGTGGGACACTCACCAATATCAATATTACTTGTCCTTTCTACGCCTTGAAGAGAGCTGCTAGCCCGCAACAGCACAGATGGTTTATGCAACCCAAGCCTTTCAGTTTTATCCAAGCATGTAGTAAATACTTACTAGGCATTCACAGTATCTAGGAGGGATGTAGTACCAAGAAAATACATGAACAGCATCATTGGGCTTACTGTCTATATATGATATGTAGGATATAAAATGTTATGCAAGTGAACTGCAGTCCATGTTCTTACAGCTCAACAAATTCGGAGTGTGGAGTAAAGCATTGGGTGAGACTCAATCAGACAATTTTACAGAGTTTTTTCGTCATCAGGAACTTGAAAGAAGAGAAGATAGGCATGAGGAAAATCAGAGAAGGCATCAGGAAGGGAAAAAAAGCAGGTGTATGCTGGGACCACAGCACAGTAGTAGATGGCTGGCTTAGCTCTCAGGGGTTCCATAGTTCAACCCCCAGCACAAAGCAAATACGTGGAAAGAGACCGGAGGGAAATCTCATTTGACCGAGGAGCACTTACAGTGCACGAGCCTGGGGGGGGGCTTGATCACCTCACAACTGCAGGGCTGAGGTGTGGAAAGATGAAGAAAACAAACTGGATTTGAACTAAGAAAATGCAGGATCGGGAGCCGGGCTGCCTATTACTATCGGGTCTTTAAATTGCTTGAATCTTTGGGCCTTGGTTCCTTCAAGGAGCTAGACAGAAATGACTACACACATTTTTGTGAGTAGAAGGATCATGGAAATTCTAAATAAATGACGGAATGGGAATATGAATTGAACATTTGGGGAAGAAATTTAACGGGACCACGAGTTAGCAACGAGTGTGGGATCTATGAGGGGAACTACCTTGTATGCTGGCATGCTTAGCTTATGTATGGGAAACTGAGAAGCACAAAGAGACAAAGGAAGACAGACGGGTTCTAAACACCCCCACGGTGGGTAGGGCAAGACCTGAGCTCATTAGCATCTATTAATGTCTGTTAGTAAGTTTTCACTTTGAAGTCATCTTATAGAAAGGGAAAATAATAAAAATCAATACCACCAATGGTTTCAAAATCAATGGTGGGGAGGGAGCTCAGTAAAAGTCTAAAGGGACATGTTGAAAATAACTATGAAGGACTTTGCCTGATCTTTCTTTTTAAGTGCCTTGCTGAGGCACACAACCAGGCAAGCTTCTGGATTAGCACAATATCTCCCTCCTCCCCTTTAGATACCCCCAGGACAGCTGCTGTGGCATTTATGCTGGAGACTCCTGTCTTCGTCATCTGAATCACTGATCTCTCTTTATTTCACATGCTGAAGGACTGGTGGATCATCAGTTCATGTCCCCTAGCGATTTTCTATTCTGTCATCTTAGGGATAGCCAGTGCCACATTATAAAAAACCACTTACATGAGAGGGCAGAGACAGCCTAGGAAATAGAGAGCGTTGCTTCTCCTCCAAAGAGGCAGACTATGGTCCAGAAAACTGTGGCTTTCATAATTTTCCTGATGAACCTGCACTGGCTATGTGAGTACGGCAGAGATTGCACAAAAGTACAGCTTCCCTGCTCTAGGGCTGCATGCTTCACTGCTAATGCAGTCAAAGGGATCAATTAGTGCAGGATAATGGAAATGATCACAAATTAATTACACCTGTTTTAAGCCAAAACAACAACAACAACCAAAAGCTTTAGTGTACAGGGCATTAAAATATCCTTTTTCATAGCAAACATCTTCAGTTAAAAATGAGAGTGGGATACTCTTAGACAAAGGGCACAGATTGCTTCTTCATTAGGCTGATTCCTATGTCTGTATATGAGGCACCTTTGTCTCCTGTGATTGGGTTTCTAGGAGAAATCATAGGGAGAGAGTAGCTTGCATTGATTATTTACTGGTAGAAGGCTGAGAACGTAAATGTGTCTTATTTACTCTACCAAAAAAAGCGACAGCACCCGTGCCTGCTTCTGCTGGCACCTGAGTGCCCTCCCTTCCTCCCTAGGATTTAAGAGCCATTAAAGAGCCATTTAAGGGTTTCTTGGCTTATAAAACTTGTAACTCTATAGCATTTATAACTAAGAAACACGTGGAGGCCAGAGAAACTAAATAAGTCATTTCCCCATATTCTACTACCGCATCCATCTCTGTGGCGTATTACTGAAAAAATAAACATTTATTTTTTGGTCACAATCAAAATGTCATAGATTATTTTAACATCTCACTACAATTTAATTTCTACTAATTTTATTTTACCTAAAAATATGCATTGCTCCATTTGTTACTCAATTAAAGCTATTTTCACTGAATTTCTTTTCAGCTAGGTTAGCGAATGTTTGAGATAAGGGGACTAAAAGTAAATATATCTGATTAAAATAAATAAAATTAACTGAATTAAAAACTGTGATTATTTTAATAATGATAAAAGGATAGCAAAAATAAAATTAAAATATCTGATAGTAATTAGATACAATAAAGATAAAATTCAATAAGGAGGATATAGAGCCACAGAAGATGCAGATGATTAATTCATGTAGCCTGGAAATACCTCTCTTGCCTAGACTGGGTAAAAAGAATTTACAAAAAGATAATTAATAGAGGACATTGAGACATATGTGTATACAAGTCATATTTTTGATGACTTTTAAGGCCAAAAAATGAGTATTTTCAGTGTGGACTGCAATGACTAGCAGATAAGAAAATCAGCAAAAGTCAGAATGTGATGTTACTTCCTTTCCTCTGGAACAGTGAGAACATTAAGCGATGTGTCCACTGGAAATGCCATCACAGAAGAGGAACTGAGTCATAGGATGAACACTGAAAACATTCAGTGATGTGTCCACTGGAAATGCCATCACAGAAGAAGAAATGAGTTATAGGATTCTAGTGCCAATAAACTGAGGCTTAAACCCTCATATACCTGAGATACGTGTGGATACATATGTAATTATCTACTTAGAAAAATTAAAGACAAAACATATTTCTATGGATCTCAATACTTAATTCCATCTATTTCAAGCTAGAAGAAGAAGTGTTATCTTCAATTCAGCCTTCCTAAAGGATGGGAATTGTACTCTATTACTGTTCTGTTTGTTTATTAGATTATCACTTTTCAGAAAACAGCCCCTTGTAAAGTCAATTAAAAGAATCAGGGAATTAAATATATTTGTTTTGAATATTTGCAAATCCTTCAAGGTAGCTCAGGAATCGTAAAAGGAAAATTGGTGTTCATTATCTTAGTACTTTGAGCACTTAAAAATAATTATGGTAAGTATTTGGGGAAGGAAAAAAAGTCTCAACGCTGTGTTTCTGGATCATCACTTCAAGAGTCTCTTCTTTTCCCCTGCAAGCCTGCCTGTATTCAAGCAGCCATTTAGCCTAAACTATAGGCTGTTCTAGAAGGGTTATTTTTAAAACAGTGAAATAAAATGATCCTCGATTTCCTTGTCATTAAAGACTCCGTTCACAAACCACAAGCCTAACAGGAGTGAAATCAACTGAAAAGAAATGTGAGCTGCAGAAGGAGCTGCAGCTCGTGTTCTGGCCATTTAGACAAGATTTAATGCCACCATTGATTTACATCATGTATTGTAGTTAAGATAGTAATTGCTACATCACACTTTATAGTATCTCTAGTGCTCCTGAAAGATGTTCTTTCTAAAACACCACTGTACATCAATAAAGTATTGGGCCATTACCAGTTTGGATGTATTTTACTCTTTTACCTGGTGTCTTTTATTTCTACAAAATGAAAACATTCTCCCCTAGATCTAGCATTCCCTATCCAATAGAATCATTTCACAGACTCTAAAGTTTACATTTTTAAATATTATTGAACCTTGGATTATCATGTCACTGAGGGAGGAATAAATGGCAGAAAGCCTCTGCCCTTAAAGGGAGTACTGTAAGAAAAGTTGCCACACAATTGCCCTATAATGTAATAAGAGCTTTTAAGTGCCATGGGCTATGGGAAAATGAAGGATAAAAAACTCATGAATGGATTACAGAGGCTTCAGAGAGTGTCCATTGATGGAACTGAATGAGCTGTTGGAACTGATCAGACTGGGAGAAGAGGCATAGAGTAGGTTCCTGAAAGATGGAAGGTCATTTAAAAATGCTTGGGGGAGAAGAACTAGGGTGGTTGTTTGATGAATCATAAGAAGTATGTTTGTCTGGAGCATGCGCTATCGTGTGAAAGCATCATTAGACAATAATAGATAAGCAAGAGAGACTTAGATATTATAGCAACAGCTCCTTAAACAGGAGATAATATAGGACTCTTCAGTGGAAATCACCAGAAGTTCTACATCAGACACCTTCTATGGACCTTAACAGATTCTTTTGTACTGACTGTCTCCCAGAGTTCTATGCGTATCATACAGTTTAAGAAAACAAAAACAACAAACACACATTAAATCCATTTAATCCCTGCCATTGGAAGTCTAGTCCACTACTATGGCCAGCCTCAAGAGGCCATCTTGCCCTAATGACAGTGGCCAGCCTGCTCTCACTTCCCAGACCATCCAGCCCCTGTGATTTGGCTAGCCTGCAGAAAGCCTTTATTCTCTCTCCCTCTCCCATTCTCTCTCCCTCTCCCATTCTCTCTCTTTCTCTCTCTCTCTCTCTCTCTCTCTCTCTCTCTCTCTCTCTCTCTCTCTCTCTTTCTCTCTCTCTCTCTCTCTCCCTCCCTCCCTCCCTCTCTCTCTCTCTCTTTCTCTCTTTCTCTCTCTCCCTCCCTCCCTCCCCCCCCCTCTCTCTCTATCTATTTATCTCTATTTATCTCTATCTATCTCTATCTCTCTGTCTTTCTCCCTCTCACTCTCACTCTCAGATCATAAAATGATAACATTAGAGACTTGTAATATACCAGCTAGATTTCTTTGTTTTGTTTCTTATTTTTTAAATCATATACTTTCTCTATTGACATTTGAAATGTTATCTCTTTCCCCACCCTGCTCTCATGCCCAATCGCCCTCCACTTGTCTCCACAATGGTGCACTTGCTCCTATTCACCCTCTCCACCTCTGTGCCTTGGCATGCTCCTACATTGGGAAAGCATGCCTTCACTGGACTGAAGGCCTCTTCTCTCATTGATGCCAGGCAATGCTATCTTCTGCTACATATGCAATTGGAGCCATAGGTTTCTCAATGTGTACTCCATGGTTGGTGTTGCAACCCCAATGGGAAACAACATTATCAACCAAACAAACCCTCCACAACTCCCATGGAGTAAAATACCAGCTAGATTTACAACAAAAACACATAGCTCCATAATGCCCAAGCAAAAACCACAAACTTAGTTGATATAAATACAAGATGCACACCTACATTGGACAAATATACCCTATACTACTCTATTACCCATCTATGAAATACCTAGTTATTTATGGCTCCTTCAGGCCATGTGGTCTGGTTCATCTTCTCCCTCCATATTTCTCTATCCTCTGTCTTGCCTATCTTTCTACCTCTTCTTTCCCTCTCTAAAACATTCAATTCCACCTTTATTATAATAGAACATTCCCAGAGTGATTTTTATAGCTTTGGCACTTTTTTCTTTGTTGCTTGTTGTTTTGGTGGTTGGTTTGTTTTGGTTCTTGGTAACCCTGAACAGGTACTCAGGATTATGGAGATAGTTTGACCCAAACTGAAATGGTAAGAGTAAAATGAGAAGCAATATTTTATGCATTTAACTATGAGAGTATTAAATTAGAAAATCAGCTTGACCTCTTCGCCAAATGTGATCCATTTGTCTAAAAGCCTTTTCAATGTATAAATTTTCAGACATGCTATAGTTTCATATATGTAACAGTCTTAGGTTACCTATTGATGAATTAGACAATGTTACCTTAAACAAACTTCAAATGACATTCAAGCACAGAATGGGGTTACAATTAGAATTCTCAGACTTCTGAAAGCTTTTTTTTTTTCTGGCTCTAAAGCATTCTTCTAAAAAGAGTTCACTTTCACATCAACTATTTGCAGGTTCTTATCAAGGGAACTCACATTTTTTGACATGAAGATACTCCAATGGAAATACTGGTTTGTATATCCTTGTAATATGGCAGTTGGCTTCATCTAGAAGGTATGACTAAAAAAGAAGAAGGGGGAGGAGGAGAAGAAGGAGGAGGAGGAGGAGGAGCAGGAGGAGAAGAAGAAGAAGAAGAAGAAGAAGAAGAAGAAGAAGAAGAAGAAGAAGAAGAAGAAGAAGAAGAAGAAGAAGAAAGAAGAGGAGGAGGAGGAGGAGAAGAAGGAGGCGAGGAGGAGAAGGAGAGGAGGAGGAGAAGGAGAGGAGGAGGAGGAGGAGGAGGAGGAGGAGGAGGAGGAGGAGGAGAAGAAGAAGAAGAAGAAGAAGAAGAAGAAGAAGAAGAAGAAGAAGAAGAAGAAGAAGAAGAAGAAGAAGAAGAAGAAGAAGATGATGATGATGAAAAGGAAGAGGAAGAAGGAGGAGGAGAATGATGAGAAGGAGGAGGAGGAGAAGGGCAGGAGGAGGCGAGGAGGAGGAGAAGGAGGAGGAGAGGAGGAGGACAAGAAGAAGAAGAAGAAGAAGAAGAAGAAGAAGAAGAAGAAGAAGAAGAAGAAGAAGAAGAAGAAGAAGAAGAAGAAGAAGAAGAAGAAGAACAACAACAACAACAACAACAAGAACAAGAAGAACAAAAAGAAGAACAAGAAGAACAAGAAGAAGAAGAAGAAGATGATGATGATGATGATGATGGTGATGATGATTAAGATGTAAAAGGAGAAGGATGAGGAGGAGGAGGAGGAGATGGAAAGAACCAGCTTGGAGTGTGTAGTAAGGCAGTCTTCTATGCTTGTCAGAAGTCACACACAACCATTTTTTGGAAGCCCACCAATTACAATTAAGGCCCAAAATTCAGGTCACACAGATAGGAGCTGAACCATGCCAGCCAGTTAAATGGGAGACTATCCAAGATTTGTTGTTTTCAGGACATTTGAGCCATTGCGGCATACATCATTCATTGAATGGGCCATGGGATATGGACCTGTTCACAATCTATCTGTAGTCTTACATTACTGTCCTCATAAGTTGTTGAACGCTCACCTCTCCATCATACAGTGGTTAGCCTATAAATCCCGATAACAGCAGTCTTTTGATGATTTTCAAACTGAGAGATGTAAACTCCGAACTGGTCTTGGGTCTACTGTAGAAAGAAACACTAATAAGAGAAGTCTCTTCAATCCTTAGAAAACATTTTCAAGCTGATTGTGGAAGAAATTACAATTTTGAGTACTTACAACATGATTGAAACTAAGTAAAGGCATATTCTAAATTGTCAAGGATTCTAGGTAGGCAATTGACAGAGGTTCCCTGGACTCCTCCTCACTCTGTAGCTGAAGTTCTAATCAAACAAAAGACTAAGAGTGAAGTATAGGGCCCACGGGACAGCCACTTGTGGATGTCTCTAAAGAGCAGCACTGCAGAAACTCTGACATGTGTTTTCTTGCAGGAATGGCCCTGAACCCATTATTAGTGTTCAGGGTCTGCCTGGAAAGAACAATGATTCCTGCTTCATTTCCTCAGAAGCTGTGACATTCAGAGGGAATAAGAGATTCATGGTTGCAATGAAAACCTGATTGTCACTGACCATGCTTCTACCACCCACATTCACACCCCCCTCATAACTAACTACTATTTCCCAATCTCCCAATATGCCAACCACTGTTCCCCTCTTTCTCCCTCTCCTTTCCTTTCTCCCTCCTCTCTTGCTGTCCTCTCCATCTACAGGCTAAATCCAACTCCCTTTCAATGATGTTTATGTGTCTACATTGTTTGTGTGTGTGTGGTGTTGTGTTGATGCAAAATCCAATGAACAGTAGAGAAATGACAGACAATGTCTGTGCTGAACAATAAGACCATCACCAAAGGAAGTCAGGGCTGGAACCAAAGCAGGTCAGGAAGCAGGAACTGATGCAGAGGCCATGGAGGGATGTTACTTACTGGCTTGCTTCCCCTGGCTTGCTCAGCCTTATACAACCCAGGTCTCCCAGCCCAGAGATGGCACCACCCACAATGGGCTGGGTCCTCCCCCTTGATTACTAGTTGAGAAAATGCCTTACAGCTGGATTTCATAAGGGCATTTCCCCAACTGAGACTCTTTTGTCTTTGATAACTCTGGCTTGTGTCAAGTTGATACAAAACCACGCAGTCCACTAATTTACATAATTTTTTCTTCAATGAAACTTATTTCAAATTGTCTTGTGACCTACAATATTTTTAGTAAATATTCATAATCAATTTATGGCTTTGTAAATCCTTAGCATGTTATATTTGGTACCATCTCTGTAGACAAAGGTTCCTGATTACTTCTGACTTGGATATCTCTGACTGGTCTTTAAGAGACAATCCCAGAGAACTCTCCCCAACCTTGGCTTCCACCAATGCTTGCCCCTATTGCTGATAAGCATAGTCAGATAGAAAAGCAATTCTGGCCCGGTTAGGCCTGCCACTCCTTCTCTCAGACAAGTTTCCCCAGGAGTAATTGCTGTTCCAACAACTGCTGTAGCTTTTTTTTTTTAACCCCCTACTGTGATCTCTCTGGCATCTAACTTTTCCAGTATCGCTAAACTATATTATCTTTCAATGAGAAACATTATTGCTTTGTGAACATACAGCCAATCTAAACTAGTTCTAAAGTCGAGCAGCAGGACAACTTTCATTTTCAGTTCTAACATGCCTAGCATTTTGTCAAAGCAGCCACATCAAGACCTACAAATTATGTGTCAAGGAGGAGAGCCACAGGAAGTGCCTGTCTGAGATTTCCTTTCTATGTTTTTTCCTCTTTTCTTTTTTTTTTCCTGATTCTGATGTTATACAAATTCTGAGATTTAAAGTAAACACTGTGTTTCTAGCCTACATGAAAATCTAGTTACATGCATTTTTTTTCCATAAAGAAGCTAAAGGCACTAGTACTAATGCATTTTTAGTTATACACTCACTGACAAACAGGTCAACAAATATCCATCTCTCTAGCCTTCTTATTGAGTTTTGTTTTTATTTCCGGGAGTATTAAATTATGATCCAGGGTTTTACCATATGCAGAGATTTAAAAATATACATATGCTTGTTATTAGCTTGTATGAAGTTATGTGTTACATAGAGCACATGTACACATTAACAAAAGTTGATGTACCTCTTCTAATGTGTCAGTCAATTATTCACCTGCGCATCTGAGTTCATCCAGTTTAAAATATTATTGAGGAAGTAAATTTAAAATAGCTTAATTTCATGTGTGATTTACTTAGAAAATTTCATTGTTTTATTAGACATGGAGTGTTTAACCCTCACAATCCCTACCCTGGCTTCCCTTGTGCTGTCTTTACTAGTTTACTATCTCAGATGTGCATCAAAAATGTATACTTGGATTTCAGAGTCTATAGTCATTAGAGAAAAATATGCTACACATTAACCATAGTATGGTTCATTTTAAAACACATGTCCAAGGTTTTTCAGTAAAAGATCTAGTCAAAGAAGCCATGGAACATCCACAGCCCCTTCCAGCTCCTGGAGAAGAGTATTTCTTTTCACTGATTTTCATGCTTCATAGTGAGAGAACATTTTTTGCATTATCTAGGGACTGAATCAAATCATTAGTCAGTCTTTTGCTTAGAGGCAATACAGTATACGGGTTGTTTTGCAAAGAGGATTTACAATGCCACATGTACTGGAAGTGGCAGGTTGTTTGAAGATATTTCTGATTATCACAATAAAATAAATTCCTTTGTTGTGCTTGAAAATAATACTTTTCCAATCATTATTTAACAAAAATTTTAAATAAAAACATTAGAAATTGAAGCACATAGCTACCAAAACTGGAGGAGCATGACCCCCCACACACACACACCACACACACACACACACACACACACACACACACATTCTTACAAGGCAGATAAAATCTGCCCAATCACATTCTCTGCTCATATTCTAAGAGTGAGTGCACCAGAGGAGGTGTCCGAGAACTTCAGATCAATAGCCTTTCGAGTTCCATAAACAATTATTGTATCTCAAGTGACCAGAAGAAGGTTAAAGAACTTTAGGGTCACCAATGCATTGGCACAGCATTAATTAATAACGTGTGCATCTATCCCAATTTAGATTCAGTTGCCTTTAAAAAAATCAATAATCTATTTTAAGATCCAGAAAAGGCACCACCATGCAAACCAGCTAACATAAACGAATGAGGCATTCTGCTTCAACATTTGCTACAGGAATCATGAAATGAGCTTACCTACATGTAAGACTTTTTGCACGCAATAAATGAGGAAATGACACTGCTACCATGGTGTCTTCAAGAACCACTGTAACACCGTGTGTGATGTCAGTGTTTTCATGTATCAAAAAAGAAACCTCATACCACAGGAACATAGGCTTACCTGTCAGAACAAAGAAACAACATATAGTCAAGTTTGAAGTTTGGCAGAAAAAAAAAAAAAAACTGGTTTCTTTCCCCTTCCATTATCAAACATCTTTAATGTTGTGGCTCTGTAATAGAGAAAACAGCCTGGCGGGATCAGACATCAGGTTCTTTGAGTGACTGTATTATTGTTCCACTGCATGAAGTTTTGTTATTTGGGAGGTGGTACAGTTTGGTTCACTTTGTTTGGCATCCCTCTATTGCACAGCTAAGGACACATAGTTTATTTCATATGTGGTGTTTTATTTAAACATAACGATTGTTTGGGAGGTTGCATATAATTATATAATAGCTCTTTATTAAAAAAATATGGAAACATCTATACTGAACATACCAATTCTCTAAAAGCCTTCTCCTCTTAACATTGACATATTCTTTACCATAAAGGTCTAGAATTCAGGTTACCCTCTGAATTCTACCCATCACAATCTAGAAGTCCTGTGATTAAACCCCCAAGTGATTAATGACCCCCTTTCTTACTGAAAGCACTTTATGACATCACTAGGTTCCCTGTAGGAACATTATAAAGATCTTAAAACCATGGACCTGCTCAACGTTTAATCCCGATTATCAGCTTCACTAAGGCAAAGCAATTAGTGAGGTCATGAGTCAGGGCTCACTTGAATGTCTACTCAACACTTAAGAGTCATCAAGTATGTCAGGATTGCAAGTAATTCAACAAGAGTATTTTATGTAAAATGCAAACCTGTCATATTCATAATTTTCTTTAATTTTGTGATAACAACAATCACATTTATTGAAAATAACATTGTGCATCAATTTAAAAAGTCATGAATTGGATTATCATTCTCTACCTTTGGGCCTTTTGTGAGACTTGGACTTTATAGATGATGCATCATTTCTCTAAAATCTTATGCCTGCTACTTTTTTCTGACTGACATAATTTATAGTTAAAAGGTTATTTTCTGGTCCACTAATTATATTTCTGTCCAGCATAATTATTAAATAAGCCTATGAATGTGAAAAATACCAAGTGACAGAGATTGTTTACATTTTACCAGATACAAATAAATTAATTCCTCTTATTGTGCCTTTAAGAACAACAATAAAGACAGAATTGTTAGACAAAATTGTCTAAAAATTTTAGACAAAATTGCTAGACAGTTTTGACAGGACCAAGTTACTACAAAATTTGTCCTTTCCCTGTATATGAGCATGTGCCATCTAAAGGAAATCCAAAGGAAAAGGCTGAGATTTATAGATCTTTAACCTACTTTGCTTTTAAATGTTTTAATTTGATTTCCTTCACCAAATATTCATATATAACTTCAGAAAAACCAGAGAATGGTAGTAAGTATCTGTACTCATTATCTAAGAAAATATTTGTTCAGGGTATTGGTTCTGACCATAGAGATATAAGGAATTTGCTTGATATTTTTCTGGAAAATAGTTCATCAACTAACTATTACTATCTGGAATCTATGAGTTTTCCCATTGACTGTCAAAAAAATAATTTGAGTTGGTCTACCAGGTTCTTGTGACATACTTGAGAGTCAGCAGCTCTTGTTCCTGAGAATAGCACTTCATGCACAACAGATGACTCGTGTCCGAGATTTACCCTCTTCAGTAAAAATAGAGATTCACAGAATTGAGACCATACAAAGTTGAAACAAAACTATAGTCTACAGCAAGAATTCAGGAAATTTGGTTTATTCGAAAAAAACAGAAATGTTATGAGTATTCATTGATATCCCAGGGGTAGATATGTGGGGATTCTTGGACTGTCTGAAGTATTTGATTATTTGCTTCATGCTCTAGCAGAGGCATGGTTTTACCAGTTGCCATAAGTTTCTGTGATTGCGTGACATTTAGAAGTCTGGAGAATTTTCAGAGCATGTATAAATGCTAGAACCCTGGGAGGCAGGGTTGTTGGTTGTTCAAGGGAGTTGGTTGCAGTTCGTTTGTCATTGTCATGTTCAAAAACGAAAGAAGAAAGAGATTAATTTCTTTCATTTATTTATTTATTTATCTATCTATCTTTCAATTTCTCTCCATTTTTTTCTTTTATATTTATTGATAGAGGTAAACTGGGGTGGGAGATGAAGGGTAGGAAAAAGAAGAACCCATAGAGCAGCAAAGATTAGCTATGAAAGTCTTCCTAAAAGGTTGACATATGGTCAGCATATGGTGAAACTGAATGCCAAATTACCTAGTCTCATTTTATTTCTCTACAAAATAAAGCTTTTACTAAAGGGCCATTCATATGACCCTCTTGTAAATAGACAAAACTGCATTTTGCTAAGACGGAGAAAACATACAACTTAAATTTAATTGCAGGGAAAAAAGTAAATGTTTCAATTTCAAGTGTTCAAAATAAATAGCTGACAACACTGCCATCCATAAGAAAATATAATAAATTTGAATTATATACATTGCAAAGGGAGTATTGTCTAGAAGTTTCATATGTTAAATATGAGTTTAATCTGAGAATTTCTCATTATGTTGAGATGAATACACGTGGCAGATCATGATCATGAAACAAAACCCTAACGACTTCACTCCAGGATCTAAGGACCAGTGAGCATTTCCACCGGAGAGATGATGTCATAAATATCGTTGATTTTGTTTGCTCTCTCTAATGTCTGGAATTATCTTGCTGATTGTCCGAGTGCACAGCAATTTCTAGAATTTCCTGGAATTTTTAGCGATATGGTTATTGGCTACCATAGGAACCTAATATAAGCTATGGTACAGATTTTCACAGCTGTACTGTGAAATCACATTGGAAATTGATACATAAATGCTGATTTACATGGTTTCTAATATATTATCTCTTATTGCCTTGGAGCTTTCCATTTCTGGAAGCAACTTAATACTCCAAGAGGCAGTAAATGCAATGACAGCCACCTTGCTAAGCCTCAGCCCCGTGGGATTTCATGGTCACAGTTGTGTATCTCTAAATGAAGCAGAGATTCTATGTGACAATGTTGATGGTCCTCTTGATGACTACTATGCTTACAACATAACAAAGATATTTTAATTGTCATTTGATATATTTTTTTAAATGTCACTGAGCTACACAGGCCCGTTTTTATATTTGTTTATATGATACATTGAGTTTTAGCAACTGAATGATAAAAATGAAGCACATGATTTACCAAGTGATAACATAATTTGACAATAAGTAAAGTTGCCTCCTAGGAGAAAATATTTTAATATCTTTAAAATGACTTTAGGGAAGAGAAAAGCATATTAGAAATTCTAGACAAGGATGGAAAGGGCAGCCATTCTATCTGTGGACATACATGTAATATTATTTTATATCTGTGTTTCTTCTCCACCACACCTTGTAGGTATTAAAATTTTCTTGAGAGCAACTCATAAGCTTATTTTGGGTCACAACACAGACCAACAATTTACATTAAGGGGCTGAGAATTGAATTACAGTCGGGAAAAATAAGTTTCACCAAGTCTCATTTATTATGTTACCACACACATCTATTGATGGAATAAAAGAAATAAAAAAAAAAAAAGAATTTAAAATTAAAAAAAAAAACATTAAGGAAAAACATTTCGATATTGTGTGCCGTTACCCGATGAAAAAAATTATCTGCAACCCTTCCCAGATCTGTTAGTTGGAGAAAAGAGCATGCCACCTCCCAAGATGCTTCTTGGCAGCCATTCTGGCTTCCTATTTCACCCGAGAACTGGGAATCCTGTGAGCTGCACTGGTCCCCTGGGTCTCTGAGAGCTTTCATCTCTGCCTTGATTTGTCTAAGAGCTACTTGCTGTCTCTACCTGTGCTGAGAAGATGAGCTTAGGGAGCACGGCCTTGCTGCTTGGTCGGGCAGAGCTAACAAAACGAAGAAGACCTTTTGGTAGTTTTTGACAATTTTCAGATGTCTAGCTGTGTACAGTTGAGCAGCTAAACGGAGCCGGTGTGCCTGCTTAGCACTGAAAATAAAGCCTGCTCTTCCAAATTGTCATTAAAACAGCAGCACTTTCTGTTGCCCTGTTTTCTTCCTGAAATATGGCTAGCTTATCTTTTCAGAGTTGATGGCTGCTTTTATTTAGCAAAAATCATTTCCTTTGTTCCATTTCTCTCTGTCACATTATTCAAGGTAATAAATACTCTATGGCAGAAACTGTTCCTAAGGGAAGTCTTTAAACCCAATTGGGGAAATGCTGAACTTTATATATTCAAAAGCTCTCTATCATCCAACAGTGCAGTGTCTCAGCTGATTCCTGTGAATTATATGTTTTCTTATGCCTAGGGAAGGCAAGAGGCAAAATCTGACTGTAGAGTATGTCACATTTCATGTACTGTGGAGTATGAACATTTTGCTACACTTTGATATGTTTTTAAATATCAGACCTAACAAGATATACATTTCTTCCAGGCATGATAAAATGGTGGAAATACCCAATTTCACACTTTCTAAATTCCCTGAGTTTGCAAGTCTTCTGGTCATTAGCCATTCCATATTGACCTTTCTGCTTTTACCCTGAGTGCTAGTGGACAGTGAACTGAAAAAATAGAGGCTTTCTATGCTTGAAATTAAATTATTAGCTGCACACATAGAAGTAACGAGTTCATGGGTCATTATAAGAGTTTCTTCCACACCCCATAAGGATTTGTGCTTTTGATTTAAATTGTATGAGCTTCCCACAAATTAACAGAAATGTAAAAGATAATATTGGCTGTCTCTGATAATCAGATTTTCAACCTTTTAAGAGAGTGAGCATTTACATTTTAGAGCCATATAATAATCTGAATTCACAGGGAGAAAACACATTAAAGGGAACCCTTTGCTTCCCAAATGAACAGTGTATGAGGTGTGCCCAGAGCTCACAAAAAGCCCAGGATCAGAATCTTCCAACCAATCACCAATATGAAAATCATTGTATTCCTAGTCTCTAATGTTAATGTGAAACTGTTGTTTGCATCATGGAACTCAAATAACAACTGAAGATTGTATAATTGTAAAAGTCTGCTCAAGTTTCCCTAATTTAATTCTATGCTAATTCTTCAGTCCCATCAATTCCATTAAACAAGAGAAAAGTGGGCAGAATGCTGTACTTTCTGGTGTAGCAGAATATATTGTATTATTCTTGGATCCCTTGCTTAGTCAAAAATTAGTTTTGAAACACAAGGTAATAATTCAAGTGTTTTAGAAAAGTTAGTAAACTATTTCTGATATGAAAACCAGAACAGATAATTTTGTGAAAAATGAAACTTCAAAGTCACATTAAATACTACACAGATATATAAAAATCTACAAAATTAACTAGAAGTATAAATGATTGCAAGGCCATTTGATCTTAAAACACATAGTAAAACCTTTCTAGTGTGGATTCAATGTATGCAATAATATTTGTAAACTAGTTATATTATTGAGTATAACATGATTTTAAAACATGATACACAGCAGAGAGAGTGAAATCAGTAATGAAATGAAGAAGTAACTGGATTTTATAAAAATGAAATGCCAGAGGAACACACAGTTTAAAAATCAAAATTCTTTAGTAAACATAGGAAAGATTTTCAATAATTGGCAACAGCATGATGATCTCGCTGGGAAAATAATGACTAGTTCAGACAAGGACTAGTTTGGAATGAACTGATTCATTTAAATGTAAACTACATTTAAATTACAGAGCTTCTTTTGCCCACATCTACTTGAAGACATGATACTCCCTGTTATTTCAGACCTCATTGGAAATCCAGGATTCCTGGAAATGGGTGGGGATTGAATGCCTATATGAGTCAAATTTCCTCTTAGCCTGATGGCTGCAGATATATTGTTTTGGACATGTTTTTAACCACTCAGTGATCAGACAAAGGGGGTGGAGAACAAAGCATAACTCTTGACTGCTGTGTGCAGAACTGCCCAGCCATGACAGTTCAAACTCCTGGTGCGCAGAACTCTAACAGACAGACATTCTATTAGGTCACCTTGAAAGTGGAGGATTGCCATACAGTCGAGATTCACTGTTAATTCAGAAATCCAAAAAAGCCACTTAAGCCTGGTATGGTCTCCTCCCCCAGACATGAAGTCTATAATTTTAGATACCCACAATTACTCATGCTCCATCAATATTTGTACAAAATTTCCATAAATAATTTACATTTGAAATAATGTTCATTTGAATATGTTGTTATCATTGTGCTATCTTATGTTCACTGCTGTTCCAACATGCTCACCATTCTGGATTTATAAAGGAAACTTTATCAAAATTACGTAGTTGTAGAAAAACTAAAAGGCAGATCCATATGGATTGATACTGTCTGTGGTTTCAGGTACTCACTGGGGGTCTTGGAGTTTATCTTCTGAAGGTAATGAGGTATCTTGTATATAAGTTTTGACATTTTTATAATGTAGAGGGAAAGAGGAGTCGTTTGTTCTCACTAGCAGGGACAGAAAACTCTAATCTCAAGTATAAGTAAACTCTTATTGTCTCTGTCATACTACAGTCTTCAAGAAATAGATCACTTGTTTCCTTTACAGCATGTGAATAGAACCATTACACCAAACATGCTCATTCATTGGTCTGGGTGAGCTGGAAATAGCAACATGCTATCTGCTTTACTAAGATATAAACATCCCTATTCACCGAAGGTTCTTTTCAAATTTTAAATAAAACCCAAACACAGGATGCCATACTGCTAACCATTAGGTAGCAAAGTGTATTTAAAGAAACATTTAGAAATTTCCAACACCAAGAACAAACTACAATGCTTTTCAGCCTGCCCAGATTTTGGAGACAGGATTTCCCAAAGTTAATTCTACTGATGCAGTCCAGTCTCTGAAGATGAGATTCATAATGAATCAATCCACAAGTATGGGGTCATCCAACTCATTTCACCACAACTGCTTGAAAATCAGAGTCTTTTCTCAACTGTTAGTATTTTATTTTTCTTTGAAAATCATGCTTCTAGATTTACACTTGGTTCTTACTAAGACTGAGCATGTGTCTGGAGAACACAAAAAGAAGTGAAATGTCTGCTCCTCTTATTGAATCGGAGTCATCCAAATTGGTCCTTTGTAGCCACACTCAATGAACTAAAATGCTATATATGTGGCATGTACCTTGCCCATTTGAAGGAATCAAATAGTTATGAGAAGCATGATGCTTAGCCTCCCATGATACATAATCTTGCATCTCTGGCATCTTTCTCCACACCATAATGTTCTCCTTGGGGTTCAGAATGTCCATTAAGGGAAGTTATTTACAATGCTTACAAACATCTTTGTTCTACACTGATGCTGACCGTCATCTTCATGCAGGGATAACCTATAAAGACAATAGTGAAGACAAACTCCTTGATAGGAAGATTTTTGACCCTGAAAATGATGATAAAATATTAAATATATCTATTTTCTCTCACTTGCTTATTAAACTATACCATGGCTAAATAGTAACTGAATAAGTAGACTGCTTATAAACATGAGTCTCCCACATTCTCTAGCCACCCTGGTGAGTGTGCAACAGCTCACACAAAATAGCCCTGTTAGAGAAAAGATACTACTTGTGCTCATCAACAATTAATCTTCCCAAATATCATTTTCATTCCAGTGCTCTTGAGTGCGCAGGCTGCCAACAGCAAAGATCCTCATGCCCACTTTCTAAGTCTGAGATTTCTTGAGATATCTGATCAACTACGTGATAACAATTTACTAATCTCAGGGAATTTTTCCATTGGTAGGAAATTGATTTCTCGTATCCTTCCAAGAACATCACTCTATGTGACATGCCTTGGCTATCTTCCATGTTTTGACATTCTCACTACTCACAGGCTAGTGGAATATCCCATTTTCCCCGTTTGTATACTACACACATATTGCTTCTCCACCTTCACAAGTTTAATAAATGAACTAAGTCCACCACATCTGTTGATTTAGCAACTACATTATTTCTTGGGCAGAGTTGACCTCATCCATTCACTGGATAGAGTTCTGCCAATTCAGTTACAATGCCATTCAGAAAAACAAAGTGACCTGAATAAGTAATTTTTATGGAGTCTGTATATAGATTCACCAATAAATATACTGTTCAGTTTTTCTTTTCAGGAGTTGGATGATTCAATGGTGCTTTTTATTCTACATCTACTAACACATTTGAAGTCCGATGTTTCTTACTTCTAGCTCTGAGCCTAGCTTGTTCATTTCACATCATTCTCAAAAGTAGTCTCTAACCAACATTCTGCTGAGTTGGTAATTATTACTGGCATTTGGTTTCTGTTAGCTCCTGGCTAGCAAGCTAAAATAAAAATGAAATTTAAGGTTATTAACCTTTTGAGTATACTATTACCAAGGACAAATTAAGCTCTGGCTACACACACACACACACACACACACACACACACACACAAACACAGCATCTAAGCATAGTGTGTTCATCTACCCACCTTTACTCTTCTAGCCCCTTAAGAAGATTCAATAGACAGAAACTCACAAAAATAAAACTACAATAGGTTCTGAACTTCAGATTTCCACTTGCCAGTGAAAGTTTTGTTTCTTGTCAAAACTGACGTCTGAGCAAGTTCAAAATTGGGAAGCCCTGGCAAGAATGAATGGTTGGAAGAAGAGAGAAAGCACCATGAGGTTGCTGTAGCCCTTTGTATCTGCCCAGTTGCTACAAGTCATTGTTCATTCTTCTCCTTTCCAGCTTTCACCAGTTGCTGAATAATGGAGGCAGTTTGGCTCTTAAATTTTCAGAGTTTGCTTGTTCCTTATCCTGACCACAGCTTTCCTATTCTTCTAGTGTCTTAATAGGTACACTGCTGAGGGTTTGGTTTTAGGCTTTCTCAATATTTGAAAACTACTTCACTATGTTAAATTTCACTTACTAAACAATCTTCTGTGAACTTTATTTTTTTCTTTCATCAGAAAATTTACTGATAAAGAATTAGAAGTCAGCGAGCCCTCCAGTTTCTTAATCAAAAGACTTATTCAAATTTATCCAGTGTCTTGCATTTCACATAACTGCCTGGCTCAGGAGAATCGATAAACCCATGTTTGAAATAATCCTCCTATGTTTGCTGTGTAAACAGGGTTTTTGAGAGAGTCAGCAAGACGAAATGTAGAAAAGAGAAATCAAAATTTAAACTTTTCATGGCAGGCGGGATTGAGTAAGAGTGCTTATGCAGACTCTGTCTCAACAAAAGAATGCTTAAGTTATTGTATTCCTGCACACATGGAATGCATTCTGGTTACTCTCACCCTTCACTCTCTCACTCATTCACTGTCAACTCACTGTTCTCCCTACAAACTCTTTGCCCATATTATGGTTCCTTGTTTTAGATGCCTCACTGGGTTTACTTAAGGCCACGCTAAACACAGTTTTTGACCCAGATAGGCTCAATCACTAGTGAGAACACAACTGAAGTCAACAGCTCTCTCTCTCTCTCTCTCTCTCTCTCTCTCTCTCTCTCTCTCTCTCTCTCTCTGTGTGTGTGTGTGTGTGTGTGTGTGTGTTTGAATATGTGTGTGTCTTCTAAAATCATATATAATGTTATAAAATAATAGCAAAACTGTTTGCTCATAAAATGAATGGTGTAAAATAAAATTTCAAGTTTAATTAAGAAACACAAACAGGACTCAGTAAGGTTACAGGATGTAGAAGAACAAAGCTGACATTGCCTGGGAGGACAAAGAAGCGTGGCAGAACTCTCTCTGAAGTTCAGAGCTCAGTTGCTATTTTAGTTAGCTAGATTCCACCAGGCACCCATGTCTTGATCCTGAGAACCATGATTATAGATTTGCAACCAAACCAACCTCATACTTACAAGGACACTGAGTACCAAACTCCAGTTCCCATGCTCACGTTAAAAAGCATCTTAGCTATTAAACACCTTAAACCTTACTTTTCTTTAAACGTGCTTACTGCTAGCATATTTGAACTTTCTTGTTTATTATTTTGCATCTAAAATATTTTCATGTCACATATTTAAAATTAAGGTGTTTTCTTTTTCAAAAATTAAGATATCACTGAACTGCTGGCATTGATATCATGTGTCCTAAGTTTTATACAGAGCACAGAAAATGGAAAAAATTACCTATTCTCTGTCTTTCAAAGATTTGCTTTGAATAGGCTGATAAAAAATGGGTCAAAAGTAAAAACAGGTGAAATACAGATATTATACACAAAAAAGCAAAGAAAACTATACTAATATCCCACAAAGCACATCTTTAAAAAGGTTATGATGCAAAAAGTATGTTAAAGCATGTTAAAAAGTTCAGTTGAGTTAAGAAGATATAATGATTTTAGGATGACTGAAGTGGGTGACTGAATACATGCAGACTAATTCAAGGACAAGAAATAATTAAAGAATAAAATAAAAGTTCAACAATAATAGCTTCAGATTTGAATAACGCATCCTCATTAATGGATATCAAAATATATCAGAAGATACAAAAGGAAGTAGGAGACTACGAACATCCAGAAAAATTTATTTAGCAAAATAACGAATGGTACACAACAGGATGATGAACACTCATCCCTAGGGCTCTAAGACAACCAAAGAGACCATTAACTGGGCTCTAAATTACGTTTCAAGCACTTTTTTTATTAATTTCATGTAAAATATACTTTCCTACCAGAATAGGAGAAAGTTGAAGTAAATATTAAAAGTAAAGTAAAACTGGGGGGAAAAAAACTCTAATTTGTGGTAATTAAGCAGCAGTCTTTAAAACCAGTAGAGAAATAAACAGAATCCATGATGGAATAGCAGCACTTATAAAACATGGTTAATATAAAGAGAAAATAAGCAAAACAGTGTTAATGAAGAAACGCATAGTGATAACCCCAACACACCAACATAGAATTTGTACCAAAACTGATAACTCATTTCCATTTCCAAAATAATAAAAATGCATGAACTAAATTGAAACTTGGAAGGCAGAAATAATAAAGGCTACAGCATAAAAAAGAAAATGAAATAGAAAAATAATAGAAAAATAAGTGTAGCCAAGAACATTCATTGATTGCTTCTGCCTGAGACCTACCTAAGGTTCCTTCCTGTCTTGTCTTCCTCATTGGTGAACTGTAATGTGTTAGCCAATGTCCCTTTACTCACAAGCTGGTCTTGATTAATCCTTTATTAAATCAACAAAAAGCAAACTATAATAATCATTAGGTCTTTTCACTCTTTGTTCATTTCTGAGTGCTTATCTTTATTGATGCTATTTTAAATTGAACTGTGTTCACAAATTTTTTTTAGATTGCTAGTGTGTAAAATGCAATTGGTGTTTATTAAATTATTTTTGTCTGTGTATTATTAAAGGACTTCTCCATAAAAGATCATTTCACTTTTTTATTGGCTATATTTTTCTTTCTATTTTACACCTACTGCATTTCCTTTTCTTGTTGACTTTTGAACTAGAAGTTTTAGTCTTGTGTTAGGTAGAATGGATGTAAGATATCTTGCTCTGCCCCTCATCTTACAGGAAAAAGTTTCATGCACTTATTATTGAGTTGGGATTTTGCTGTTGAAGATTTCTATTGTGTTTAGGCACATAATTTATATTCTTACTTCACTGACTGCTTTCTAATTAGGAAAGGGTATTTAAATGCATGAAATCTTACTTCTTAATAAGATGATCCTGTTTATCCCCCACCTACTCTTATTATGATGTATTATATTAATCTAATTTTTTTATGTACAAAGCCACTCAATGACTAGCATTTTCTAGATCCTGCCAATGTTCTTATAAAACTCATGCCTAACTGACTAGTGTGGTATCTCCCAAAGTGGTCTAGTCAACAAGGCAGCCCAGCTAGAAGAACATGTCCCACACATAGGCAACAGCTTTTGGGATAGCCCCTCTTCCAGTTGTTCTGGGCCTGTATGAAGACCTAGCTACACATCTACATATGTGCCGGGAGGTCTAGGTCCAGCCTGTGTATTTTATTTGGTTGATGGTTCAGACTCTGAGATCACAACAGTTCCAGGTTATCTACTTGGTGTTTGTGGCATACCTATCCCCTTCCGGGGTTGCTATCCTTCCTCCTAATCTTCTATAAGAGTACCCAAGCATCATCTACTGTGTGGCTGTGGGTTTCTGAATATATATTTGAGTCAGCTGCTGGGTGAAGCCTCTCAGAGGACAACATGTTCTTGTCTGTGAGTATAGCAGAGTATCTATCATTAACAGTGTCAACCATGGACTACATCTCAAGTTGGACCGGTTATTGGTTGGCAGTTCCCTCAGTCTCTGCCCCATCCTTAGGCCTGTATTTCTTCTAGACAAGATATTGGGTTGAAAGTTTTGTGGGTAGGTTGTTGTCTCTATTGTCCCACTGGGGTTCTTACCTGGCTATAGGTAGGTAAACTGTTCTATCTTGAAGATGTAGTGACCAGTAGATTCACTATGTTCCCCTGGATATCCCAGTGTCTATGTACATATGAGTACACATACTGCCTTTGTGCATTGTGTAAAGAGTACCTATGTTTTACTCAAATGTTGATTTCTCTGCCCTCCTATCTTATTTTAATGTAATGCAATGCTTATGTCACGAATCATCTATCTTTAGTTTGAATAAACAACGCTTACTATTTTTTCTCTGCCTTGTTAATCAAGCTGGTCAGCTAATGCCTGGTAAGAAGAGAGAATAGGGTGGGACTTTTGCCACCAAGGGAGGAAAGGAGAGAAGAGTAAGGCATGAAGGAAGCAAGAGGGTACTTTATAGAAATATATGTAAAGCCCAGAGAGCCAAATCAATACTAAAATGCAAGTATCTCTGGGATGTTGGCTGAGAAATTGCCAGATTAGTTGAGAGGATTAAAATAGATCAAATGACTGCCCAGGTATTGCAGTAAAGCTTGTTTAAATAAATCTTGGTCTCTCTAGGATGTGATTGGGGATTTTGTTAGGTTTAAGCAAAAAACAACTGATATATTAATTTACTGCTTACATTTATATTAAAAATTCCATTTACATATATAAATTGTACTGACTATAAAGGTATATCAAAAATGGGTAGGAGGAAGCAGAGATGAAGCTGAAAGGAGGGCATGTTGAAAAAGTTATGCTGGGAGTTGAAGGGGGAATATGAAGAGGAAGGGATATGATCATGTTTCATTATAGAAAAGTAGGAAAATCTTAAATAATAAAAATTCGCAAAACTACAATGCTATAGTTCCTCATATTTATTTAGATAGCAACAATTTTCTATTCATAATAGGCAGAAATAAGACAGGCTAGATGTCTGTCAATAGAAAAGTGCCTAAAGAAAATGTATACTCATAAAACAGTATTTTCATTAGCTATTAAAATCTGAAGTCGGGAAATTTATAGGCAAATGATATACTGAGAGAGGTAACACAGACCCCCAAACGCCAATATACTATGTGTTTAATTATATGGGGGTGTAGCCAGTTATGTCTTTGGTAAGTAGCAGTTATCTACACTACAGAGGTTCAGTATAGAATTAATGCAGGGCTGTGGGTGGTGTGGAGCACCCTAGGAAGAGGAAATAGAATAGATATGTATGAATAAATGGTGTGGGGTCTGAAATAGGAGGATCAAATGAGGAAAGTGAAGGGAAGAACAGAGAGAGGAAATATGAGTAAGGTCAGCTAAAATTAAGGGCTATTTATATGGAAAGGTTATATGGAAACATAATACACTACAATGTGTGTATGTGTGTGTGTGTGTGTGTGTGTGTGTGATCAAAATGGAACGAGCAAATAACAGGGAAAACAGAGCCCCAAGTAGACATAACTCTCTCCATCAAATATTCATTCACATATTAGAAATAGGTCACATCTAATTATTCTGGTTGGTATATTTTTATTTTATAAAAATTTTATTATTAGTTGTTATTATTATGTATACCTGTTCATATCCTATTAAGATGGGGGAAAGAGAGGGTATGGATTTCAGTAGTAGGAGCAGTGGAGACAATCTGGGTGGAGATGGAGAAAGGGAAAGATGAACAGAATATATTGTATTGCAAAATCTGTTTCCAATAAAAATGACATAAAGTAAAGTTCTTGGTGAAACTTTTGTGAAATTGAAACTTTTATGGCACCATTAGTATTAAATAATGCAGCTGCTGCTTTGAACATTGTAATAATTCCTCAAAGAGGTCACAGTGCCCAGAAGTTCCACAAATGATGATATATCCCCCCAAAATTGGAAACAGGATCTCAGTGAGATATTTTTACATTCATAGTCATAGCAGTAAATGCCTTGCAGCCAAAATGTTGAAAAAATAATATCTATGCATATATGACTGGATAAAGAAAATGTAGTGCATTTGTGTGTGTGCACAATAGCATCAGACACAACACATGTATGAGCAAGCGTTCTGAAACACCATGGACAAATAACATTCTATGACATGGATGTACCTGTAGAGTATCAGTCGTAGCAAAATATGCTAGTTACAAGGGGACATAGGCTGTTTGGTACTACTCATAAGAGGTACTTTAAATTCCACAGGCAGAGAACAGGAAAATATTTGCAATGGTAAATGGAGTGGTGAATGAAAAGTTATACTTTTGATTTTGAGGAAATTATTATAAAGAATGATGATGATTTTGATTGTACAGCAGTATGGATTATTCATTTCCAGTGAGCTACACACTTAAAATTATTAAGAAAATAAATTCCTTTAAGTGTATTTTATGACAATTTAATGCACAGGATGGATTCATTTCATGAATACTGAAGATGTCTCCTCCCTATAGTTTATGATCTGTGTGTATCTTGGGGTAGCTATGAATGATGGCCCAGTGATTTGTAAAATCATAAAATTGGAGAATTGTAAAATGACTTGTCACATTGTCAAAAGGTTGGACACATCTTTATGTTATGATGCCAGAAGAAATACATCTGTATGTTATATTCTATACCTGTAGTTGTTGAATAATCTCTACATATAATTTGCAGAGGAAACAAAATACAATCTCAATTTAAGGTATGTGTTTAGTGCTTTACACACATTCATTTATGATATAATATATCAACTGCTACATAGAAAGTACCCTAAAACTTGGTGGGATAAAATTACTAATTTTCACAGCATTTTTCTGTTACATAACACTTGGGACAAAAATCCAACAAGTTGCCCTGCTGAGAAAAGAACACTCTCCAGGTAAAATGGAAGAAAAAGACTAATGGCAAATGCACTTACACCATAGTTCCTAAATCCCAAAGTGATCTCAGAGTTGAATAATAGTTATCTAATGAAAGATGCTGATAATGAGGCTGCCTGAAATACAGTTTGCTTCTAATTAATGAATCACATTGTTTTCCCTTCCTCTCTGTAGCAATCAGTGTCCCAGAAGGAAACCAGTCAGCAAATTCTCCTCTCTGTGCAGATGGCATGCTGAGTCAGGCAGGTCATCATAGCACACAACCTTTACTGAGGAGAAACCCAACTAGGGAAGCCACAAGCAGTACAAATGCTCATGCTGTCATGTGTGTGACATCCTACTTCTGGGTGAAGGACAATAATATATTCTCTTTCTTGGTAGCATTTATCATTAATGAGTCAAGTATTTCCCCAACATAATACTTTTTATTAATTTGGGAGGAATTTTATACAATTCTCCCGAGTCACACTGACTTCCCATCCCTTGGAAGTTCACTCTCCCATCGTCTGTTCCCCCTCCCAAAGGGGAATAAAAAACAAAAAAAAAAAAAAAACCAAAAAAAAACAAAAAAACAAAATTGAAAAGCCCCTCTAAGTCTATTTTGTGTTGCCCATACACTCACTGGAGCATGGTCAAAGTCAATTTTTAAGTTTAGAGACTCTTAAGATTAGAGGTCTTAAGTTCTACACTTGAACTCCAAACAACTTGAAAAGAAACAACAAATTATAATTCTCCACAGCACTTTTTTTGAGCCAACTCTATTTTCTATCTCCATGATATCCATAGTTTTATGAGTATGCCATTGCCAAATCAAAACAATAACATTCAAATTATGAAGCCTTTGAAAAGAGAGAATGGGTCCATGCTGGGTTCTGTACTCACCTCCCAGATCCAACCGCCAATTACCCACAGCTGTCTCTGTGCACTCATGGTTGTCATAGGAAAAACTTCTGAATGCATGCAAATCTCTCTCTCTCTCTCTCTCTCTCTCTCTCTCTCTCTCTCTCTCTCTCTCTCTCTCTCTCTCTCTCTCTCTCTCTCTCTCTCTCTCTCTCTCTCTCTCTCTCTCTCTCTCTCTTCCTTTCTCTCTCTCTTCCTCTCTCTCTCTCTCTCTCTTCTCTCTCTCTCTCTCTCTCTCTCTCTCTCTCTCTCTCTCTCTCTCTCTCTCTCTCTCTCTCTCTCTCTCTCTCTCTCTCTCTCTCTCTCTCTCCCTCTCCCTCTCTCTTTAATTGCAGCTGCTTATTCCCCTCAAGTGTTTGTTTCATGTGAAAGGCAGAGAGCCTCTAGGAATGGGGTGTGTTGAACTCAAAAGTGTGACAATGACAAGGGGAAGCATTCTCAGCATTGAATAATGACATTCTAATGAAAGACACTGATGAAAAGGTTGTCCACAATACTGTTTGGTTACCATTAACAGATCATA